>NC_029781.3:36063368-36065546 GCF_000817695.3 Arachis duranensis
TCACAACCAATAACAAAACACTTTATTGTAAATCCTAGGGAGAACGACCCGAGGTTTAAATACTTCGGTTTATAGATTTTAGGGGTTTGTACTTGTTACAAACAAATTTTTGTATGAGAGGATTATTGTTGGTTTAGAGACTATACTTCGACGAGATTTCATTTGTAAAAAAATTTTTTTCTCTTCTTCCATTTTCTTTTGTCTATTACATTTGCATACTTTTATTCTTTGCATTCTAATTTTGATTCTATAATTTGTTCTCATTTTATTCTCTAAATTTCTCATTTTAATAATGGTGTTGAATTCTCTCACTCAATTGTTGAGAATTTCTTGCATTTGTTTTGGTGCTTCATGACTTGTTACATTAATTGCAATATTTGTCAACACACAAGATTATTGCGTTAGTCCTTCCTAATTCATTACCCTTTGTTTTTTTCTTGTACCGCTTCATCATTGAGTTAGGATAGAATTAAATGCTTTCATGCATATCACTAATCTTGTTTGTGTCAATCCTTTTTTGATCTTGATGCTCCATATACTCTCCATGCTTTAACTTTACTCTTGCATCAAGTATTAGTTGATATGCCCTTTGCTTAAATTGTTTTCTTACTCACATGTTGTAGCTACCATGTAGTAGGGAATCATACTCTTATTTGGCATTAGCCCCCGCCTATGTTCTAATTGCTTTGATGTCTTTGTTATAGGCTTAATTTTCTTTCCTTATCTCTCCTTCTAGGTTGGCCACCAAGAAGGAAAGGAAAAGGAAAGCTTCTAAATGGGGCAACAAACAAGTCATCCGCACAACCTTTTGAAGGAGCTCATCAATTATAGCAACCCATCCACCTTGCTCTTCTTTGCATGCACCGAGGACGGTGCAATCTTCAAGTGTGGGGAGGTCGTCCGACCGATCTCCATGGGTACCAATTTCCTTTTCAACACCAAATTTTTATTTTCTTTGCTAGAGTAGCTATTGCATTGCATGAATAGGTTGCATGTTAGTTAGAATTTGTACATATTTTTACCACTTCTTTCTTATGAGGACTACTTGGTTAGGGTGATGATTTTCTTTCCAAGGAACTGTTTTAGGGCACCCTACCAATTTGAAAAAAAAAAAGAAAATTTGTGGAACTTGCTTGAAAGAATTTATTTCGGAATATGGTTTTGAGCTAAGAACACAAGCAAGTGAGTTTTGAGCCTAATGGTGTGGTTACATCTTATAACCACTTATTCTTCCTTCTTGTGTGCATTATTCTCTTCCTATGATTGTAATCTTTGCTTTGTTTCATCCTTTATGTCCATTATTTTGTGTATACATGCATTTATATGATTGAGGCCATTATTTCATTAGCTCACTTACCCAAATAGCTCACCTTTTATCATCCATTGTTAGCCAATTTGAGCCTACGATTAATCCACTTGTTCTTAATTTTAGCACATTACAAGCCTTAAAGCGGAAAACAATAAATGTCCTTAATTTGGATCTTTGATTAGCTTAGGCTAGAGTGTGTGAGAATCATTCAAGTGTGGGAACCTAGGGACATTGGGTGAATAAAAGGGTAGTTTTGTATTTCTATTGAAAATATTGGGAATTGGGTACATACTCATGTATTAATTAAATGTATAGACTTTATGCATTGATGTTCGTGTGTATAGTTTGAAAGAAAAAAAAATAAAAATGAAAAGAAAAAAAAAAGAAATAAAAGTGAAAAGGAAAAAGAAAAGAAAAGAAAAGAAAAAAAATGTATATAGAAAAAGAAAGAAAAAAAAAGCAATAAAGGGGACAAAATGCCCCAAAGTGAAGCTCAATAAGAATCAATGCATAAGTGTTGTGAAATGAAAAGAAAATGCATGAGTATGTGAAAAAGTGAGGAATGGGTAGTTAGATTAGTACTTAATTGTATAGGTCATCATATGGGTTAGGTGGGAAAGTTTAAGTTAATCAAAGATTCAAATCCTAAGTCCACTAGCCATATATGATCCTACCTTGACCCTAGCCCCATTACAACCTAAAGAAAAGACCTCATGATACATGCATGCATGCATTGAATAATTGTTGATTGTTAGATGAAAAACAAATTTTGGAAAGCATGATTAGGGGAGAATTGAGTGAATCAACCCCAAACACCGAGCGGCTAGAGTGTAAACACTCCCGGTGAGGGTTCGATGCTCAATTCCATG
>NC_029781.3:36066050-36072391 GCF_000817695.3 Arachis duranensis
TTGCCATATGTTGCTTCGCGTTCAGGGGCGCGCACGCGCACTTTGCGCGCGCGCCGATTCTGTCCGTGGCCCACTTTAATGAAATCGTCCCCAGCGGTTTTAGGAGCCATGTGGGCCCAATCCAACTCATTTCTGATGCTATTTAAGTCAAGTATTGAAGGCTTTTAGATACTTTTGATCATTAGCTTAGTTTTAGGAGTTAGAGTTAGTTTTAGAGAGAGAAGCTCTCACTTCTCTCTAGGATTAGGAATTAGGGTTAGATTAGGATCTCATAGTTCTAGGTTCAATTCAAGTCTCCTTCTAATTCTACCTTCAATTGATGATTGCCACACTTTGGTTCTTCTTTCTATCCATATCCTCTTGTTGTAATTTCTCTTATTTTGTTTCTAGGTTTTGTAATTGAGATATTCTTGTTCTTTTGTTTTCTTCTAATAATGCAATTTGAGATAATTCATGTGATTGTGATGTTGTTGATTGTTGTTTTGTTAATTCTTTGTAATTGTTGGTTGTTGATTCCTTTTATTCTTACAAATAAAAATGCTTTCTTTCATTACCCTCCAAGTGTTTGATGAAATGCTTGAGAGGATGTTAGAGTAGGATTTTATGTTCTTGGCTTGAGAAGGTAACTTAGGATTTCTTGAGTCACTAGTGTCCAATTGATTGCTAGTTGATAGCCATTAACTCTAGCCTTCATTAATCCAATTAGTGGAAAGCTAGGACTTATGGACTAGGATTGATATAACTCACTTGACTTTCCTTTGTTAATTGATTTAAGGATGACTAAGTGGGATTAATCCTTGCAACTACCATACTTGTGGCTAGTGATAATGATGAAGACCCTTGACAACCAAATCTTGCCAAGACCATTTTGTTAATAAAGTTTTCTTACCATTTACTATTCATGTTTCTCATCTAAAACCCCAAATATAACTCACAACCAATAACAAGACACTTTATTGTAAATCCTAGGGAGAACGACCCGAGGTTTAAATACTTCGGTTTATAGATTTTAGGGGTTTGTACTTGTGACAAACAAATTTTTGTATGAGAGGATTATTGTTGGTTTAGAGACTATACTTCAACGAGATTTCATTTGTAAAATTCTAAACCGTCAAAAATCCGATCGTCACCGTCCACCCTATCCTTCTCAAGGCCAAAACCACTACCCTCATGGTAGTAATCAACATCAAGGGTGGAGGGATAATGTGCAAGGAAGCAATCAAAACCAAAGGTGGAACAACTCTTCTTCTCATCACAACTACAACCAATCTTCATCTCAATACCACCGCAACAACAACAACTACCAAGCCAACCAAAATCACCACAACCAAAACCAAAATAACTACACCAAGTACCAAGCACCACACCATAAACAACAAACTAACCAAGCCTCTCCACCTTCCACCAATCAAGTTGACGAGCTTAGAGCCGCTATGGATAAACGGGATGAGGGCTATAAGGCTCAATTCGAGGCCATGAGTGCTCAATTGGCCAATCTTACTGACATGATCTCGAAGATGTCCATGTCCTCCTCCAACAACACCAACCAACCCTCAAGTTCTTCCAACCTTCCATCCCAACCCCAACCAAACCCAAAGGGCGGTCTCAACACGATCACTCTATGGTCGGGAACTACATTGGAGGAGATACTTCCAAGGGTCTTGGAGGACATTCATGAGGAAAAAGTGATTGTTGAAGCTCCACATGAAAAGGGGGAGGTAGACAAAAGGCATTAGGAAGAAGGAGTAGACCTTAAGGAACCCAATAGGAAAGCTCTAGTGGATGAGTCCATCCCTATTCCATGCCATTCCATGGTGAAGAAAGCAAAGAAGACACCGGAATTTGATTTGAACATGCTTTAAGTGTTCAAGATGGTTGAGGTAACCATACCACTTCTTGATGCTATTCAACAAATTTCAAAGTATGCAAAATTCTTGAAAGACTTATGCACACACAAGGATAAGATAGGAGAATTGGAGACATTATCCTTGGGTAGTTCAATTTCTTCCTTGATGGAACCTATTCCAAAGAAATATGGTGACCCTGGGCCTTGTTTGGTGTCTTGTTGTATTGGTGGACACACTTTTCATGATTGTATATGTGATCTTGGTGCTTGTGCAAGCATCATGCCACTTTCTACCTTTGTGCAGTTGAATTTAGCTCCATTAAAGAAGTCGGCGGCAAGGTTTGCCTTGGCCAATAAAAGTATAATCACGGTAACAGGAATAGCCGAAGATGTACTTATGGCGATCAAGGATTTGATCTTTTCGGTTGACTTTTACATCCTTGAAATGCCTCCAACAGAAAATAGAAGCTCATCCTCCGTTCTACTTGGTAGACCCTTCCTTAAGACCTCTAAATTCAAGTTAGATGCCTTCACCAACACATATTCCTTTTAGGTTGGAGACAAGACTATCAAGTTCAATTTAGAAGAAGCCATGAAGCATCCCCCCGAAGAGCATTCCGTTCTCCGATGTGATGTAATTGATGAAGTGGTAGCGGAAGTGCAAGAAGAAGACCATAACAAGTTGTACTACCATATTGTTAAAGAGACGGATGACTGATGAACCACTATTTTATGGTTTATATTCTGCTAAATTGAGTGGATTTTATCAATCTTTCGTACACTTATTTATACTAATTGCATGAGTTTACGTTCTCCTTCCTGATTTTGTGCCATGATTGAAAACATGCTTCTTTGGCCTTATATTTGCTAATATTAATCCTCTCTTATTACCATTAGATACCGTGATATGTGTGTTAAGTGATTTCAGAGATTATAGGGCATGAATGACTCAGAGGATGGAAAGGAAGCATGCAAAAGTGGAAGGAATACAAGAAGTTGAAGGAACTGAAAAGCTGTCAGCCTGACCCTCTCGCACTAAAATGATCATAACTTGAGCTACATAGATCCAAATGATGCGGTTCCATTTGTGTTGGAAAGCTAACGTCCGGAGCTTCGATTTGATATATAATTCGCCATAGTGACCGTACAGATAGGCGACGCGAACACAAACGCAAATGTAAATGCGAATCTCATTCCACGCAAATTCGTGGACGACACTTCCGCATCACTTTCCCGCGACTTGTACGTATCAGATTTCGAAATTAGCAATTTTTGGGTTGTTTCTGACCCATTTTTTGGCCCAGAGAACACAGATTAGAGGCTATAAAGTGGGGGAATGCATCCATTCATAATCATTCATTCATAATTCACTTTTCATAATGTTAGATTTAGTTTTTAGAGAGAGAGGCTCTCTCCTCTCTCTTAGGATTAGGATTAGGATTCCTCTTAAAGGACTTAGGAATATTTTTATCTTCTTCAATTACAGGTTCAATGTTACTTTTATTTGCTTTCTCAATTTAGTTTATAAACTCTTCATGTTTAGATTGATTCCCTATTTATTACAATTTGAGGTATTTCAGACTTATGATTGCTTTCTTTAATTTATGTTATTGATGCTTGGGCTCTATCCAAATTATTTTCATTCGAGTAGATTTTCTTCCCTTTTGGCTTTGGTTGATTAATTGGTAACTCTTGAGTTGTCAAACTTATTGTTGACTGAAAATTATAATTCTTCAAGAATTAATTCGAGTTCCAATAACTCTAGCCTTTCCCAAGGAAAGACTAGGACCTGAGGAATCAAAATTAATTCATCACTTAACTTACCCTCATAGTTAGAGGTTAACAAAGTGGGAGAAAAATCCAATTCTCATCACAATTGATAAGGATAACTAGGATAGGACTTCTAATTTCTCATATTTTGCCAAGAGTTTATTTTACAATTATTTATTTATTTTACTTGTCAATCAACATACTTCTTCCTTACTTTCAAAACCCCCAATTTACAAGACTCATAACCAATAAAAAGAACATACCTCCCTGCAATTTCTTGAGAAGACGACCCGAGGTTTAAATACTTCAGTTATCAATTCCAAAGGGGTTTGTTAATTGTGACAACCAAAACTTTTGTAAGAAAGGTTGATTGCTTGGTTTAGAAACTATACTTGCAACGAGAATTTATTATAACTTCTAAACCATCAATCTTCCTCTCTTCAATAACCAAGAGGGTGAACATGAGGAAGTTGTTGAGAATGAACTCTGTGAGCTTGACAAAAAGGAACCTCAGCTTGAGGCAAAGAGCAAATTGAAGCCTCTCCCATCTCATTTGAAGTATGCTTTCTTAGAGGACAACCAAAAGTTTCCGGTCATTATTGCTAGTGAGCTTTCTAGTGAAAAAGAAGAAAAGCTCTTAGATGTTCTCAGAAAGCACAAGAAGGCAATTGGTTGGAGCTTAGCCGATCTTGTGGGGATTGACCCTCGCAAGTGCATGCATCGTATATATCTCAAAGAGGGAGCCAGGCTGGTTAGGCAACCGCAAAGGAGGCTCAACCCAACCATCCTCGATGTGGTAAAGAAGGACGTCAGTAGGCTACTCGATGCGAGTATCATATATCCAATTTCTGACAGTGAGTGGGTGAGCCCGGTCCAGGTTGTTCCCAAGAAATCAAGCATCACTGCAGTTACAAAGGATGATGGTGAAGTGGTCACCAAGAGAGTACAAAATGCATGGCGAGTATGCATCGACTATAGAAGGTTGAATGCCGCTACAAGGAGGGACCCTACCCTTTGCCTTTTATCGACCAGATGTTGGACCATTTATCGGGTAAATCCCATTACTGTTTTCTTGATGGCTTCACTGGTTACTTCCAGATTCACATTGCTCCTGAAGATCAGGAAAAGACCACATTCACTTGCCCTTTTGGCACCTTTGCCTACAAAAGGATCCCATTTGAACTATGTAATGCACCCGCCACTTTTCAGCAGTGCATGACCAGTGTCTTTTCTGATCTAATGGAGAATTGTCTGGAAGTCTTTATGGATGACTTCAGTGTTTATGGAATATCTTTTGATTGTTGCTTGGAGAACTTGGCCAAGGTCTTAGCTAGATGTGTTGACACCAACCTTGTTTTAAATTTTAAAAAATGTAATTTTAAGGTAAGAAAAGGTATAGTGTTGGGACATGTAATATCTCATGAAGGAATTTCTATAGACCCGGCCAAGGTCGATGTTATCACCACTTTACCTCACCCCTCATCTGTGAGGGAGGTCCGCTCGTTTTTAGGACATGCAGGAACCTATAGGCACTTTATCAAAGATTTCAGCAAGATTGCTTTACCATTGTCGTGCCTACTCCAAAAAGTTGTGGACTTTGAGTTTGATAGTGAATGGGTGAAAGCTTTTGAAGAGCTAATGAGAGCTCTTACCACGGCATTGATTGTGCTAGGCCCCAACTGGACGTTTCCATTTGAGATAATGTGTGATGCGTCAAACCAAGCTATAGGTGCTGCGCTTGCACAACGCGATGGTAAACTCCCTTATGTCATTGCATACTCATCTAAAACACTTGATGCAGCACAATCCAACTATACCACTACTGAAAAGGAACTCTTAGCTATTGTTCATGCTTTAGATAAATTCATATCTTATTTGCTATGATCAAAGATAGTGGTATACACGGATCATGCAGCTTTGAAATACTTATTGTCAAAGAATGAGTCAAAACCTAGACTCATACATTGGATCTTGCTTTTGCAAGAATTCAAATTGAGATTAGGGATCGGAGTGAATCTCAAAACTTGGTTGTGGATCATCTAAGCCGCCTTAAGAATTTAAAATCTGATCTATTTTCGATCAATGACTCATTCCTATTGGATAGCTTGCATGCTGTGTCGGATAGCTTTCCTTGGTTTGCCCCAATGGCGAACTACTTGGTTGCGAAACTCTTCCTCCCCAAATTTTCTAAACACCAAAGGGATAAGTTGAGGAGTGATTCCAAATACTATATTTGGGATTGATGAGCGGATAATTTATACGCTTTTTGGCATTGTTCTTAGGTAGTTTTTAGTAAGTTTAAGCTACTTTCAGGGATGTTTTCATTAGTTTTTATGTTAAATTCACAATTCTGGACTTTACTATGAGTTTATGTGTTTTTCTGTAATTTCACGTAATTTCTGGCTGAAATTGAGGGACTTGAGCAAAACTCTGATAGGAGGCTGACAAAAGGACTGCTGATGCTGTTGGAATCTGACCTCCCTACACTCGAAATGGATTTTCTGGAGCTAAAAAACTCCAAATGGCGAGCTCTCAACGGCGTTGGAAAGTAGACATCCAGAGCTTTCCAGCAATATATAATAGTCCATACTTTATTCGGAAATTGATGACGTAACTTGGCGTTGAATGCCAAGTACAAGCTGCTGTCTGGAGTTAAACGCCAGAAAAACGTCATGATCCGGAGTTGAACGCCCAAAACACGTCATAACTCGGAGTTCAACTCCAA
>NC_029781.3:36072433-36072992 GCF_000817695.3 Arachis duranensis
AAGAAAAGCCTCAGCTCGTGGATAGATCAAGCTCAGCCCAAGCATACACCAAGTGGGCCCCGGAAGTGGATTTATGCATCAATTACTTACTCATGTAAACCCTAGTAGCTAGTCTAGTATAAATAGGATAAGTTACTATTGTATTAGTAATCTTTTGACAGTTTAATCTTTGACTGTTCTGGTCTTTCATCATTCGGTCTTGTGACCACATGGGGACGATTGGTTCTCAGATCATGAGGGCTGGCCATTCGGCCATGCCTGAACCTTTTACTTATGTATTTTCAACGGTGGAGTTTCTGCACACCATAGATTAAGGGTGTGGAGCTCTGCTGTACCTCAAGTATTAATGCAATTCCATTTTCTTTTATTCAAATCTCTCTTATTCTTATTCCAAGATATTCATTCGTACCCAAGAACATGATGAATATAATGATGAAAGTGACCCTCATTATCATTCTCACTTATGAACGCACGTGATTGACAACCACTTCCGTTCTACATGCAACCGAGCTTGAATGCGTATCTCTTAGATTCCCCAACAGAATCTTCGTGGTATAAG
>NC_029781.3:36073423-36075102 GCF_000817695.3 Arachis duranensis
AGTGATCACAATTTCGTCCACCAAGTTTTTGGCGCCGTTGCCGGGGATTGTTCGAGTATGGACAACTGACGGTTCATCTTGTTGCTCAGATTAGGTAATTTTCTTTTCAAAAATATTTTTCAAAATTTTTCTTTTCTTTTTCGTTTTTCTAATAATGTTTTTCGAAAAAAAAAATTAATAAAAATACAAAAAAAATTAGAAAATCATAAAAATAAAAAATATTTTGTGTTTCTTGTTTGAGTCTTGTGTTAATTTTTAAGTTTGGTGTCAATTGCATTCATAGTGTTCTTCATGATCTTCAAGTTGTTCTTGATAAGTCCTCTTGTTTGATCTTGATGTTTTCTTGTTTTGTATTGGTTGTTGTTTTTCATGTGCACTTTTGCATTCATATTTTTCATGCATTAAAGATTTCTAAGTTTGGTGTCTTGCATGTTTTCTTTGCATCAAAAATTTTTCAAAAATATGTTCTTGATGTTCATCATGATCTTCAAAGTGTTCTTGGTGTTCATCTTGACATTCATAGCATTCTTGCATGCATCTTGTGTCTTGATCCAAAATTTTCATGTTTTGGGTCATTTTTGTGTTTTTCTTTAAAAATTCAAAAAAAAAATCAAAAAAAAATATTTTTTCCTCATTTTTCTCCAAATTTTCGAAAATTTGAGTTGACTTAGTCAAATATTTTCAAAATTAGTTGTTTCTTACAAGTCAAGTCAAATTTTCAATTTTAAAAATCTTACCTTTTCAAAATCTTTTTCAAAAATCATATCTTTTTCATTTTTTTATATTTTTCGAAAATTCCAAAAATCTTTTTCAAAATATTTTCAAAATATTTTTCCTATCTTTACATCCAATTTTCGAAAATTAGCTAACAATTAATGTGATTGGTTCAAAAATTTGAAGTTTGTTACTTTCTTGTTAAGAAAGGTTCAATCTTTAAGTTCTAGAATCTTATCTCTTAGTTTCTTGTTAGTTAAGTGATTTTAAAAATAAAATCTTTTTCAAAAATATCTTTTTCTTAAAAATCTTTTTATCTTTTATCTCATCTTTTTCAAAAACTTTATCTTTTTCAAAATTTGATTTCAAAATATCTTATCTAACTTCTTATCTTCTTATCTTTTCAAAATTTGATTTCAAATCTTTTTCAATCAACTAACTAACTTTTTGTTTATTTCTTATCTTTTTCAAAACCAACTAACTACCTATCCCTCTCTAATTTTCGAAAATTCTCCCTCTCTTTTTCAAAAATTCTTTTTGTTTTAAATTTTAATTTTAATTATATTTTGTTTTTGAATTTCGAAAATTACTAACCCCTTTTTCAAATTTATTTTCGAAATTCCTCTTCTCTTCTCTTATTCTATTTAATTAATTAATTACTAACACTTCTCTTCACCTCTCTTCATCTAAGAATCCGAACTTCTTATATCCCTTGTATTTGGATTCTTCTACCCCTTTTCTCTGTATACTAACAGAAAGGAATCTCTATACTGTGACATAGAGGATTCCTCTTTATTTTCTTGTTTTCTTCTCCCTCATATGAGCAGGAACAGGGAAAAAGGCACTCTTGTTGAAATTGATCCAGAACCTGAAAGGACTCTGAAGAGAAAATTAAGAGAAGCTAAATTACAACAATCCAGAAACAACCTTTCAAAAATTTTCGAACAAGAGAAGGAGATGGCAGC
>NC_029781.3:36075242-36075774 GCF_000817695.3 Arachis duranensis
AATAACTTTGAGCTAAAACCTCAGCTAGTTGCTTTAATGCAACAAAACTGTAAGTTTTATGGACTTCCATCTGAAGATCCTTATCAGTTTTTAACTGAGTTCTTGCAGATCTGTGAGATTGTAAAGACGAATGGAGTTGATCCTGAAGTCTACAGACTCATGATTTTCCCTTTTGCTGTAAGAGACAGAGCTAGAATTTGGTTGGATTCACAACCTAAGGATAGCCTGGACTCCTGGGATAAGCTGGTCACAACCTTTTTGGATAAATTCTTCCCTCCTCAAAAGCTGAGCAAGCTGAGAGTGGATGTTCAAACCTTCAAACAAAAAGATGGTGAATCCCTCTATGAAGCTTGGGAAAGATACAAGCAGCTGACCAAAAGTTGTCCATCTGACATGTTTTCAGAATGGACCCTATTAGATATATTCTATTATGGTCTCTCTGAATTTTCGAAAATGTCACTGGACCATTCTGCAGGTGGATCTATTCACCTGAAGAAAACGCCTGAAGAGGCTCAAGAACTCATTGACATGA
>NC_029781.3:36076015-36078026 GCF_000817695.3 Arachis duranensis
GCCACTTTCAGTTTCATGAATGAAACAAGATCCTCCATCAGAAATTTGGAGGCACAAGTGGGCCAGCTGAGTAAGAAAGTTATTAAAACTCCTCCCAGTATTCTCCCAAGCAATACAGAAGAAAATCCAAAAGGAGAGTGCAAGGCCATTGATGTGATTAATGTGGCCGAATGCACTAGGGAGGAGGAGGATGAAAATCCTAGTGAGGAAGACCTCCTGGGACGTCCTTCAAGCAAGAAGGAGTTTCCTAATAAGGATCCAGAGGATTCTGAGGCTCATATAGAGACCATAGAGATTCCATTAAATCTCCTTCTGCCATTCATGAGCTCTGAAGACTATTCTTCCTCTGAAGAGGATGAAGATGTGACTGGAGAGCAAGTTGCTCAATATTTAGGAGCTATCATGAAGCTGAATGCCAAGTTGTTTGGTAATGAGACTTGGGAAAGTGAACTTCCCTTGCTCATTAATGAACTGGATACTTGGATTCAGAAAACTCTACCTCAAAAGAAACAAGATCCTGGCAAGTTCTTAATACCTTACACCATAGGCACCATGAGCTTTGAAAAGGCTCTATGTGATCTAGGGTCAGGGATAAACCTTATGCCACTCTCTGTAATGGAGAAACTGGGAATCATTGAGGTACAACCTGCCTTGTTCTCATTACAATTGGCAGATAAGTCATTGAGACAAGCTTATGAAATAGTAGAGGACGTACTAGTAAAGGTTGAAGGCCTTTACATCCTATCCAAACTCTAAGTTTGGTGTTGGAAATACACTAACATTGACCTGATCACCTTGTGGCTCCATGAGAGCCACTGTCAAGCTATTGACATTAAAGAAGCGCTTGTTGGGAGGCAACCCAATTTTATTTATCTAATTTTTATTATATTGTTATTTTGTGTTTTATTAGGTACATGATCATGAGGAGTAACGAAAAAAATCAAAAAAATTAAAAACAGAGTCAAAAATAGAAGAAAAAAATTTTCACCCTGGAGGACGCACAGGCTGGCGTTCAACGCCAGTAAGATGCATCTGGCTGGCGTTCAACGCCAGAACAGAGCACCATTCTGGCGCTGAACGCCAGAAGCAAGCAACATCCTGGCGCTGAACGCCAGGAATGTGCCTAGAGGAGACAAACTGGCGCTGAACGCCAGTAACAAGCATGAAACTGGCGTTCAACGCCAGAAACATGCTTTACATGGGCGTTGAACGCCCAGAACGTGCACCAATGGGCGTTTAAGCGCCAAAATAATGCATGAAGGCATTTTACATGCCTATTTGGTGAAGGAATGGTATTTCTTTACACCTCAGGATCCTGTGGACCCCACAGGATCACCTCAGGATCTGTGGACCCCACAGGATCCCCACCTACCATATTCCCACCTTACCTTTTAATCCTAATCACACTCTCCTAATCCTAAATCTCATTTTCCTACTCCCCATGCCACACTTTCCAACACCCATCACCAATCACCTCAATTCCTCTTCCCTATTACCCCATTCACCATTCACATCAACCCACTCTTCCCCATAAACCCCACCTCCCTTCAAAAATTCAAAATTAATTTCCCCCCCTTTCCCACCCACAATGGCCGAACCTACATCTCTCCCTCTCTACCATATTTCTTCTTCTTCTTCTTCTCTTCTTTTCTCTATTGCTCGAGGACGAGCAATATTTTAAGTTTGGTGTGGTAAAAGCATAAGCTTTTTGTTTTTCCATTACCATCACTGGCACCTAAGGCTAGAGCATCCTCTAATAAAGGGAAAGGGAAGACAAAAGCTTCCACCTCCGAGTCATGGGAGATGGAAAGATTCATCTCCGAGAGCCATCAAGACCACTTCTATGATGTTGTGGCAAAGAAGAAGGTGATCCCCGAGGTCCCTTTCAAGCTCAAAAAGAATGAGTATCCGGAGATCCGACATGAGGTCCGAAGAAGAGGTTAGGAAGTCTTAACCAACCCCATGCAACAAGTCGGAATCTTAATGGTTCAAGAGTTCTATGCCAATGCAT
>NC_029781.3:36078126-36078894 GCF_000817695.3 Arachis duranensis
TTCTTCTTCATTTTCACACAACACAAACCCATCTTCTCCCACTTAGCCGAACCCACCTCTCTCCCTCTCTACCATATTTCTCTTCTTCTTCTTCTTCTTCTCTTCTTTTCTTTCTTGCTCGAGGGCGAGCAAAATTTTAAGTTTGGTGTGGTAAAAGCATAAGCTTTTTGTTTTTCCATTACCATCACTGGCACCTAAGGCTAGAGCATCCTCTAATAAAGGGAAAGGGAAGACAAAAGCTTCCACCTCCGAGTCATGGGAGATGGAAAGATTCATCTCCGAGAGCCATCAAGACCACTTCTATGATGTTGTGGCAAAGAAGAAGGTGATCCCCGAGGTCCCTTTCAAGCTCAAAAAGAATGAGTATCCGGAAATCCGACATGAGATCCAAAGAAGATGTTGGGAAGTCCTAACCAACCCCATGCAACAAGTCGGAATATTGATGGTTCAAGAGTTCTATGCCAATGCATGGATCACTAGGAACCATGATCAAAGTATGAACCCGAATCCAAAGAACTATCTCACAATGGTTCGGGGGAAATACTTAGATTTCAGTCCGGAAAATGTGAGGTTGGCATTTCACTTGCCCATGATGCAAGGAGATGAACGCCCCTACACTAGAAGGGTCAACTTTAACCAAAGGTTGGACCAAGTCCTTATGGACATATGTGTGGACAGAGCTCAGTGGAGAATAGATTCCAAAGGCAAGCCAGTTCAACTAAGAAGACTGGATCTCAAGCCTGTGGCTAGAGGATGGTTGGAGTTCAT
>NC_029781.3:36079617-36080288 GCF_000817695.3 Arachis duranensis
AGTGTTAAAATTGTTGGCTCTTGAAAGAATGATGAACAAAGAGAAATGTTATTGAGGATCTGAAAAATCATGAAATTGATTGTTGAAGCAAGAAAAAGCAGTGAAAAAGAAAGCTTGTGCGAAAAAAAAAAATTTGGCGAAGAAAAAAAGAAGGAGCAGTAGGAAAAGCCAATAGCCCTTAAAACCAAAAGGCAAGGGTAAAAAGGATCCAAGGCTTTGAGCATCAATGGATAGGAGGGCCCAAGGAAATTAAAATCCAGGCCTAAGCGGCTAAATCAAAGCTGTCCCTAACCATGTGCTTGTGTCATGAAGGTCCAAGTCAAAAGCTTGAGACTGAGTGGTTAAAGTCGTGATCCAAAGCAAAAAGAGTGTGCTTAAGAGCTTTGGACACCACTAACTGGGGACTCTAGCAAAGATGAGTCACAATCTGAAAAGGTTCACCCAGTTATGTGTCTGTGGCATTTATGTATTCGGTGGTAATACTGGAAAAGAAAGTGCTTAGGGCCACGGCCAAGACTCATAAGTAGCTGTGTTCAAGAATCAACAAGCTTAACTAGGAAAGTCAATAACACTATCCGAAATTCTAAGTTCCTAGAGAAGCCAATCATTCTGAACTTCAAAGGAAAAAGTGAGATGCCAAAACTGTTCAGAAGCAAAAAGCTACAAGTCCT
>NC_029781.3:36080566-36086797 GCF_000817695.3 Arachis duranensis
CTACTTTTAGGGATGTTTTCATTAGTTTTTATGTTAAATTCATATTTCTGGACTTTACTATGAGTTTGTGTTTTTCTGTGATTTCAGGTAATTTCTTGCTGAAATTGAGGGACTTGAGCAAAACTCTGATAGGAGGCTGACAAAAGGACTGCTGATGCTGTTGGAATCTGACCTCCCTGCGCTCGAAATAGATTTTCTGGAGCTACAGAACTCCAAATGGCGCGCTCTTAACAGCGCTGGAAAGTAGACATCCAGAGCTTTCCAGCAATATATAATAGTCCATACTTTATTCGGAAATTGATGACGTAACTTGGTGTTGAACGCCAAGTACATGCTGCTGTTTGGAGTTAAACGCCAGAAAAACGTCATGATCCGGAGTTGAACGCCCAAAACACGTTATAACTTGGAGTTCAACTCCAAGAAAAGCCTCAGCTCGTGGATAGATCAAGCTCAGCCCAAGCATACACTAAGTGGGCCCCGGAAGTGGATTTATGCATCAATTACTTACTCATGTAAACCCTAGTAGCTAGTCTAGTATAAATAGGATAAGTTACTATTGTATTAGTAATCTTTTGACAGTTTAATCTTTGACTGTTCTGGGCTTTGATCATTCGGTCTTGTGACCACATGGGGACGATTAGTTCTCAGATCATGAGGGCTGGCCATTCGGCCATGCCTGAACCTTTTACTTATGTATTTTCAACGGTGGAGTTTCTGCACACCATAGATTAAGGGTGTGGAGCTCTACTGTACCTCAAGTATTAATGCAATTCTATTTTCTTTTATTCAAATATCTCTTATTCTTATTCCAAGATATTCATTCGTACCCAAGAACATGATGAATGTGATGATTAGATAACCCTCATTATCATTCTCACTTATGAACGTGCGTGATTGACAACCACTTCCGTTCTACATGCAACAGAGCTTGAATGTGTATCTCTTAGATTCCCCAACAGAATCTTCGTGGTATAAGCTAGATAGATGGCGGCATTTATGAGGATCCGGAAAGTCTCACCTTGTCTGTGGTATTTCGAGTAGGATCCTGGGAATCCGGAAAGTCTAACCTTGTCTGTGGTATTCCGAGTAGGATTCCGGTAATGAATGACTGTGACGTACTTCAAACTTGCAAGTACTGGGCGTTAGTGACAGATGCAAAAGAATCAAGGGATTCTATTCCAGTAGGAGCGGGAACCAACCAGTGATTAGCCGTGCTGTGACAGAGCGCGTGAGCGTAGTTTTCACTGCGAGGATGGGATGTAGCCTTCGGCCAGGTGATGCCTCCGTTAGCCATGCGAGTGACAGCCGCAGAGGATCATTTTCCCGAGAGGATTCAAAGTAGCCATCGTCGAACGGTGAACCCCTATACACAGCTTACCATAGCCATCGTCGAACGGTGAACCCCTATACACAGCTTGCCATGGAAAGGAGTAAGAAGGATTGAGTTGAAGCAGTGGGAAAGCAGGCGTTCTTGAGCCATACAGTATCTCCATTCGCTTATCTGAAATTCCTACCAATGAATCTGCATAAGTATTCTATCCCTTTTATTATTTCTATTTTCTTATTTCTATTTTCAAAAACCCATAAACCAATTTAATCTACCTAACTGAGATTTACAAGGTGACCATAGCTTGCTTCATACCAACAATCTCTGTGGGATCGACCCTTACTCACGTAAGGTTTATTACTTGGACGACCCAGTACACTTGCTGGTTAGTTGAACGGAGTTGTGTCCACTCGTGCCAATTTCAAATTCCATAAAAATACAACTTAAAGAATAGTGATCACAATTTCGTCCACCAGGGATGACCCTCACTTGTGGAAGAGGGGAGTGGACCAAGTAATTCGAAGATGTGTTTCGGAGTCCGAAATCCAACCCATTCTTGAAGCTTGCCATTCGTCCGAATGTGGTGGCCACTTGGCCCACAAAGGACTGCAAAAAAGGTGTTGGATTATGGATTCTGGTGGCTAACCTTATTCAAGGATGCTAATCGGTTATGTGTGTCTTGCCATCAGTGTCAGAAGTCGGGAAACACATCCCAAAGGGATGAAATGCCTCAACAACCTATGTTGTTCTGTGAGATATTTGATGTATGGGGCATTGACTTTATGAGACCATTTCCCAACTCCAGTGGGTATCTGTATATCCTGTTAGCAGTTAACTACGTGTCAAAGTGGGTAGAAGCAATACCTACCCACATTGACGATGCCAATACCGTCATTTCTTTTATCAGAAACTACATTGTGTGCCGTTATGGGCTGCCACGAGCAATCGTGAGCGACCAAGGGTCCCACTTTTGTAACAGGAAAGTAGAGGCACTGCTCAAGCGCTATGGGGTAGTGCATAATGTTGCCACTGCTTATCATCCACAAACCAACGGACAAGCGGAAGTGTCCAACCGGGAGATTAAGAGAATCTTGGAGAAAGTAGTCAATCTGCAAAGGAAGGATTGGAGCCTCCGGTTAGGAGATGCACTATGGGCATATAGAACAGCCTACAAGACTCCGTTGGGGATGAGTCTCTTCCTGATTATCTATGGTAAGGCATGCCACCTTTCGGTGGAGATTGAGCACAAAGCCTATTGGGCGATAAAGAGGTGCAACATGGATTTGACCCAAGTCAGAGTAGCCAGAAAATTGCAGCTAGAGGAGCTCGAGTGTTTGAGGAACGAAGTGTATGAGAATGCCCGAATTTACAAAGAAAAGACTAAAGCATTCCATGACCATCACATCTGGAAGAAGGACTTCCAAGAAGGTGATGAGGTTCTCCTTTACAATTCGAGGCTTCGTTTCATGCCTGGGAAGCTCCGCTCTAGATGGGAAGGACCTTTCAAGGTGAAGGAGATAAAGCCTTATGGAGTGATGGAGTTGTTTGATCCTAAAAGTGAAGCAACTTTCAAGGTGAATGGACATAGAGTGAAGAAGTACCATGGCTACAAGCTCCCAAAAGAGCTTGAGGTGTTCCTATTGGCGGATTGATAAATAACTATTTTATGGTTTATAATGTGTTTAATTGTGTGGTTTTATCATGATCTTTACCCACTTATTCATATAATTCGCATGCATTTATATTTCCTTCCTAAAATTATTACATGATTGAAAACTTACTTCCTAGAGACTTTTAATTAGGTATTTTAATTCTCCTTTATCCCATTCGATGTTGTGATCTGTGTGTTAAGTGTTTCAGGCTTTATAGGGTATGAATGAATTAGAGATTGGAAAGGAAGTTTGCAAAAATGGAAGGAATACAAGAAATTAAGGAGATGACCAGCGAGAAGTGACGCGGCCTCATAGCTCACGCGACCACGCGAAAGAGAGGAAATCGCAGTGACGCGGCCGCATAGCTCACGCGACCGCGCGGATTGGAAAAGCATAAGTGACGCGGAGGCATGGACGACGTGCCCGCGTGGGAAAGCAAAACGCCAAATGACGCGTCCGCATGAATGACGTGACCGTGTGGCGTGCGCGATCTGCAGAATTTTAGAAGTCGCTGGCAGAGTTTCTGGGCCAGATTTTGACCCAGGTTTCGGCCCAGAAACACAGACTAGAGCCAGGGAACATGCAGAAACAGAGGACAATAATTCATTCGACATAATTTTTAGTTTTAGATCTGAATTGGCTCCTCCCCTAGGTTTTTATCACTTAACATTCATAATTAGGATTTTTGGAAGATTTTGCTTTTTAGCTTTTGAGAAGAGGCCACCTCCGGTACTAGTCATTATACTTTGCTATTTGCCTTTTACTTATTCTTCCATGTTCTTAATCCCCCTAGAGTTGACATTGGCTTATTTTTACAAGTTATTAATATAGACTATTTTTTTAATTAATCCTTTTTCATTATTATTTGTCATGTCTCTTTTTAATTCCCTTTCCTATGTTATGAGTTCTACATTCACAATGAGCGAGTAGTTCCCTTACTTGATGGGGAGTTGATTGAAAGGAACCCTTGAGTTGGGGTACTTAAAGGAGAAATTGTAATTGGGCTCATTGTTGGAATGCCCTCTAGTCACTGACACAAATCTTTTTCAATGAGCGGATTTGGACTTGTGAATAGAAACAACATTCCAACTTGTTTGACTCTCCCTTACCTAGTAAGGGTAACTAAACAGAGCAATCTTCAATTATCAATTAATCTTGAGAGTGCTTCAACAAGAATAGGCTTCCAACTAATCTATCTCTATTTTAATTTCCTGTTTATCAACTCAACCATTTTTGAAAACACCTGATTGATAAAATAGCACATCTCTCTGCAACTTGTTGGGAGACGACCTGGGACTTATACTCCTAGTATTTTAATTTAAATTTTGTGATAACCCTTCTAAATTGATAAGCGGATTTTCGGTTGGTTAAGGACTGTACTTGCAACGCATTTCTATTAATAATTTCTTAACCCACCAATTTCCGCCACGTCAATTTTTGGCGCCGTTGCCGAGGAGTTGCAATAGTGTGCTAATTTATTGATTGGTATTTATTTTAATTGCAATTTTTCTTTTTATTCTGTCACTGTGAGCTATACGTTTCTTTTGTTAAATGACGCGTTCACTTCCTGATCCAAGCTTGCCAATATTTGACCCTGAGATTGAAAGAACTCTTTCACGTATAAGGCAAGCTCAGCGTCGGCGAGTCCTCTCTGAGGACGAACCTGAAACGTCATTTAAGGAAGAAGCAAGCTCCCTCTCTACTGATCCACTTCATTTACGTGCAGGTAACATGGCAGCACCCAAGAGAGTCACCATCCAGGAGGAAGGAGCCCCTGATTTTACACTCCAACCATTTCAGGCACACCACCCAGCAGTGGCTATGGATTTCAAAATAAAGTCCTCGCTACTCAATTTGATGCCCATGTTTCATGGCTTACCAGCTCAAAAGCCTATCAAGCACCTTAGAGATTTCCAGACTGCTTGTTCTACTGTTAAGCGTGATGGCACTGATGAAATCTCCATTCTGTTGAAAGCCTTCCCATTTTCTCTTGAGGGAAAGGCAAGAGAGTGGTACTACACTCAATCTGGAACAATTGTTTCCAACTGGGATACACTTAGGAGAGAGTTTCTGGAGAAATTCTTTCCATCTGAAGTTGCCGATAAGGTGAGGAAGGATATGTCTATGATTGTTCAGGATGAATCTGAGACCCTCTATGATTACTTGGAACGCTTCAATAATCTTCGAGAAGCATGCCACCAACATATGATTGACAAGATAGTGCTGTTCGGCTACTTTACACAGGGTTTGAAATCTCAAGATAGGACCACATTGGAAGGTGCTAGCAATGGTTCTATGAAAAAGTACAAGACTACGGAAGAAGCATGGCAATTGATCATCGACTTAGCTGACTGATGAGCGGATAATTTATACGCTTTTTGGCATTGTTTTTAGGTAGTTTTTAGTAAGTTTGAGCTACTTTTAGGGATGTTTTCATTAGTTTTTATGTTAAATTTACATTTCTGGACTTTACTATGAGTTTGTGTGTTTTTCTGTGATTTCAGGTAAATTCTGGCTGAAATTGAGGGACTTGAGCAAAACTCTGAAAAAGGCTGACAAAAGGACTGCTGATGCTGTTGGAATCTGACCTTCCTACACTCGAAATGGATTTTCCAGAGCTACAGAACTCCAAATGGCGCGCTCTCAACGGCTTTGGAAAGTAGACATCCAGAGCTTTCCAGCAATATATAATAGTCCATAATTTGTTCGAGATTTAATGATGTAAACTGGCGCTCAACGCCAGTTCCATGCTGCATTCTGGAGTCAAACGCCGGAAACACGTCACGAACCAGAGTTGAACGCCCAAAAACACGTTACAACTTGGCGTTCAACTCCAAGATAAGCCTCAGCTCGTGGATAGATCAAGCTCAGCCCAAAAATACACCAAGTGGGCCCTGGAAGTGGATTTATGCATCAATTACTTACTGCTGTAAACCCTAGTAACTAGTCTAGTATAAATAGGATAGTTTACTATTGTATTAGACATCTTGGGATGTTTAGTTCTCAGATCATGGGGGCTGGCCATTCGGCCGTGCCTGGACCTTTCACTTATGTATTTTCAACAGTGGAGTTTCTACACTCCATAGATTAAGGGTGTGGAGCTCTGCTGTACCTCAAGTTTCAATGCAATTACTACTATTTTCTATTCAATTTAACTTATTCCTATTCCAAGATATTCGTTGCACTTCAACATGATGAATGTAATGATCCGTGACACTCATTATCATTCTCACCTATGAACGCGTGACTGAT
>NC_029781.3:36087157-36105692 GCF_000817695.3 Arachis duranensis
TTTAATCTGCCTAACTGAGATTTGCAAGGTGACCATAGCTTGCTTCATACCAACAATCTCTGTGGGATCGACCCTTACTCGCGTAAGGTTTATTACTTGGACGACCCAGTGCACTTGCTGGTTAGTTGTGCGAAGTTGTGAAGAATGTATGTAAGCCATGGTATTGTGCACCAAGTTTTTGGAGCCATTACCGGGGAATATTCGAGTTGTGTGAAAGTATCTTTTATCACAATTTCGTCCACCAAGTTTTTGGCGCCGTTGCCGGGGATTGTTCGAGTATGGACAACTGACGGTTCATCTTGTTGCTCAGATTAGGTAATTTTCTTTTCAAAAATCTTTTTCAAAAATTTTTCTTTTATTTTTCGTTTTCCCAAAAATATTTTCGAAAAAAAAATAATAAAAATACAAAAAAAAATCATAAAATCATAAAAACCAAAAATATTTTGTGTTTCTTGTTTGAGTCTTGTGTTAATTTTTAAGTTTGGTGTCAATTGCATGCTTTTAAAATTTTTTCTTGCATTTTTTCGAAAATCTCATGCATTCATAGTGTTCTTCATGATCTTCAAGTTGTTCTTGACAAGTCTTCTTGTTTGATCTTGATGTTTTCTTGTTTTGTGTTGGTTGTTGTTTTTCATGTGCATCTTTGCATTCATATTTTCCAAGCATTAAAAATTTCTAAGTTTGGTGTCTTGCATGTTTTCTTTGCATCAAAAATTTTTCAACTAGGAATCACAGGCAGAAACAAAGTCGGTCAAGAGCTGTTGCAGAGGTATCCACTAGCAAAGAGACTGCGGCTATAGCTCAGAGCTTATGTGAAATGACTAACTTGCTGAAGCAGATGCAGCTAAATCAACAACAACCACGCAAGTTCAACCTTCTCCACCACAGCACAACCAGCAATTGGTTCCACAAAGGGTATGTGGAATATGTGCAGATTACAGTCATTACACTGATGAGTGTCCACAACTCCAACCGGAAGACCACACTATAGCAGCCACTCATAACTTCTATGACCGCCCTAATCAAGGGTATAATCAAGGTGGCAACTATAATCAAGGATGGCAGGATAACTCTAACCAAGGCTAGAGAGACAACTCTAACCAGGGTTAGAGGGACAATCACAACAGAGGAGGCAGAGATAATAATGGAAATCAGAAGTGGAATAACAATAACAACTTCAGGCAGCAGAATCAGAATCGGGCCTACAGAGCACCTCATCTAAGACAGCCTCAAGCATCTCAGCAGCCCTCTCAGATCACTCATCCCTCTTCATCTCCTAATAATGAGTTACTGCAATCTATTGATCGGAGACAACAGGCCATGGAAAACAACTTTACTGCTACTCTGAATGGTCTGACTTCTACTCTGCAAGCCCTTATCTCGCAGATTGGATCAATGAACAACTCCAACAACCAGTCTTCAAGCTCTGGTGGACTCCCCTCTCAACCATTACCCAATCCAAAGGGTGGTATTAATGCCATCAATCTAAGGTCCGGAACCACATTTCAAGAGAGGAATCAGGAGGAGCCAAACCCACCTGAACACACCTCAGCTTAAGAGGTAGTGGAATTAGAAGATATTGAGGAAGAAAAGGATATACAGGACATGGCTGAGGAAGAAGATGCTAAATCACAGGAAAAAGCACCAGAGGGCACAGACACTGCATAACACGCCACTACTATTCCATTTCCACATCTTGCAAGGAAGCCCAGGAAGCAGTTGGAGCCTGATCCCAAAATAGTAGAAATATTCAAAAAGGTTGAGGTAACTGTTCCCCTTTTTGATGTCATTCAACAGGTACCTAAATATGCAAAGTTTCTAAAAGATTTGTGCATACATAAAGACAAAATTAATGAATTAGAAACTATTCCTTTAGGAAGTTCTATATCTGCTTTAATGGGAAATATACCTGAAAAATGTAGTGAACCAGGCCCATGCATGGTTAACTGTACCATTGGAGTGTGATATTTTCTGACTGCATGTGTGATTTAGGAGCATGTGTTAGTATAATGCCCTTATCTGTATATGATGTTTTGAGGCTCCCTCCCTTAAAAAGATCGGTAGCTCGTTTTGTGTTAGCAGATAAAAGTATTATTACAGTGGCTGGAGTTGCTAAAGATGTCTTAGTGGGCATTAAAGGTCTTACTTTCCCCATTGATTTTTACATCCTGGAGATGCTCTAACATGACTTAGAGAAGCCATCATCAATCCTACTCGGGAGACCTTTCTTGAAGACCTCGAAGTTTAAATTATATGCTTTTTCAGGAACATACTCTTTTGAAATAGACGGCCGAGTAGTCATCTTTAATCTGAATGGAGTTATGAAGTACCCTCCAGAAGATCACTCTATCCTCCGGTGTGACATCATAGATGAAACCGTAGCTGAAGTTCACCTGGAGGAGTTTGAAGAGAAGTACATAGGACAAGGTCCAAGTGTGGGAACATTTCCAGAGGACAATGAAAGTACTCTACCACTGCCACCAACTCCAGATAATTCAGAGCCTAACCATGAACAGAAGTCAGAGTTGAAACCTCTCCCTCCACACCTCAAATATGCTTACCTTAAAGACAAGCAGAAGTTTCCAGTTATCATTGCACGGGACCTCACTTCCCAATAGGAAGAGCAATTACTTAATGTGCTAAGGAGGCACAAGAAAGCAATTGGGTAGAGTTTAGCAGACATAGTAGGTATCAACCCTCACATTTGTGAGCACAGAATCTTTTTAGAAGAAGGAGCAAGACCTGTTCGTCAACCCCAAAGAAGACTGAACCCCACTATCTTAGAGGTTGTCAAAAAGGAAGTGACCAGACTACTAGAGGCAGATATTATCTATCCCATTTCAGACAGTGAATGGGTGAGCCCAGTACAAGTGGTACCCAAGAAGTCTGGAGTTAATACAGTAAAGAATGAGCATGGAGAGCTCATAGCTACCAGAGTTCAGAACGCCTGGAGGGTCTGCATTGATTACAAGCGTCTCAATCAAGCCACTCGTAAGGATCACTATCCTCTTCCATTCATTGATCAAATCCTGGATCGCCTGTCAGGTAAATCACATTATTGCTTTTTAGATGGTTATACAGGATATTTCCAGATTCATATAGCTCCTGAGGATCAAGGAAAGACTACTTTTACCTGTCGTTTTGGGACCTACGCTTACAAGAGAATGCCCTTTGGCTTGTGCAATGCACCAGCTACTTTCCAAAGGTGCATGATGAGTCTTTTCTCTGATCTTATCAAGGACTGTATGGAAGTTTTTATGGACGATTTTAGCGTTTATGGTGATTCTTTTAGCCTTTGCTTGCGTAGTCTATCTAGAGTATTAGATAGATGTGTCAGTACAAACCTTGTATTGAATTTCGAAAAATGTCATTTTATGGTTAAAAAAGGTATTGTGCTGGGACATGTTGTATCTAATACTAGCATTTCTGTAGATCCAGCAAAGGTGGATGTTATTTCTGATTTACCTTACCCCTCTTCTGTGAGGGAAGTCCGTTCGTTCCTTGGACATGCAGGTTTTTACCGAAGATTCATCAAGGATTTTAGTAAGGTAGCACTTCCCCTATCTAGATTACTATAGAAGGATATTGAATTCGAGTTCAGTGAGGATTGTAAACAAGCGTTTGATAAGCTGAAAACCGCCCTGACTCAAGCTCCAATTGTGAGAGGACCGGACTAGAGCCAGCCATTCGAAATCATGTGCGATGCTTCCAAACATGCAGTAGGAGCAGCGCTGGCTCAGGGTGAAGGTAAGGATCCTTTTGTTATTGCTTATGCATCTAAAACTTTAGACGCTGCTCAGTCCAATTACACTACTACTGAGAAAGAGCTTCTTGCTATTGTTTTTGCTCTGGATAAATTCCGAGCCTATTTACTTGGTACGAAGGTAGTAGTGTACTCAGACCACGCAGCTCTAAGGTATTTATTAGCTAAAAAGGAATCCAAACCAAGGCTTATACGTTGGATACTGCTACTACAAGAATTTGATTTAGAAATAAAGGATAGGAGTGGTAACTAGAATCTAGTGGCAGACCACTTGAGTCGCCTTGAGCACATTAAAGATGACTCCACTCCTATAGCTAATAATTTTCCATTTGATAACCTACAAGCAGTATCTGAGGTAATCCCTTGGTATGCACCTGTAGCTAATTATCTAGTTAGCTGCACTTTTCCTCCAAACTTTACCAAGCATCAAAGAGACAAGCTGAAAAGCGAGTCTAAATATTATATATGGGATGACCCATATTTATGGAGATGTGGCGCTAACAAGGTAATTAGAAGGTGTGTGCCTCAATCAGAATTCCAGTCTATTTTAGAGGTCTGTCACTCATCTGAGAGTGGAGGACATTTTGGCCCTCAAAGAACAGCTAGAAAAATCTTAGACTGTGGATTTTGGTGGCCCACTCTTTTTAAAGACGCTGCTGAATTTTGTAAATCTTGTCCCCCATGCCAAAAGTTTGGTAATATATCCCAGAGGGATGAAATGCCTCAACAAATTATGTTTTTTTGTGAAATTTTTTATGTTTGGGGCATTGACTTCATGGATCCATTTCCAAATTCTAATGGCCACCTCTATATACTCTTAGCTGTAGATTATGTTTATAAATGGGTGGAAGCAATTCCTACTCGTACTGATGATGCTAACACTGTTGTTTCCTTTGTGAGAAACCACATTATTTGTCACTTTGGATCACCACGGGCAATCGTGAGCGATCAAGGCACCCATTTTTGTAACAGGAGACTAACAGGATCACTGAAGAAGCATGGGATCATTCATAAAGTTGCGACTGCCTACCATCCTCAGACTAATGAGCAAGCCGAGGTGTCAAACAGAGAGATAAAGCGTATCTTGCAGAAGATAGTCAAACCTCATAGAAGAGACTGGAGCACCAGGCTACAGGATGCACTCTGGGCATACAAAACAACGTACAAGACACCCATTGGGATGAGCCCTTTCCGCTTAGTTTATGGAAAAGCTTGTCATCTTCCAGTTGAAGTAGAGCATAAAGCTTTTTGGCAGTAAAGGAGTGCAACATGGGAACTGAGAGAGCCAGAGCAGAACGAAAGTTGCAACTACTAAAACTGGAAAGCCTTCACCTAGAAGCTTATGAGAACTCAAGACTATACAAGGAGAAGATAAAGGTTGTACATGATCAGCACATCAAGAGAAAAGAATTCCAACCTGGTGATTTAGTCCTCCTTTACAAATCTCGACTGAGGCTCATGCCAGACAAGTTGAGATTCAGATGGGAAGGTCTATACAAGGTAGCGAAGGCCGAACCGTACGTAGTTTATCACCTAAGCCATCCTTCCAGCTCCGAACTTATCAAGGTTAATGGACATCGCTTAAAGCTGTACCACGGCGAGAAGATGAAGAAAAACAAGGAGCTTGAGATCTTCCTCTTGGAAGATCCCCATATAGCTGAAGACTGAGCTAGTGGAGCGTCCAACTTACTGACGTTAAAGCAAAGTGCTAGGTGGGAGACAATCCACCATGGTATGATCGTTCTTTTCTTTGTTTTTATTTTCACATTCAATTACTCTTCTCTTTCTTAGTACATTTTGTGCATCTGCATTTACATGCTTAAAAAAAAATTTACGCGACGCGATCGCATCATTGACGCGTCTGCGTTGCAGGTGGTTTGGAAAGATTAAGAAACGAACAGAGAGTCATGCAGGAGCGTGGCTGGAGGCATGCCAATGGCACAAATCACCCCACGCCACTGCATCACCAACGCGTCCGCGTCTAATGGGAACATTGGCCTCCCACGCGACCGCGTCACTCACGCGGCCGCATGCCCTTAAATTCGACGTAAAATGGGTGCACGACCGAAAGTTGTGCTAGAGTGGTGCTGGCTTGGCGCTGAACGCCCAATTCTTTCCACGCGGATGCAGGGCTCATGCGTCTGCGTCATAGCTTTTTAATGACCACCCACGCGATCGCATGACTCACGCGATCGTGTGACCCTAGACTTGGCCAAAATAATATTTCGAACAGAGAGTTGTGTGAGTGCGAGACTACCCTCGCACCAGTAGCATCAAACGGGTCCCGCGGACGTGACCGCGTTACCGATGCGACCGCGTCAATCAGTATAAGCGCAAGTCACACGACCGCGTGCCTCACGCGGCCGCGTCACCTGTGCCGCACAACGCCCCTGATTTGCCAACTATCTTATCTTTCTTTTCTCCAAATCCTATTTTCTTTTCTTCCTTCTTCCTTCTCATTCTATCTCTCTCTCTCCCTCTCACCCCCATTAACAAGGTTTCCTTTTCTTCTTCTCCCCTTACTTTTCTATTATTCTTCTTAATTTTATATGTTATTTTCTTTTTTTTCTCTTTTCCTATTACTTTCACTATCCATATTTTCTTCCCCTTTTCTTTTCTTCTTTCTTTTAATTGGTGTTGGAATTTATTTGGGTCATTGTTTTGCTTGTGAATTGTTAAAAAATATTGTTTGACAATTATATATTCCTTTTAGGGTTGTTTGCATGTTCAATCTAATACTTTCCATACCTTAGTTATCATGCATGCTATGTGTTTGTAAAAAAGCCCTATGGCATCATGCACTTTTCTACATTATTCTATTCTACTATTCAATACTTGCTTTTTACAAATTCCCCTTACTATTTTATTAATTGAATTTAATGGTCAATACAAACGTGATAGTTTGTTACGAAGTGATGCTTGATCTATGCTACTCATGCCCTTGCCGGCATGCCGATAAACATCTTGCATCTACTTACCCTCTAATGCATTTATTTTTTTCCCTTTGATGAACTTTTCACATGTTGTCATGACCATGTGTTCCCTTCATTCATCTTTACCGTGCATTCACTATCACTCACTCAACCCTCTCCCTTGCTTTATCTCTTTAAATTTAATTTACTTTCTCTTCCCTTATTTCAGAATGGCCACTAAGAAAGGCAACGAGAAAGCTACCCCCAAACCCACAGCAAGGAAAGGAATAAAAAGAGCATTAGTGGTAGAATCTTCTTCAACTGCAGTCAAGCCCTCAACAAAAAGAATTAAAAGGATCATAAAGGTTGATGAAAAGGAGAGAGTTTTCCCAGCAAAGGACACTGCACGATTCCCGAATCGCTACTGTGAGCAGATGTTTTCTATTCTGGCAGCTCGAAATTACAACAACAAACACCTTCTCATCCTTCCGCCTCGTATTGCCGCCTTTGTTGAGCCGCAAATTGCACAAAGACACTGGGGATTTTTACAGAGATAGCCACGACAGGTCAATCTTTCTTGGGTAGTTGAGTTCTACTCCAACTTCCACCTGCCAACCCTGTAGTCTGTCTATATACGTCAGAAGCAAGTCCCTATTACAGAAGAAGCCATTCAGCAAGCCTTAGATCTTCCACCTGCTCCAGAAGGATTGGACGCCTTTCAGAAAGCCGCAATCAAGTGCAAGGCATACACCTTTGACTAGGACGATGTTCTCAGAGTTATTGCTCAACCTGGCAGCAAATGGATCTTCGGATACCATCGTTTCCATCCTAAGGGAATCTCGGCATCCGCACTTACCTTAGAGGCTCACGTATGGGCACAGATTATGTCCCATTATGTCTTCCGGAGTACTCATGAGTCTTCCTTCACCACAGACATGGCCGTGATACTATGGTGCATCTTCACAGACCAGCCTCTTAATTTACCAAGACATATCCAGAATGCTATGGAATATGTGCAGATCATGGGCAACCTACCTTTCCCCGCCTTGGTCTCTGATCTTATCTCAGCAGCCAGAGTATCCTACAGAGCTGAAAATACCAAAGTCATACTTCCACGGGATGATCAGTACATCCCCAACGGGAGATAACTCAGGCCACAACTTGCCACTACCAGTCAGTCCACAGAGGATGCTACAGCTCCTCCACCATCTACTAGTCAGCTGCTACACCAAATACTGAAGCGATTGGACCAAGAAGAAAAGAAAGCAAAGCTCCGAGAGCGCCGCAACCACCGCCGTTTCAAACACCTCAAGGAGCTACTTACAGGTAATCACAGACCCGATGACGATCCAGGCACTCTGGACTCCACTTCTTTCACCAGCACAGGGAGCCACGATGGTCCCGACTGTGGAGACACTGCCACCAGCCCACCACTGTTCTTGACAGATGGCACCGAGGACGGTGCAAATCCTTAAGTGTGGGGAGGTAGTAATAGATTAGTTGCGTGCATGTTCTACTTGATTGAAAAGACAATAAGTTCCTTTCTAAAACTCTATCTTTGGAACAAAATTTCACTAATTTTAATTAAAACTCTTATGTTAAATTTGCTTGAAGTTGTATTTGGAGCATGATTTTTAAAGCTAAAGAACACACAACCTGTGAGAATTGATCCTTTATGCATGGTTACATTATTTAACCATATTTGTTTTATTCTTGTGTGTTTACTTCTCTATGATTGTAACCTATATTTTGTTCCATCCTATATGTCCAATGTTTAATATATTTATATGCTGTATATGACTGAGGCCATTAATTGTTTAGCTCACTTATCCAAATTAAGCCTACCCTTTCAATTACCTTTGTTAGCCACTTTGAGCCTTTAAATCCCATTTGTTCTATAATTTACCACATTACTAGCCTTAAGCGAAAAAATAATTATATACCCCAATTTGAATCTTTGGTTAGCTTAAGATAGAATTGTGTGTGCTAATTAAGTATGGGAAATTGTGGGAACAAAAGATAATAAGGGGATATGTCATGATAACATAATGAGAATTTGGACACCTACTCATGTGAAACTATGAAAATCAAAAATCCATGTGCATTGATAAGCTATGTTTAAAAAAAACAGTTGATACATGAGTAGGGAATGTGAAAGAGAATTCTAGGTAGCTAGGTACGAACTCCATAGTTATATAAAATATATAGGTTATGTTAGAGTTTGAGTTAATTAAAGATTCAATTTATAATTTCACTTAACCATATATGTATCCTTACCCTTACCTTGGCCCCGTTACAACCTTGAAAAGACCTCATGATGTTGCATTGGTATATTAAATGTTGTTGATTGATTAGGAAAAGAACAAAATTTAGGGAGCATGATTAGAGAAGGATAGAGTGATTACCCTATACACTGGAGAGATTAGAATATACATACATCATCAATGAGGGTTCAATGCTTAAAATTCTATGTTCCCTGCTTTCATGAGCTACCTTCTTGCATTTTTATCTATTCTTACTGTATGAGACTTGAATTAGTGGAGCTTGATTTGTAATTGTTTTGAAGAGCTTATTTATTCCTGATCAAGTGGACAAGAATCACATAGTTGTATTCACATATATAGGTTGCATTGCATTACAAGAGTTTTTACATGTTCCTACTCATTTATTTTATCTCCTTCAACTAAGCATGAGGACATGCTAATGTTTAAGTGTGGGAAGGTTGATAAACCACTATTTTATGGTTTATAATGTGTTTAATTGTGTGCTTTTATCATGATCTTTACCCACTTACTCATATAATTAGCATGCATTTATATTTCCTTCCTAAAATTATTACATGATTGAAAACTTACTTCCTAGAGACTTTTAATTAGGTATTTTAATTCTCCTTTATCCCATTCGATGCTGTGATCTGTGTGTTAAGTGTTTCAGGCTTTATAGGGTATGAATGAATTAGAGATTGGAAAGGAAGTTTGCAAAAATAGAAGGAATACAAGAAATTAAGGAGATGACCAGCGATAAGTGACGTGGCCGCATGGCTCACGCGACCGCGCAAAAGAGAGGAAATCGTAGTGACGCGGCCGTATGGCACACACGACAGTGCGGATTGGAAAAGCATAAGTGACGCGGAGGCATGGACGACGTGCCCGCGTGGCCAAGCAAAACACCGAATGACGCGTCCGCATGAATGACGCGACCGCGTGGCGTGCGCGATCTGCAGAATTTCAGAAGTCGTTGGCAGAGTTTCTGGGCCAGATTTTGACCCAGTTTTCGGCCCAGAAACACAGACTAGAGCCAGGGAACATGCATTAAAAGAGGACAACAATTCATTCCACATAATTTTTAGTTTTAGATCTGAATTGGCTCCTCCCCTAGGTTTTTATCACTTGACATTCATAATTAGGATTTTTGGAAGATTTTGCTTTTTAGCTTTTGAGAAGAGGCCACCTCCGGTACTAGTTATTATACTTTGCTATTTGCTTTTTACTTATTCTTCCATGTTCTTAATCCCCCTAGGGTTGATATTGGCTTATTTTTACAAGTTATTAATATAGACTATTTTTATTTTTAATTAATCCTTTTTCATTATTATTTGTCATGTCTCTTTTTAATTCCCTTTCCTATGTTTTGAGTTCTACATTCACAATGAGCGAGTAGTTCCCTTACTTGATGGGGAGTTGATTGAAAGGAACCCTTGAGTTGGGGTACTTAAATGAGAAATTGTAATTGGGCTCATTGTTGGAATGCCCTCTAGTCACTGACACAAATCCTTTTCAATGAGCAGATTGGGACTTGTGAATAGAAACAGCATTCCAACTTGTTTGACTATCCCTTACCTAGTAAGGGGTAACTAAACAGAGCAATCTTTAATTATCAATTAATCTTGAGAGTACTTCAACAAGAATAGGGCTTCCAACTAATCTACTCCCAGTCAAGGCTTTTATTTAGAATTAATTAAATTCTCTATTTTAATTTCCTGTTTATCAACTCAACCATTTTTGAAAACACCTGATTAATAAAATAGCACATCTCTCTGCAACTCGTTGGGAGACGACCTGGGACTTATACCCCCAGTATTTTAATTTAAATTTTGTGATAACCCTTCTAAATTGATAAGCAGATTTTCGGTTGGTTAAGGACTGTACTTGCAACGCATTTCTATTAATAATTTCTTAACCCGCCAATTTCTACCACGTCACGGTTGCACCTAGAGAAGGAGAAGCTTGAGCGATTGACCATCCAACTTAAGGACGTTAAAGAAAAGTGCTTGGTGGGAGGCACCCCACCGTGGTAAGATCTTCCTTGTGTATGCCATCTTGCTTCTAGCTTTAGATTTTTGTAAATTTTGTGACTTCTTGATGTTGCTGATTGCTTAGGAATTCTAGTTTGTTGATCTTGTTAGATAACTAGGATGTTTAGATAGATTTCATTATTTGGGAATGGAAGAATTGTTGAAGTGGAGAGAATGCTATGTTTTGAATGGTGTAGGAATTTGTGAAGCGTTCTCTTGCCTACTAGCTTAAACACCTGCCAAAAATGTGTTAGAATAACTTCTCCTATGTGCTTAAAAAAATCAAGGAAAAAGGGCATCCACGCGCGAGCGCACTGTGCGCGCGCGTGCCGGTGGTGCATTTTTACTCCTGGGCTAAAAATCTGAGAGTTATGCCCACCTTGTGCCCACTTTATGTCCACTTCGTGCCAGCCCCCACGCGCCAGCGTGCATGCCGCCAGCGTGTTCCCTTGCAACTTGGCCATCGACGCGCAAGCACACTGTGCGCACGCGCGCCGATGGTGCATTGTGAACTTCCCAGTATAAAAAACCGAGAGTTGTGCCATGCTTATGCTATTCTTGTGCCTGGCCTGTGGCTGCACCGACGCGTCTGCACACTGTGCGCGTCTGCACGCTGTGCACGTCTGCGCACTGCATGCATCCGGCCGGTAGCCAACCCCCACCAAGCACGCGTCAGCGAAATGTGCGCGTCCGCGCGCCTGTGCTGCATGCCAACTCTGGTATAAAAAACCGAGACTTATGCCAACTTTATGCCAGTTCTGTGCCAGGGGCACAGCTATACTCGCGCGAGTGTGCCAATGACACACTTGCATCCCTCGCTCAACTCTCACCAACGCGCTAGCACACTGTGCGCGCGCGCGTCGGTTGCGCGAACCAGTTTTAAAGCTCCGCGCCCTGCTTCTTTCACCCTCTTTCTTGTTTATTTCTTCTTCTTCTTCCATCCCTTCTCTTCTCTTCTCACCTCTTCTCTTCCATACTCCATCACCACTGTCTTTGGCTACTCACCGGCGACCACCACCTCTTTCGGTGGCACCACATCTCCTCCCTTTCTTTCTCATCTTCAAAAAGAACATTCACCTTGTTTTTTCACACTTCTCAAGGTTTTACTTCCTCCACATCTCATCTATTACTTTCTTTGCATCATTTCTTTTTCTAGTTAGATTTTTTCTTGTTGATTTACTTATTTTCTCTTTTAGTTACTTGATTACACCACTTGCTTTTTTCTTGTTTACTTTTTCTTCTTTTTATTTTTTCCATGGATGTCGAACTTGAACTTTGATTATTTTGATGGATCTTCTTGATTGTTTTTCATTATCTTTGTCAATGGATGATGTTGTGTGATGATTGATACTTCATTTTGGGCTTCTAATTGGTTGAAGTATCTCATACTTGCTCATTGCTTGTTAAATGCACACCAAGTGTTCGAGGAAATGCACATATGCCATCTTGGTTTATTCTAGTCATATATCTTCAATTTGGTGCTTCCTCCTCAATTACTTGCTCTCTTCTAAGTGCATTGAACATATTTTGCTTATTACTTGCTAATTAGATACTCATTGAACATGACTTGCTCTTTATTTTGGATGCTTGAGATCATTTCTCTCATGCCATATTGCTTGCTTTACTTCCTCTTGCATCCCATGCCAAGTGTTGTGACCCATGCTTCTATGACTACTTTGTTGCACTATTTCTTTTAGGCACACCTCTCACTTGCATGTTTGTTAAGTTGATCCTTTGGGTTTAACATTTTCCTTCTTTCCCCTCCTTTTCAGGATGGCCACCAAGAAAGGAAAGGAGAAAGCTTCAAGGAAACCAGCCACAAAGAGGGCACCCCCAAAGTCACGCTCTAAGGCGCACTCTTCACTAGGAGCCAAACCTCTATCTAAGAAGGCAAAGGCACTCACTCCTATTGATGAGATTGAAAAGAGAAAACCGGAAAAAAGATTCTTCAAGGTTCCCCAACCGCTTCTGTGAACTTATGTTCCCCTTCATGGTTGAGAGGAACTATCATGCTGAGCATCCACTCGCTCCACCAAATAAAGTTGCTCCTTGTATTCTGCCCCGTATTGAACAGCAAGGAAGGGAGTTTCTTCTGATAAAACCACAAGAGGTAAACCTCTCATGGGTGGTAGAATTCTACACTAACTACCATGTTTCCTCTCTTCAATCGGTTTACATGCGCTGAAAGCAAGTCTCAGTGTCGGAAGAGACTATTTAGCAAGTGCTTAATGTCTTACCAGTACCAAGTGACATGGATGGCTACCAAGAGGTCTTACATCAGCGAGAAAAGTCTGGATTTGACTGGGACTCGATCCTCCAAGTCATTGCTGAACCAGAAGCATTTTGGACCCATGATCAACTCCAGATGCGACCCAAGTGCATTGACGCACGTTTCTTCACTGTAGAAGCTAGAGCTTGGGCCCAGATCCTATCTCACTATGTCCTACCTAGCACCCACAAGTTATCCATCACGGAAGATCTCGCTTTGCTTGTTTGGTGTGTTCTTATGGGAAGACCGGTGAACATTCCACTTCTTGTCAAGCAAGCGATGGGTCAAATCCATGACCGGAGCAATTCGCCATTTCCAGCATTAGTATATGCGGGTGTTCCTTGGGAAGCCATGGACACGAAAGCTATAATTCCGGCTAAGGGCGATTTGGTCCCAAGCAGAAAATACTTACATCTTCCCATGAACAAACCAAGCCTTAACGTAGCCCCACCATCTATTATTCCTCCCACCTCATCATCACCACCGCAGCAAAGATCCACCCATCAATGGATAGAAGATCTACATCGGAAGATTGATAGATATGAGCGGCCCAACCAACACCGATACACTTACATCAAGAAGCTTCTACGTTGTGTTACCCCTAGCATGGAGGAACCCAAAATATTCACATCCACCTCCAACCCAAGTGATGGGAGCTCTGATGAAGGGGATAATGAAGGTTTTAGTCCCGACAGTCCTTTGCGCATTCTTAGTAGCACGGAGGACCGTGCTAAATTCTAAGTGTGTGGAGGTCGTTCGACCGATCTCTATATGGGTAACAATCTCTTCCTTTTAATACCCATGGATTTATCTCTTGCTTAGTAGTTAGTACATTGCATGTGTAGTTAGTCTTGCTTGTAAATATTCCTTGCATGGTAGTTAGTCTCTATAGAGTTGCTTGGTCAAATAATAACTTCTTTCCCAAGAAACTGTATTTTGGGGTACCCTACCAAATTAAAAAAATTCTTTGTGTTGAACTTGCTTCAAGAATGTATTTTGGAACATAGTGATTGAGCTAAGAACACAAGCATGTAAGTTTTGAGCCTATTGTATGCTTATATCTTCTAACCATTAATTCCCTTTCTTGTGTGCATTATTCTCTCTCTATGATTGCAATCCTTGCTTTGTCTGATTCTATATGTCCATTACTTTATGTATGAATGCATTTACATAATCGAGGCCATCGTTTCAATAGTCAATTTTCCCAAATGGCCTTAACCCTTTTATCTACCATTTCTAACCAACTTTGAGCCTGTGATAAAACCTCTTTGTTCCTAAAAAGAGCACATCAACAACCCTAAGTGAAAAACCGTGAATGTCCTTAAATTTGGATCCTTGATTAGCTTAGGTGAGTTGGGATGTGTATCATTCAATTGGGAGGGTATACTTGGGAACTTGGGTAGATATAAAGGTGTATTGTAATTGTAATTGAAAATTCTGGGATTTGGGAACATCCTAATGTATTGAATGATTGAACCATGTGTATTGAAACTTTTGTACATGAACCCCAAGGAAAAGGGGACCAAAAAAAAAGAGAAGAGTTTCATATGTGTATATATGAGAATGTATGAAAAAGAAAAGAAAAGAATATATATATATATATATATGAAAAAAAAAGAAAGGCAATGAAAGGGGACAAAAATGCCCTAAGACAAAGTAGTAAAAACTATGCATATGGGATATGAATTGAAAGGAATGCATGGGTGTGCAAAAAGTGAAACCCAAGGGTAGCTAGGTAATGTATTATAGTTGTATAGGTTGTTTTATTTGTCTAGTGGGATCCTAGGTTAATCAAGGACTCAAATTTTAAGCTCACTTGACCATATGCATTAAGTAATTGTTAATTGTTAGATGAAAGACAAATCTTGAAAAGCATGATTAGGAGAGGATTAAGTGACGAACCCTATACACTTTAGCACATAGAGCGGATACACATCCGGCAAGGGTTCGATGCTCAACTCTTTGTTCCCGGCTTTCACAAGCGTTCACTTAGCAAGTTATATGCACTTCATAGTGATATTCAATTTGGTAGGATTCATGAACTACACATCATTTTCACCCTATATGCTCACATGTGTTCTTGGAGAATGGATTTACCTTTGACCAAGTAGATAGACAATTTTACATTAGTTGCATGCATTCACTTAGGTAGTTTGCATTTCATAAACCCTTTCTCACCATGATCTTTGGTCTTTTTATTTTAAGCAAGAGGACATGCTTGGTTTAAGTGTGGGGAGATTTGATAAACCCCAATTTTTGTGGTTTATCTTGTGCTTAATTTGGAGGTTTTTGTCAATATTTCTCGCACTTATTCACAAGAAATGCATGGTTTTGTGTTCACTTCCTTAATATTGCTCCATGATAGAAAATATGCTTATTTTGCCTTAGAATTGCTATATTTTGATCCTCTTTATTGCCATTCGATGCCGTGACATATTTGTTGAGTAATTTCAGAATTAATAGGGTAAGAATGGCCTAGAAGAGAGAAGGAAAGCATGCACAAGAGGAAGGAACATGAACATTTGGATTTTGGGAACTACAGCATCGACGCGCACGCGTACATCATGTACATGCGTGGATGAGGATAGCTGGAAGCGGCCCGCAAGGATAGACGCATCCGCGCAAGCTAGAGAATTCCAACCGACGCGCACGCGCACTTGGCGCGCACGCGTGGATCACAAAAGCAATCGACACACATGCACGCATGGCGCGCATGCGCGGGAAGCTGCACGTGACCTCATTAAAGGAAATCATGCCTGGTGATTTTTGAGGCTCATTAAGCCCAATTTCAAGCTGTTTCTGCATGAAAAAAGACCCAAGGATGCTAGGGAGAAAGGGGGATCAATCATTTTTACACTAAGGCACACTTTCTAGTTTTTTTTGGGTTCTTTGTTCTTCTAGAGAGAGGAACCCTTGTTCTTCTCTAGATCTAGCTTTAATTTGATCTTCTCTTGATAACTCTGAATTGGATCTTGTTAATTACTAGTTTTGATTGTTTAATTTGAATTCATTAGTATAATTTTGCTTATATCTTGTGTTAGTTTATGGATTCTTGTCAATTGTCACTTTATACCCATTGCACGAATGTTGTGAATCTTGACTTGTTGATGTTACATTGATGATTTCTATGATTAATTGTGTTGTTTGAGTGATTGTAAGTTTATATTTGTTAGTGGGTATTTGTTAATTTCAATACAATTACAATTTGAACATGTCTTTTATTAATGCTTACCATGTGTTTGATGAATTGTTTACCTTGATTATAGAGTAGTTCTTTTTACTTTTGGCTTAGGCTAAGGGAATTGGGTAAACTTGAGTCATTGGGTCTAATGGATTTGATTATTTGGGAATCCTTAGTGGTCAATTTGATAGCCATTGACACTAGCCTACTACTAGGTTAATTAGTAGTGAGGTTAGACCTTATGGGTGGATGTTGACCAAACTATTTAACATACTTCAAGTATAGAAGTAGACTTCATGGGTTTTGTTCCTCATAATTGTCAAGATATGGTTATTAGACAAGGATAATGACCCCCAATTCCCATGCCTAGCAAAGAGTTGCTTTTATTATTCATATTTGAAAACCCAAATTCTTAATTGTCTTGCTTTAGTTGTAGCTATTATTTAGTTGAGAGTAGAATTAAATTGAATGTTGTCTTCTTAGTTGAAATTGCTCACGTCTTACTTAGTTATTTGAATTAGTTCTTTGCACTTTAAGATTACTTGTTTGCTAAGATTCCTAGTCTACTTTCTCGCTCATGACTTACAACCCCAGATTTCTAACCAATGTTGAAGCACATGTTTGCCCATTCCTTGTGAGACGACCCGAGATTTGAATACTTCAGTTATTTTATTGGGGTTGAACTTGTGACAACCAATTCATTTCTAAATTTGATCCTCGAGGATTGTTGTTGGTAGAGCTATACTTGTAACGCAACTTTATTGAGAAATTCTCTTCCAACATAGTCCACGGGTGTCCATCATTGAATGAGTATAGGCATACATGAATTACTACCCAAATGGCTTACTTATAACTCAAGACAGTGCATCAAACCTATCAAAAACAAAGAAAAAGGCTAGTAAAACTAGCCTAAGATGCCCTGGCATCATAAGGCCATATGGGTATGTAAGTAAAGTGAAACAAAAGTCTCAATCATATAAGTGTATACATACATCAAACCATGGACATATAGAATCAAGCAAGATATAGATCAAAATTTTAGAGAGAACAACACATACCAAAATAAAACATTTGTTGTATCAAGTAGGCTCAAAATCTCATTGGTTTTTTGTGTTCGATCTCTAAAACTATGTTCCAAAAATGAATATCTTCAAACAAGTTTAACTAAAATTTTAATTTAAATTAGTAAAATGCCATAAAAAAAGTTTCTTGAAAAAGAAAATATTACTTCAACCAAGTAGTGGTAAAATATGCACAAAATCAAACAAACATGCAATCAAACATGCAAATGCAATAACTAATTTAACAAAGAAAATTAAACATTGGTGTTGAGTCAGAAAAGTAACTAACCCATGGAGATCTAACTAACCCACTGATGAGAGGATTTTTGACGGTTTAGAATTAACAAATGAAATCTCGTTGCAATATAGTTCCTAAACCAACAAATAATCCTTTCATACAAAAGATTGTTTGTCACAAGTAACAAACCCCTAAATTTATAAACCGAAATATTGGAACCTCGGGTCGTTCTCCCTAGGAATTGTAATGAAGTGTCTTGTTATTGGTTGTGAGTTATTTTTGGGGTTTTGATAAGAAACATGAAAGATAAATGGCAAGAAAGTAAACTAATGGCTAAAAAGGCCTTGGCAAGATTTGATGGTCAAGGATCTTGGTGGACGAAATTGTGATTTCTATCTTTTTGAACTTTAGCATATATTTACTCTCAGGGCACTGTTTATTCTCACAACTCCGTTCAACTAACCAGCAAGTGTACTGGGTCGTCCAAGTAATAAACCTTACGTGAGTAAGGGTCGAATCCACAGAGATTGTTGGTATGAAGCAAGCTATGGTCACCTTGTAAATCTCAGTTAGGGAGATTAAAGGGTAATTGTGATTATTGGAATAACGAAATAAAAAGGAATAATAAAAGGGATAGAACACTTATGCAGATTCATTGGTAGGAATTTCAGATAAGCGGCTGGAGATGCTGTAGAGCCCAAGGACGCCTGCTCTCCTACTGCTTCTACTCAATCCTTCTTACTCCTTTCCATGGCAAGCTTTGTATAGGGGTTCACCATCAACTGTGGCTACTTTCTTCCTCTCGGGGAAATACCCT
>NC_029781.3:36106198-36106726 GCF_000817695.3 Arachis duranensis
AGACTAGCTACTAGGGTTTACATGAGTAAGTAATTGATGTATAAATCCACTTCCGGGGCCCACTTGGTGTATGCTTGAGCTGAGCTTGATCTATCCACGAGCCGAGGCTTTTCTTGGAGTTGAACTCCAAGTTATAACGTGTTTTGGGCATTCAACTCCGGATCATGACGTGTTTCTGGCGTTTAACTCCAGACAGCAGCATGTACTTCGCGTGCAACGCCAAGTTACGTCATCAATTTCCCAGCTTGTACTTGGCGTTCAACGCCAAGTTACGTCGTCATTCTTCGAATAAAGTATGGACTATTATATATTGCTGGAATGCTCTGGATGTCTACTTTCTAACGCCGTTGAGAGCGCGCCAATTGAAGTTCTGTAGCTCCAGAAAATCCATTTCGAGTGCAGGGAGGTCAGATTCCAACAGCATCAGCAGTCCTTTTGTCAACCTTCTTCAGAGTTTTGCTCAAATCCCTCAATTTCAGCCAGAATTTACCTGAAATCACAGAAAAACACACAAACTCATAGTAAAAT
>NC_029781.3:36106921-36107261 GCF_000817695.3 Arachis duranensis
TGTCCCCAAGCAACTGAAAATCAAATAGGATAAAAAGAAGAGAACATACTATAAATTCCAAAATATCAATGAATATTAATTTAATTACATGAACGGGACTTGTAGCTTTTTGCTTCTGAACAGTTTTGGCATCTCACTTTTTCCTTTGAAGTTCAGAGTGATTGGCATCTCTTAGGAACTTAGAATTTGGGATAGTGTTATTGACTTTCCTAGTTAAGCATGTTGATTCTTGAACACAGCTAGTTTTGAGTCTTGGTCGTGGCCCTAAGCATTTTGTTTTCCAGTATTACCACCGGATACACAAATGCCACAGACACATAACTGGGTGAACCTTTTCAGG
>NC_029781.3:36107538-36107728 GCF_000817695.3 Arachis duranensis
ACCCTTGCCTTTTGGTTTTAAGGGCTATTGGCTTTTTCTACTGCTCCTTCTTTTTCTTTCTATTTTTTCGCCATTTTTTTTTCACAAGCTTTTGCTTTTTCACTGCTTTTTCTTGCTTCAAGAATCAATTTCATGATTTTTTTTTCAGATCATCAATAACATTTCTCTTTGTTCATCATTCTTTCAAGAA
>NC_029781.3:36107945-36109435 GCF_000817695.3 Arachis duranensis
TTAAGAGAGGTGAAGGATTCATGGAATTATTCATAATCTTTAAGGCATAGTTACTACATACTAATGATCATGAAGTAGAGAAAAACAAAACATAGATAAACACAACATTAAAAACCATTGCAGCCACATGTTCTACCACTGAGCTATGACGGCTTTATATGAGTCTTTCCATCTCCCAAGACTCAGAGGTGGAAGCTTTTGTCTTCCCTTTGAGGTTTCTCTGGCCTTTTAGGTGCCATTAATGGTAATGGAAAAGCAAAAAGCTATGCTTTTACCACACCAAACTTAAAATATTGCTCGCCCTCGAGCAAGAAAAGAAAGAAGAGAAGAAGAAGAAGAAGATGGAGGTGAGTGAGGGGAGATGGATTCGGCTTATATGGGTGGGATTGGGTGGGTTAGAGAAGTTGAATTGTAAAGGTAGGTGGGGTGTATGGGGAAGAGTGGGTAGATGTAGGTGGTGAATGAAAAATAAATGGGATGACCATGAATGGAAAGAGAGAGGGCGAGGTAGGTGGGGATCCTGTGAGGTCCACAGATCCTGAGGTGTCAAGAAATACCATTCCTGCACCAAATAGGCATGTAAAATGCCTTCATGCATCATTCTGGCGTTCAAACGACCATTGGTGCATGTTCTGGGCGTTCAACGCCCATGTGATGCATGTTTCTGGCGTTGAACGCCAGTTTCATGCTTGTTCCTGGCGTTCAGCGCCAGTTTTTCCTCTCTGTGCACCATCCTGGCGTTTAACGCCAGGTTGTAGCTTGTTTTGGGCGTTCAGCACCAGAAAGATGCTCTGTTCTGGCGTTGAACGCCAGCCAGATGCATCTTCTGGGCGTTGAACGCCAGCCCGTGCGTCCTCCAGGGTGAAAAATTTTTTTCTTCTGTTTTTGACTCTGTTTTTAATTTTTTTGATTTTTTCGTGACTCCTCATGATCATGTACCTAATTAAACACAAAAATAACAAAGAAACAAAATAAAATAAAATTAGATAAATAAAATTGGGTTGCCTCCCAACAAGCGCTTCTTTAATGTCAATAGCTTGACAGTGGCTCTCATGGAGCCACAAGATGATCAGGTCAATTTAGTGTGTAGTCCCAACACCAAACTTAGAGTTTGGATATGGGGTTTGAACACCAAACTTAGAGTTTGGTTGTGGCCTCACAACACCAAACTTAGAGTTTGACTGTGTGGGTTCTTCTTGACCTTGAACTGAGAGAAGCTCTTCATGCTTACTCTCTTCTGTCATAGAGGGATGGCCATGTGCCTCAAACACAAGGTAGTCCCCATTCAATTGAAGGACTAACTCACCTCTATTGACATCTATCACAGCTCCTGCTGTGGCTAGGAAAGGTCTTCCTAGGATGATGCAATCATCTTCTTCCTTCCTAGTGTCTAGGATTATGAAATCAGTGGGGATGTAAAGGCCTTCAACCTTTACTAGCACGTCTTCTACTATTCCATAAGCTTGTCTTAATGACTTATCTGCCAATTG
>NC_029781.3:36110763-36111456 GCF_000817695.3 Arachis duranensis
GTTATAGGTGTTTCCATAAGGTTCACCCATGTAATTAACCTCTGCCATGGCAGGGTTCTCAGGATCATAAGCTTCTTCAGAAGCTACCTCTCTAGTACTGTTGGATGCATGTTGCAATCCATTCAGATTTTGAGAGATTATGTTGACCTGTTGGGTCAACATTTTGTTCTGAGCCAATATGGCATTTAGAGCATCAATTTCAAGAACTCCTTTCTTCTGAGGTATCCCATTATTCACAGAATTCCTCTCAGAGGTATACATGAACTGGTTGTTTGCAACCATGTCAATGAGTTCTTGTGCCTCTTCAGGCTTTTTCTTTAGGTGAATTGATCCACCTGCAGAATGGTCCAATGACATTTTCGAAAATTCAGAGAGACCATAATAGAATATATCTAACATGGTCCATTCTGAGAACATGTCAGATTGACATCTTTTGGTCAACTGCTTATATCTTTCCCAAGCTTCATAGAGGGATTCGCCATCTTTTTGTTTGAAGGTTTGAACATCCACTCTCATCTTGCTCAGCTTTTGAGGAGGAAAGAATTTATCCAAGAATGCAGTGACCAGCTTATCCCAAGAGTCCAGGCTATCCTTAGGTTGTGAATCCAACCATATTCTAGCTCTGTCTCTTACAGCAAAAGGGAAAAGCATGAGTCTGTAGACTTCAGGATTAACTCCATTCGTCTTTACAGT
>NC_029781.3:36114182-36119194 GCF_000817695.3 Arachis duranensis
CCAGCCCCCTAAAACGTGATCAATGATCTCCTAAGATGAAGAATAAAACAAAACTGAGACCAAAGATGAAACGTGGTCAAAGACATCTAATACAATAGATAAATGTTCTATATATACTTAGACTAGCTCCTAGGGTTTACATGAGTAAGTAATTGATGCATAAATTCACTTCCGGGGCCCACTTGGTGTATGCTTGGGCTGAGCTTGATTAATCCACGAGCTGAGGCATTTCTTGGAGTTGAACTCCGAGTTATGACATGTTTTGGGCGTTCAACTCCGGATCATGACGTTTTTCTGGCGTTTAACTCCAGACAGCAGCGTGAACTTGGCGTTCAACGCCAAGTTACGTCGTCATTCTTCGAATAAAGTATGGACTATTATATATTTCTGGAAAGCTCTAGATGTCTACTTTCCAACGCCGTTGAGAGCGCGCCCATTGGAGTTCTGTAGCTCCAGAAAATCCATTTCAAGTGCAGGGAGGTCAGATTCCAACAACATCAGCAGTCCTTTTGTCAGCCTTCTTCAGAGTTTTGCTCAAATCCCTCAATTTCAGCCAGAATTTACCTGAAATCACAGAAAAACACACAAACTCATAGTAAAGTCCAGAAATGTGAATTTAACATAAAAACTAGTGAAAACATCCCTAAAAGTAGCTTAAACTTACTAAAAACTATATAAAAACAATGCCAAAAAGCGTATAAATTATCCGCTCATCAGATCTCCATCCTAATCACTAACCACAATATGAGAATTGGCAAGGATTAATCCCGTTAAGTCATCCTCTAATTAGTAAAGTAAAGTTAAATGAGCTATATCAATCCTAGTCCATATGTCCTAACTCTCCACTAATTCAATTAGTGAGAACTAGAGTCAATGACTCCCAATCATCAATCACTTGGACTTTAGTAACTCAATAGTTCCTAAGTTACCTTTCCAAGCCAAGAGCTTAAAATTCTACTCTAAAATCCAACAAAGCATTTTATCAAACACTTGGAAGGCAAAAAAGAAAGCATAGTAAAATTGCAAGGAAAGTAAATCTACACTACTCAATTACAAGTAATTAAACAAAAACAATTAAAGGAAACAAGATCTACATGAATTATCTCAAATTGCATTAAAGGAAAATAGAGGAAGAAAGAGTGCATCAACAACAAAGTAATAATTACAAGAGCAGTTCGTTCCTGTAGAGCCTGAGGGACGGACTGACTATGCTTCTGTGCATTTTCTGTATGTGTGTTATGTGCTATTAGTATATCTGCTTGATATAATTGGCATAAACGTTCATGAGCATGCATTTGGGACTTTGAAGCACTAGACTTCCGATATTGAGACTGATCAACTTAATATTGATTGTTTGGTGTGTATAGGGACCAGATGGCGCCTCGTAGACGCGGTGGAGGCCGTGGAAGAGGTCGTACTAATGCTCGTGCGCCGGAGATTAATCCTAATGACCTGGTGAACTTTATGACGGCGTTGGAGAATATGGCTGCTGCTATGCAAGCACAAGTGGTACCTGAAGGACAGCGTGTCGAGTTCGCTACCTATATGCTCACTGGTGAAGCGTCGCATTAGTGGCAAGGTATCCGACGTCTTCTGCAGCAGGGTGATGACTATATCACCTGGAATGTCTTCCAAGAGGAGTTCTATAAGAAGTACTTTCCGACTTCTGCCAGGACGGCTAAGGAACTTGAGTTACTGCAGCTGAAGCAGGGTACCATGTCCGTATCTGAGTATACTGACAAGTTTGAAGAGCTGTTCAGGTTCTCTCGTATGTGTCAAGGGACTCTGGTGGAATATGAGGAATGGAAGTGTGTTAAGTATGAAGGAGGACTCTGGAGTGATATCTTCAGCTCAGTGGGACCAATGGAGATCAGAACTTTCTCCGAGTTAGTAAACAAGTGTAGGGTTGCTGAAAAGTGTGTAAAAAGGGCAACCGCTGAGAAAGGGAGTCACAAAGGATCATTCCCACAGAACCGAGGGAAGAGCTTTGCACCTAGAGGTCCGCCTTTCAAGAGGGGAAGCTCTTTCAGGAGGCCCAACAACAACAACTCCCAAGGGAAGAAGTTTGGAAAGCAGCCTCAGAATGATCAAGCTTGTACTAGATGTGGGAGTCACCATCCGGGAGCACCATGCAAGGCCGGATGGGACTTGTGCTACAATTGTGGAAAAGCGAGGCACAAAGCCGCCAGCTGTCCGGAGAAGCAGAAACAAGGTGCTGGGAAAGCACAACAGACTGGTCGGGTGTTCACCACCTCAACTATAGGTGCCGAGGGATCTGAGACACTCATTCGAGGTAACTGTAAAATGGCTGGTCAAATTTTAAATGCTTTATTTGATTCGGGAGCATCGTATTCATTCATTGTATTTGAGAAAGCCCATGAGTTAGGATTGAAGATCGTAACCTTAGGTTATGATCTAAGAGTGTACAATGCTACCCATGAAGCCATGGTAACAAGGCTAGGATGCCCAAAAGTTTCCTTTAGGTTCAAGCAGCGTGATTTTGTTCATAATTTAGTCTGCTTGCCGATGATCGGTCTTGATCTTATCTTGGGATTGGACTGGTTATCTGAGAACCATGTCCTGCTTGATTGTTCTACAAAGTCGGTGTACTTTATGCCGAAAGATGCAGAAGGGCCGGTCGTGGTGAATAATTATTACTTGAATTCGATGATGGTAAACTATTCCGGAATCGAATGTCAAGGTATCCTGTTGTTAACCGCGGGTGTTTCGGGTGATGATCAAAGGTTGGAACAGATTTCGGTTGTGTGTGAGTTTCCGGAAGTGTTTCCTGATGATATTGATGAGTTTCCACCTAACCGAGAGGTTGAGTTTGCTATTGAATTGGTGCCTGGGGCAGGACCAATCTCAAGTGCTCCTTATAGGATGTCACCGTTAAAGATGGACGAGCTAAAGTCTCAGTTAGAGGATTTATTGGAAAAGAATTTTATACGACCAAATTTCTCTCCATGGGGTGCGCCAGTGCTACTGGTAAAGAAGAAAGATGGGAGTATGTGGCTCTGTGTGAATTATAGGCAGTTAAACAAGGTCACAATAAAGAATAAGTACCCATTGACGAGAATTGATGATCTCATGGATCAATTACAAGGAGCTGGGGTTTTTTCCAAGATCGATTTACGATCCGGTTATCACCAGATAAGGGTGAGGGGTGAGGATATCCCTAAGACCGCTTTCAGGACTCGTTACGGTCATTACGAGTACACTGTAATGTCCTTTGGGTTGACGAACGCTCCTGCAGTATTCATGGATTACATGAATAGAGTTTTCCATCCATTTCTAGATAAATTCATTGTTGTCTTCATTGATGACATACTGATTTATTCTAAGACTGAGGAAGAGCATGCGGAACACTTAAAGACCATGTTGCAAATTCTAAAGGAGAAGAAACTTTATGCGAAACTGTCTAAGTGTGAGTTTTGGAAGAGTGAGGTGAAGTTTTTTGGGGCATGTAGTGAGTAAACAGGGGATAGCAGTTGATCCATCTAAGGTAGAGGCAGTGATGGAATGAAAGCAACCAACCACCGTAACGGAGATAAGGAGTTTTCTGGGCTTAGCTGGCTATTACTGAAGGTTTATCAAGGGCTTTTCACAGATAGCCTTGCCAATGACAAAGTTAACCCGCAAAGACACTCCGTTTGTTTGGACTCCTGAGTGCGAGAAGAGCTTTTAGGCATTGAAGAAAAAGTTGACCACTGCACCTGTGTTAGTGTTACCTGAGCCGAACGAGCCTTTTGAGGTGTACTGTGATGCCTCATTAAAGGGTCTAGGGTGCGTGCTTATGCAGCATCATAATGTGGTGGCGTATGCCTCACGACAGTTGAGACCTCATGAAGTTAGTTACCCTACGCATGATTAGGAACTCGCTGCGGTTGTGTTTGCCTTGAAGGTGTGGAGGCATTATCTCTATGGGGTTAAATTCCAAGTCTTCTCCGATCACAAGAGTTTGAAATATCTCTTTGATCAGAAAGAGCTTAATATGAGGCAGAGAAGGTGGATGGAATTATTGAAGGACTACGACTTTGAGTTGAATTACCATCTGGGAAAGGCGAATATAGTAGCGGATGCGTTGAGTCGGAAGTTACTGTATGTTGCTTGGATGACACTTCAAAAAGAAAAGTTGCTCAAGGAGTTCGAGAGTCTGAAAATTAGTGTCCAAGAAGTGTCTGGGGCTCTGTGTTTGAGTCGATTATAGATCTCGAGTGACTTTAAGTCCGAACTTCTGAAGGCTCATGAGAATGATGATGCGTTATTGGTGGACGAAATTGTGATTCCCTTTTTTCTTGTAATTGGATTTATAAAAGATGTATACTCTGAGGGCATTGTTTATTTTCTTCACAATCTCGTTCAACTAACCAGCAAGTGTACTGGGTCGTCCAAGTAATAACCTTACGTGAGTAAGGGTCGAATCCACAGAGATTGTTGGCATGAAGCAAGCTATGGTCACCTTGCAAATCTCAGTTAGGCAGATTTAAAATAGTTTATGGGTTTTCGAAAATATAAATAATAAAATAGAATATAATAAAAAGGATAGAACACTTATGCAGATTCATTGGTAGGATTTCAGATAAGCGGATGGAGATGCTGTAGAGCTCTTGGACGCCTGCTCTCCTACTCCTTCTACTCAATCCTTCTTACTCCTTTCCATGGCAAGCTTTGTATAGGGGTTCACCATCAACTGTGGCTACTTTCATTCCTCACGGGGAAATAACCTGTGCGGCTGTCACTCGCACAGCTAACCAGTCTGGAGGCATCACCCATGGCTGATGGCTACATCCCATCCTCGCAGTGAAAACTATGCAACGCACTCTGTCACAGTACGGCTAATCACCGGTTGGTTCCCGCTCCTACTGGAATAGAATCCCTCTTTTGCGTCTGTCACCAACGCCCAGCAGGTTAAAGTTTGAAGCACGTCACGGTCACTCATGATCGGAATCCTACTCGGAACACCACAGACAAGGTTGGACTTTCCGGATCCACAGGATCCTACTCGGAAT
>NC_029781.3:36122607-36122981 GCF_000817695.3 Arachis duranensis
ATGGGTGGGAAATTGAATTTGAATGTAGTGGGGGTAGGTGGGGTTTATGGGGAAGAGGAGGTTGATGTGAATGGTGCATGGGGTAATTGGGAAGAGAAATTGATGTGATTGGTGAAGGTTTTTGGGAAGGATGACATTGAGAATGAGATTTGGATTAGGAAAGTGTGAATAGGATTAAAAGAAAAGGTAGGTGGGGATCCTGTGGGGTCCACAGATCCTGAGGTGGGAATCCTGTGGGGTCCACAGGTCCTGAGGTGAAAAGAAATACCATTCCTTCACCATATAGGCGTGTAGATTGCCTTCATGCACCATTCTGGCATTCAAACGCCCATTGGTGCATGTTCTGGGCGTTAAACGCCCATGTGATGCTTGAT
>NC_029781.3:36125881-36126972 GCF_000817695.3 Arachis duranensis
TTCAACAAGAGTGCCTTTATCCTTGTTCCTGCTCATAAGAAAGAGAAGAAAACAAGAAAAGAAAAAGGAATCCTCTATGTTACAGTATAGAGATTCCCTTATGTTAGTAGAAAAAGAAAGGGGTATAAGAAAGAAAAGGAATTCGGATTTTTTTTAGATGAAGAGAGGTGAAGAGAAGTGTTAGTAATTAAATAATTAAATAGAATAAGAAAAGAGAAAGAAATTTTCGAAAATAATTTTGAAAAAATGGTTAGTGATTTTCGAAAATTAGAAATAAAAATAAGTTTAAAATTAAAATTTAAAACAATTAAAAAGAATTTTTGAAAAAGAGAGGGAGAATTTTCGAAAATTAGAGAAGGATAGGTAGTTAGGTGGTTTTGAAAAAGATAAGAAACAAACAAAAAGTTAGTTAATTGATTGAAAAAAGATTTGAAATCAAATTTTGAAAAAGATAAGAAGATAAGAAGTTAGATAAGATATTTTGAAATCAAATTTTGAAAAGATAAGATTTTTGAAAAAGATAAGATAAAAAGATAAAAGGATAAGATAAAAAAAATTTTAATAAAAAAGATATTTTGAAAAAGATTTAATTTTAAAAATTACTTAACTAACAAGAAACTACAAGATAAGATTCTAGAATTTAAAGATTGAACCTTTCTTAACAAGAAAGTAACAAACTTCAAATTTTTGAATCAATCACATTAATTGTTAGTGTAATTTTGAAAATTTGAAATAAAATTAAGAAAAATATTTTGAAAAATAATTTTGAAATTTTCGAAAATTATAAAAAATGAAAAAGATATGAATTTTTTTGAAAAAGATTTTGAAAAGATAAGATTTTTAAAATTGAAATTTTGACTTGACTTGTAAGAAACAACTAATTTTAAAAATTTTTGACCAAGTCAACCCAAAATTTCGAAATTTTGGAGGAAAATAAGGAAAAGATATTTTTGAAATCAAATTTTGAATGGAAAACACAAAAATGACCCAAACCATGAAAATTTTGGATCAAGACACAAGATGCATGCAAGAATGCTATGAATGTCAAGATGAACACCAAGAACACTTTGAAGATCATGATGAACATCAAG
>NC_029781.3:36128485-36138459 GCF_000817695.3 Arachis duranensis
GTTATGACGTGTTTTGGGCGTTCAACTCTGGATCATGACGTTTTTCTGGCGTTTAACTCCAGACAGCAGCGTGTACTTGGCGTTTAACGCCAAGTTACGTCGTCATTCTTCGAATAAAGTATGGACTATTATATATTGCTGGAAAGCCCTGGATGTCTACTTTCCAACGCCGTTGAGAGCGCGCCAATTGGAGTTCTGTAGCTCCAGAAAATCCATTTCGAGTGCAGGGAGGTCAGAATCCAACAACATCAGCAGTACTTTTGTCAGCCTTCTTCAGAGTTTTGCTCAAATCCCTCAATTTCAGTCAGAATTTACCTGAAATCACAGAAAAACACACAAACTCATAGTAAAGTCCAGAAATGTGAATTTAACATAAAAACTAATGAAAACATCCCTAAAAGTAGCTCAAACTTACTAAAAACTATATGAAAACAATGCCAAAAAGCGTATAAATTATCCGCTCATCAGTTATCAAAAGTGTTACCGGCCATTGAGCAAGGAAAACAGTGGAGAGTGTCAGAAGAGAAAGATGGGTTATGGAGATTCAAGGGTAGGATCATTGTGCCAGATGTTGGCACTTTGAGGCATGATATCTTAAAGGAGGCACACAAAAGTGGATTCTCCATTCACCCGGGAAGTACTAAGATGTACCATGATTTAAAGGTGATGTTCTGGTAGCCGGGTATGAAGAATGATGTGGTAGAATATGTATCAAAGTGCTTAACTTGTCAAAAGGTAAAGATTAAACATCAAAGGCCTGCCGGTATGTTGCAACCTTTAGAGATTCCACAATGGAAGTGGGAAAGTATTGCAATGGACTTTGTGTCAGGATTGCCAAGGACTAGGGCTGGTTTTGATGCTATCTGGGTGATTGTGGATGGAATGACGAAGTTAGCTCACTTTTTACCCATTCGTATGGCTTACACCCTTGAGGAGCTAGCACGGTTATACATAAAAGAGATTGTGAGACTTCATGGTGTACCTGCTACTATAATCTCTGATAGAGATTCTCGTTTCACTTCAAGGTTTTGGGGTGCATTTCAGAAAGCTTATGGAACCCGACTAAGCTTGAGCACGGCTTACCATCCTCAAACAGATGGTCAATCCGAGAGGACAATCCAAACACTAGAGGATATGTTGAGAGCTTGTGTTTTGGACCAAACGGCGAGTTGGGATCGGTATATGCCATTAGTGGAGTTTGCATACAATAATAGTTATCATGCGAGCATCGGAATGGCTCCGTATGAGGCCTTGTACGGGAGGAAATGTCAATCTCCGCTATGTTGGTATGAAGCTGGGGAGAAAGGCTTGTTGGGACCGGAAATGATAGCTGAGACCACTGAACAAGTCAAGAAAATCCGAGATAGGATGCTTACGATGTAGAGTCGTCAAAAGAGTTATGCCGATCAGAGGCGAAAGCCCTTAGAATTTGAGGAAGGATACCATGTTTTCCTTAAGGTTACTCCGACCACGGGAGTAGGTAGGGCGATTAAAGCAAAGAAGTTGAATCCTCGATACATCGGTCCATTTCAGATCCTGGAGAGGATTGGACCGATGGCGTATCGGATGGCTCTACCACCACACCTTTCGAACCTGCACGACGTATTTCACGTGTCGCAGCTTCGGAAGTACACTCCTGATGCTAGCCATGTGTTGGAACCTGAATCGGTTCAGTTAAGAGAAGATTTGATGCTTCCAGTGGCTCCGGTCAGAATTGATGATACTAGTATCAAACGGTTGCGTGGAAAAAAGTTTTCATTAGTCAAAGTGGCATGGAGTCGAGATGGTGTTGAGGAACACACTTGGGAACTTGAGTCGGAGATGCGAACGGATTATCCGCACTTATTCTCAGGTAATTGCATTTGAATTTTGTGGGCAAAATTCCCAATTAGGTGGGTAGAATGTAAAACCTGGTTAATTAACGGCTAATTAACCCATAAATGAGAATTTATTCTAGAAAGCCCAAAATGTGATTTTTATGGCTAAATGTGATAGAGGAGATTGAGATGAGAATTTCGGTACCAATTTTATAGAAATCGGACCAAGATTAGACTGAACGGGCCAAACCAGGCCAACCGGACCCAAAGTGGGCCCTTGGCCCAACATAACTAAACCCTAAAACCCTAGTTTTCAGCATTCTCTCTCCTCACTTATCACTCACACACGCTGAAAATTGAAGAGAGAGGGGAAGAACACTTTCTCAAGTTCTATCTCTCCCTTGATCTTTAAACCACCATAACTTTTTATCTAGAGCTCCAATTGTCGCGCTGTTTGTGGCCACGCGTTCACCGCGGAGAGTGATACAAAACCCATACAATCAATCTTGAGGTAAGCCACATTTTGCTCTTCGAATTTCCAACTTTGATTTCGAGTTTCATGAGCAAAGATGTTGAGTTTTTGGGCTCTTTGATGTTATAGGACCCAACTCTCTTGAAGGAGAATGTTAATCTTGTCTCCTTGCACCTTGGGTGTGGTAAGATTCTCAACCCTAGTGTATTTAAATTGTTGTTCTATGATGTTTGGGTATTGAGATGTTGTGTATGGGTATGATGATTGTGGCTTAGGTTGTGTATATGTGAATATTGGAGCTTGATTGGTGATTTTGAAAAGCTTGAAAAAGGGATTTGGTGGTGAAAAATCTATTCTTGAAAGTATTGAGGCCTTGAGAGCTTGAGGAAAAAGTGGTTTGGAAGTGCTCCGGTTGAGCTTGGAAAATCGGCTAAGGTATGGTCTCGGTTTCTCGTATCTAATGATTATTGATGCCTTAATGGTATGATGTATGAGAAATATGCATGTTGTGATATATGCTTGATGATTGATTATGGTTGAATTTTGGGTGGAACCATGTTGATGGTGAGTATGATATTGATTGTGTACAATGATGATTTATCGGAATTGGTGTTGTTAAAAATTGGCATGAGGAAGAGTATATGATATGTCAATGTGTTTGAGAAAATGATGGGATAGTGATTTTGGTGAATTGTGGTAAAGTGTCAATGTGTGAGTTGAGGAGGCTTGATGTTAAATTTAATATATTTTGATTGATTTCAAAGAAAAGGGATGAAATTGGCATGTTTTGATTGATTTTGAAAAGAGTTGAAAATGGCTTGTTTTGCAAATGGCACTTTGTGGTTTTGTATGAAAAATATAGTTTTTAGGCATACTTTGACGGGACATAACCTGGACTACGGATCTCTGTTTTGTGCCAAATCTGATTAGAAATAAAATTGGATCCCGGATGTCCATGCCGTTCGAAGAACGGGTGAGAAACGATTTAAAATGAGATAGTTATGTCCGTTGGAAGATTGGGGGTTAAATCTGTGAATTCTACAGCTTTTAACTTAAAAAATTTTTAGCAGAATGACCCCCCGCGCATAGGCGCACTTGGCGTGTACGCGCCGTTCTTCTAGAAAGCGCCATCCACGCGTGCGCGTGGTGTGCGCGGGCACGCCGATGTGCTGCACCCAATGCCTAGCCATTTTCCCGAGAGTTGTGCTAGAACTGTGCCAGTTTTGTGTCTGGGGCACGAGAGCACCCATGCGTACGCGTGGCTGATGCATACGCGTGGCTGACGCGTGCACGTCACTTGGCTATTTTCAATCCATGCGTTAGCGTGCATGACGCATACGCATCGATGAGTTTTGTGGCCATCCACACGTGCGCGTGGAGTGCGCATACGTGTGGCCCTATTTTCATCCCAAAGTTGATTTTTGAGTTTTAAATGCCAAATTTCATACTTCTAAGCCTCCGATCTCACCATTTATGTCTTAAATCATTATGATATGCCTAGCAATGAGAAAAGGAGCTAGGGGATGTGGTAACTTGCGAGTGAAGCAATGGAAAAGTGAATGATCAATGAGGATCAAAGGTGATTATGTGAGATGCGGAGGATGGTGGTGGAAGTGCTTGTTATGCCATAGGCCGAAGGGCTGTAATTGTTGATGAATTGGCTGGTTATGGATTTAACCGTAAGCCGGATGGCTAGATTATTGCCGTGTTACGGCGCAGCCATGATTATGGCTATGTATAAATGCATATATGCTGTTGAATGAATTGTGAATGTTGCACTTCCACTGTTTGAGATGAAAGTTTCCCTGGAAGGAAGCAGTGGCTAGCCACCACGTGCTCCAGGTTGAGGCTCGAAGCTCTTTTGACCCTATGTCATAAGGGTGGTCGGGCACTGTGAAAGCCCCGGATGAGCTCGCCCCCGTAAATATTCACGAGTGAAGGTGATGGATATAAATCATGATTATGATCAAGTCTATGATGAGTATAACTCGAGTTGGGGATGCGCGACAGAGGGACAGTCCAATGGTTAGCTACCAGGACTTGTCGGGTTGGCTCTATAACTGACAGATGATATCATCAGCCACTAGGGACAGGCATTCATCATATGCATACTATATGAATTGTTTGAGATTGCCTATTTGACTGCATATTACTTGCTAATTGTCTAAATGCCTTATTTATTCCTATTTGTATATTTCTTGTTTGATATAACTGTGTTTGTTACATTATACTCCTGCTGGTGGTTGAGAGGTCTGAAGGAATTGAAAAGGGGAGTATTAGTTAGACTGAAGAATCTTTAGTCAGTCGCCATTTATGGTTTAGCTTGTTTATAAGCTTTGAATTATCTGGAGGAAGTTCTAGGATTTGCCTTCGGCTTTCCTCTATTATTATGTATTATATATGTGGAAGTTGATGATTAGATTTTTTATGGTATAGAATTTCACAAATGAATTCTCGTTGCAAGTATAGTTTCTAAACCAATCAATAATCCTTTCATACAAAAAGTTGTTTGTCACTAGTACAAACCCCTAAAATTTATAAACCAAAGTATTGAACCTCGGGTCGTTCTCCCTAGGAATTACAATAAAGTGTCTTGTTATTGGTTGTAAGTTATTTTGGGGTTTTTGAGATTTTAGACAAGAAATATAAATGGCAAAGAAAATAAACTAACAACTAACAAAGCTCTTGGCAAGATATGAGAACTAGAAGTCCTATCCTAGTTATCCTCCTCAATTGTGATAACAAATTGTTCATCGCTCCCACTTAGTTAACCTCTAACCATGGAGGAAAGTCAAGTGGATGAATCAATTTGATTCCTCAAGTCCTAATCAACTCCTAAAGGAAGGACTAGCTTTAAAGGCATTCAAATCAATTAGCAACTTCTAATATCAATCAACAAAGGAATTAGATAACTCAAGAGTCACTAATTACTCAACCAAAGCCAAGAGGAACAAAATCTACACTTCAATCCAACCAATCATTTCATCAAACACTTGGAAGGCACAAAAGAAAAGTAAAGCAAATTGACAACAAGAATAGAATCTAACAACAATTATTGAAAGGAATTAACAACAACAATCAAAAGAAACACAAGTATTATTGAATTACCTTGAATTGAATTGAAAGAAAAGAGAAGGAACAAGAGTAGATCTACAACAAAGTATAAGAATTGAAGAGTAGAAGTAGAAGAATACATGAATTAAAACCTAGATCTAAGACTAAACCTAATCTTAATCCTAATTCTAGAGAGAAGAGAGAGCTTCTCTCTCTAGAAACTACTTCTAACTAATCCTAATGTGTAAAAATGAATGGAATCCCCCATTGCTCTTCAATCCTTGGCTTTAAATAGCATTTCTGTCACCAAAGTTGGTTGAGATTGGGCCCCACAACCCTTGAAAGTTCGTTGGGTGCGTTTTCATTAAAAAATCATAAACCGGCACCAACGCGTACGCGCACAGCCCGCGTACGCGTCCATGGGGTGATTCGCAAGGTGCACGCAAGCGCCAAGTGTGCGCACGCGTCCATGGGTAAGTTCAACTTCTTTGACTTTTCATGATTTCTCCACTTTGCATGCTTTCCTCTTCACTCCTTTGATCCATTCCTAGCCCTTTTCAATCTGAAATCACTAACAAACATATCAAGGCATCTAGTGAAATCAAAGGTGGATAAAAAACCATCAAATTAAAGGTCTAAAAGCATGTTTTCACATCTAAGCACAAATTAGGAGACAATCACAAGTATGCTAATTCATTGAATAAATGTGGATAAAAGGTGTTAAAATCTCTTAAAATCAATACAAGATAAACCGTACAAATGGGGTTTATCACCCATGGATATCGGTATCGACCTCCCCACACTTAAAGATTGCACAGTCCTCGGTGTATACTAAGATGTGCAAGTGGACGGATGTTACAACTGATGCTTTTCTCCAAAGATTGTTCAGATGGACTTGTCTGTTGCTCCATTGAGAAGCTTTTCCTTTCCCCACTTGGTGGCCATCCTGAAAGAAAGGAAAAAGGAGGAAAAGTGACCCAAAAAAAAAGATAAGAAAACAAATAAAATATAGGTGGGCTAATGCCAAATAATAATGAGGTTCTCAACTACATGGTAGCTACAACATGGAAGTGAGAAAGCAATATAGGTGAATGGCATATCAATAGTATAAGAATTGCAACAATGAGGGGAGAGAGTGGGTAATAAAAGACAATATAACTTTATGTCAATGCAAAAGGAATACAATTGTCAAAAAATATTAGCATCGACTTATAAATAACATCACCCAACAATATAAAACAAGTCACTAAACACCAAAATAATCCAAGAAAAATGCAACAGATGAGTAAGAAAATTTAACACCAATGAAAAAATAATAAACCCGAAAAGAAAATAAAAACATGCATACAGTTAAAATGCAATGAATAAAAGTATGTAAATGCATTGAAGAAAAGAAAACAAGAAAGAAGAGGGAAGAGATGAAAATAGGAAAGGATGAGGAAAGAAGGAGAAAGGAGGGAAGAAAGAAGTGAGAAATGAAAAACAGGTTACGACGCGCAGGTGACGCGTGCGTGTGAAAACAGAAACAGCCATGCGACGCGTAAGCGTCGTCCACGCGTACGCATGGATGGCAAAAAATTCACACTGACGCGCGAGGGTCGGTCACGCGTACGCGTGACCACTCGCGTGCAAAAGGCACGCTTCCAGCACAGTGGCAGCCCAACTTTCTGTCCAATTCACTAATAACGCTGATTTTTCATTCCACACGTACGCGTCGCTGACTCTTACGCGTGGGTGGACAAAAATGCATGGAACGCGTACGCGCGGATCACGCGTACGCGTGGATCACGCGTACGCGTGGGGTGGCTTGTGCGCCAGGCATCCTTCCCGCGCATTTCCAGCGTAGCTCTCTGCCTATTTTCAATATAGAGCAAATCTCCCTTTTTTTATGCTGATTGAAAATCTAAAAAGCTTCCAAAATAAATCCAAACATTAGGAAATAAGCTAGATCACAACTTAAACTAAATAAACTTAATTAAATTTAAAATGCAACTTATGACCAATATAAATAAAAGAGAAAATAGAAAGAATTTACAAAGGAGGGGTGTCTCCCACTTAGCACTTTTAGTTAAAATCCTTAAGTTGGACATTTGGTGAGCTCCTTGTCATGGTGGCTTATGCTTGAACTCATCCAGGAATCCCCACCAATGTTTGCGATTCCAATAGCCTTCGGGATCCCAAACTAAGCACATAAAGCCTTAAAGCAAGTTAAAGCAAGTGACAAGACCCCAAAAGTGTTGATTGTTGGAATGAATTCTAGGGTCCCAAACCTTGCTTTTACACCCGTCTTCTTGTTGATCATCATTTCTCCACTTGGGTGGTAAGCAAGATGAAATCTCAATGAAACCTCCAAACGACATCTAGTGCAAGAAATTGTGATCTCAATGGCGCCAACAACTTGGTACACACAATTTTAATATCACACTTTTTTCACAACTTCGCACAACTAACCAGCAAGTGCACTGGTCGTCCAAGTAATAAACCTTACGTGAGTAAGGGTCGATCCCACGGAGATTCTTGGTATGAAGCAAGCTATGGTCATCTTGTAAATCTCAGGCAGGCGGATTCTAATGGTTATAATGGTTTTTGAAAATTAAAGATTGGTGGATGAAATTGTGATCCTCAAAATTGGTCTCTTTGTATTTGTATGAAATCAAAAATACCCTAAAGAGATCATGGTATGATGAATTGGGATCTTAATAATCCCTGGTAATGGCACCAACAGCTTAGTGTTGTTGCAGATTGTTGTTATGAAGCAAGCTATGGTCACCTTGTAAATCTCAGTTAGGCAGATTAAATGGTTATGGATTTCGAAAATTAATAATAAACAGAAAATAAAATAAGATAGAAATACTTATGTAAATTAGTGGTGGGGATTTCAGATAGGCGTGTGGAGATGCTAGAATCCTCTCGAATCTCTGTTTTTCTATTGCTTTGATCCAATTCTTCTTACTCCTTTCCATGGCAAGCTGTATGTAGGGCATCACCGTCATCAATGGCTACTTTTCATCCTCTCAGGAAAATGGTCCTATGCGCTGTCACTGCATGGCTAATCGTCTGGAGGCATCACCCTTGACAATGGCTACATCCCATCCTCTCAATGAAAATGGTCCAAATGCTCTGTCACAGCACGTCTAATCATCTTTCGGTTCTCAATCAGGTTGGAATAGAATCCATTGATTCTTTTGCGTCTGTCACTAACGCCCAGCCTTCAGGAGTTTGAAGCTCATCACAGTCATTCAATTCCGGAATCCTACTCGGAATACCACAGACAAGGTTAGACTTTCCGGATTCCCATGAATGCCTCCATCTACCTAGCTTATACCACGAAGATTCTGTTGGGTAATCTAAGAGATATGCGCCCGGCCTAAAGTAGAACGGAAGTGGTTGTCAGTCACACGCGTTCATAGGTGAGAATGATGATGAGTGTCACGGATCATCACGTTCATCAAGTTGAAGTGCAACGTATATCTTGGAATAAGAATAAAAGAGAATTGAATAGGAAGTAATAGTAATTGTATTGAAACTTGAGGTACAGTAGAGCTCCACACCCTTAATCTATGGTGTGTAGAAACTCCACCGTTGAAAATACATAAGTGAAAGGTTCAGGCATGGCCGAATGGCCAGCCCCCATGAAGGTGATCAAAAGACCGAATGTTCAAAAGACAACTAATACAATAGTTAAATGTCCTATATATACTAGACTAGCTACTAGGGTTTACATGAGTAAGTAATTGATGCATAAATTCACTTTCGAGGCCCACTTGGTGTATGCTTGGGCTGAGCTTGATGTATCCACGAGCTGAGGCTTTTCTTGGAGTTTAACGCCGAGTTATAGCGTGTTTCTGGCGTTCAACTCCGGGTTGTGACGTGTTTCTGGTGTTTAACTCCAGACAGCAGCATATACTTGGCGTTGAGCGCCACTTTACATCGTCAATTCCCGAATAAATTATGGACTATTATATATTGCGGGAAAGCTCTGGATGTCTACTTTCCAACGCCATTGAGAGCGTGCCATTTGGAGGTCTGTAGCTCCAGAAAATCCATTTTGAGTGCAGGGAGGTCAGATTCCAACAGCATCAGCAGTCCTTTTGTCAGCCTTTTTTAGAGTTTTGCTCAAGTCCCTCAATTTCAGCCAGAAATTACCTGAAATCACAGAAAAACACACAAACTCATAGTAATGTCCAGAAATGTGAATTTAACATAAAAACTAATGAAAACATCCCTAAAGTAGCTTGAACTTACTCAAAACTACCTAAAAACAATGCCAAAAAGCGTATAAATTATCCGCTCATCACAACACCAAACTTAAATTGTTGCTTGTCCCCAAGCAACTGAAAATCAATTAGGATAAAAAGAAGAGAATATACTATAAATTCCAAAATATCAATGAATATTAATTATAATTAGATTAGCGGGACTTGTAGCTTTTTGCTTCTGAACAGTTTTGGCATCTCACTTTTTCCTTTGAAGTTTAGAATGATTGGCTATTCTAGGAACTTAGAAGTTCAGATAGTGTTATTGATTCTCCTAGTTAAGCATGTTGATTCTTGAACACAGCTACTTTTGTGAGTCTTGGCCGTGGCCCTAAGCACTTTGTTTTCCAGTATTACCACCGGATACATAAATGC
>NC_029781.3:36138739-36139058 GCF_000817695.3 Arachis duranensis
GATCCTTTTTACCCTTGCCTTTTGGTTTTAAGGGCTATTGGCTTTTTCTGCTTGCTTTTTCTTTTTCTATTTTTTTTGCCATTTTTTTTCGCAAGCTTTTTACTTTTCACTGCTTTTTCTTGCTTCAAGGATCAATTTCATGATTTTTCAGATTATCAATAACATTTCTCTTTGTTCATCATTCTTTCAAGAGTCAACAGTTTTATCATTCATAAACAACAAGATAAAAAATATGCGCTATTCAAGCATTCATTCAGAAAACAAAAAGTATTGTCACCACATCAATATAATTAAACTAAATTCAAGGATAAATTCGAAA
>NC_029781.3:36139238-36140488 GCF_000817695.3 Arachis duranensis
ATAAAAACCAAAAAGCAGAAAGAAATAAGAACAAGGAATGAATCCACCTTAGTGGCGTCTTCTTCTTGAAGGACCAACAATTTCCTTAAGCTCTTCTATGTCCCTTCCCTGCCTTTGTTGCTCCTCCCTCATTGCTCTTTGATCTTCTCTTATTTCATGGAGAATGATGGAGTGCTCATGATGTTCCACCCTTAATTGTTCCACATTGTGGTTCAAATCTTCTAAGGAAGTGTTAAGTTGTTCTCAATAGTTGTTGGGAGGAAAGTGCATCCCTTGAGGCATCTCAGGGATTTCTTGATGATGAGCTTCCTCATGCATCTCTTGAGATCTGTGGAGGGTCTCTCTTGCTTGCTCCATCCTCTTCTTGGTGATGGGCTTATCCTCTTTAATGGAGATGTCTCCTTCTATGATAACTCCAGCTGAGCAACATAGATGGCAAATAAGGTGAGGAAAAGCTAGCCTTGCCATGGTGGAGGGCTTTTCGGCTATTTTGTAGAATTCATTAGAGATGACTTCATGAACTTCTACTTCCTCTCCAATCATGATGCTATGAATCATGATAGCCCGATCCACAGTAACTTCAGATCGGTTGCTCGTGGGAATGATGGAGCGTTGAATGAACTCCAACCATCCTCTAGCCACAGGCTTGAGGTCCAGTCTTCTTAGTTGAGCTGGCTTGCCTTTGGAGTCTCTCTTCCATTGAGCTCCTTCCACACATAAGTCCATTAGGACTTGGTCCAACCTTTGATTAAAGTTGACCCTTCTAGTGTAGGGGCGTACATCTTCTTGCATCATGGGCAAGTGGAACGCCAACCTTACATTCTCCAGACTAAAATCTAAGTATTTCTACCGAACCATTGTGAGATAATTCTTTGGACTCGGGTTCATACTTTGATCATGGTTCCTATTGATCCATGCATTGGCATAGAACTCTTGAACCATTAAGATTCCGACTTGTTGCATGGGGTTGGTTAAGACTTCCCAACCTCTTCTTCGGATCTCATGTCGGATCTCTGGATACTCATTTTTCTTGAGCTTGAAAGGGACCTCAAGGATCACCTTCTTCTTTGCCACAACATCATAGAATTGGTCTTGATGGCTTTTGAAGATGAATCTTTCCATCTCCCATGACTCGGAGGTGGAAGCTTTTGTCTTCCCTTTTCCTTTTCTAGAGGATTCTTCGGCCTTATGTGCCATTGATGGTAATGGAAAAACAAAAAGCTTATGCTTTTACCACACCAAACTTAAAA
>NC_029781.3:36140621-36141715 GCF_000817695.3 Arachis duranensis
GGGGTTTATGGGGAAGAGTGGATGGATGTGAGTGGTGAAGGGGGTAATTGGAAAGAGAGATTGAAGTTGATGGGAAGTGTGACATGGGGAAGAGTGTTATAGGATTAGGAGGTAAGGTGGGAATATGTTAGGTGGGGATCCTGTGGGGTCCACAGATCCTGAGATGATCCTGTGGGGTCCACAGATCCTGAGGTGATCCTGTGGGGTCTACAGATCCTGAGGTGTCAAGGAATTACATCCCTGCACCAAATAGGCATGTAAAATGCCTTTGCATACCATTCTGGCGTTTAAACGCCGAGGTGATGCACGTACTGGGCGTTCAACGCCCATGTGAAGCATGTTCTGGGCGTTCAACGCCCATGTAAAGCATGTTTCTGGCGTTAAACGCCAGTTCTATGCTTGTTACTGGCGTTCAGCGCCAGCTTTTCTCAAGGCACATTCCTGGCATTCAAACGCCAGAATGTTGCTTGTTTCTGGCATTCAGCACCAAATTCATGCTCTATTCTGGCGTTGAACGCCAGACACATGCTTCTTACTAGCGTTGAATGCCAGTCTGTGCTTTCTCCAGGGTGTGATTTTTCTTCTGCTGTTTTTGATTCTATTTTTAATTTTTATAATTTTTTTGTGACTCCACATGATCATGTACCTAATAAAACACAAAATAACAATAAAATAAAATAAAATAAAAATTAGATAAATAAAATTGGGTTGCCTCCCAACAAGCGCTTCTTTAATGTCAATAGCTTGACAGTGGGCTCTCGTGGAGCCTCACAGGTGATCAGGCCAATGTTGTATAGTCCCAACACCAAACTTAGAGTTTGGATATTGGGTCTATACACCAAACTTAGAGTTTGGTTGTGGCCTCCCAATACCAAACTTAGAGTTTGACTGTGGGGGCTCTTCTTGACTCTGAACTGAGAGAAGCTCTTCATGCTTACTCTCTTTTGTCACAGAGGGATGGCCATGTGCCTTAAACACAAGGTAGTCCCCATTCAATTAAAGGACTAATTCACCTCTGTTGACATCTATCACAGCTCTTGCTGTGGCTAGGAAAGGTCTTCCAAGGATGATGCATTCATCTTCTTCCTTCCTAG
>NC_029781.3:36142594-36144328 GCF_000817695.3 Arachis duranensis
AGGGTTCTCAGGATCATAAGCTTCTTCTTCAGAAGATGCCTCTTTAGTGCTGTTGATGCATTTTGCCATCCATTCAGACTTTGAGAGATCATGTTGACTTGCTGAGTCAACACTTTGTTCTGAGCCAATATGGCATTCAGAGCATCAATTTCAAGAACTCCCTTCCTCTGAGGCGTCCATTATTCACGGAATTCCTCTCAGAAGTGTACATGAATTGGTTATTTGCAACCATGTCAATTAGTTCTTGAGCTTTTGCAGGCGTTTTCTTTAGGCGAATGGATCCACCTGCAGAATGGTCTAATGACATTTTTGAAAATTCAAATAGACCATAATAGAATATATCTAATATGGTCCATTCTGAAAACATATCAGATGGACACCTTTTGGTCAACTGCTTGTATCTTTCCCAAGCTTCATAGAGGGATTCACCATCTTTTTGTTTGAAGGTCTGAACATCCACTCTAAGCTTGCTCAGCTTTTGAGGAGGAAAGAATTTATCCAAGAAAGCCGTGACCAGCTTATCCCATGAGTCCAGGCTATCCTTAGGTTGTGAATCCAACCATATTCTAGCTCTGTCTCTTACTGCAAAAGGGAAAAGCATGAGTCTGTAGACTTCAGGATCTACTCCATTCGTCTTTATAGTCTCACAAATCTGCAAGAACTCAGTTAAAAACTGATAAGGATCTTCAGATGGAAGTCCATAGAACTTGCAGTTTTGTTGCATTAAGGCAACTAGTTGAGGCTTAAGCTCAAATTTATTGGCTCCAATGGCAGGAATGGAGATGCTTCTTCCATCAAATTTGGACGTTGGCTTAGTAAAATCACCAAGCATCCTTCTTGCATTATCATTATTAGGTTCGGCTGCCATCTCCTTCTCTTGTTCGAAAATTTCTGAAAGGTTACTTCTGGATTATTGTAATTTAGCTTCTATTAGTTTTCTCTTCAGAGTCCTTTTAGGTTCGGGATCAATTTCAACAAGAGTGCTTTTGTCCTTGTTCCTGCTCATGTGAAAGAGAAGAAAACAAGAAAAGGAAGAGGAATCCTCTATGTCACAGTATAGAGATTCCTTTATGTTAGTAAAAGAGGAAAAAGTGAAGAATCCAAACACAAGGGATAGACTAGGTTCGGATTTTTAGATGAAGAGAGGTGAAGAAAAGTGTTAGTAAGTAAATAATTAAATAGAATAAGAGAGAAGAGATAGAAAATTCGAAAATAATTTAAAAAAAAGTGTTAGTAATTTTCGAAAATTAGAGATAAGATAAGATTAAAATTAAAATTTAAAACAAAAGAATTTTTGAAAAAGAGATGAGATATTTTCGAAAATTAGAGAGGGAAAAGTAGTTAGGTGGTTTTGAAAAAGATAAGAAACAAACAAAAAGTCAAAGAGTTAGTTGAAAAAGATATTAAAATCAAATTTGAAAAGATAAGAAGATAAGAGGTTAGATAAGATATTTTGAAATCAAATTTTGAAAAAGATAAAATTTTTTGAAAAAGATAAGATAAAAGATAAAAAGATTTAATTCAAAAATTTTAAAATTACTTACTTCACTAACAAGAAACTACAAGATAAGATTCTAGAACTTAAAGATTCAACCTTTTTTAACAAGAAAATAACAAACTTCAAATTTTTGAATCAATCACATTAATTGTTAGTGAGTTTTCGAAAATGTGATATAAAGATAAGGAAAATATTTTGAAAATAATTTGAAAAAGATTTTTGAAATTTTCGAAAAA
>NC_029781.3:36145276-36164834 GCF_000817695.3 Arachis duranensis
ATAAAATAGGATAGAAATACTTATGTAAATTAATGGTGGGGATTTCAGATAGGCGTGTGGAGATGCTAGAATCCTCTCGAATCTCTGTTTTCCTATTGCTTTCATCCAATCCTTCTTACTCCTTTCCATGGCAAGCTGTATGTAGGGCATCACCGTCATCAATGGCTACTTTTCATCCTCTCGGGAAAATGGTCCTATGCGCTGTCACTACATGGCTAATCGTCTAGAGGCATCACCCTTGACAATGGCTACATCCTATCCTCTCAGTGAAAATGGTACAAATGCTCTGTCACAACACGGCTAATCATCTGTCGGTTCTCAATCAGTTTGGAATAGAATCCATTGATTCTTTTGCGTCTGTCACTAATGCCCAGCCTTCAGGAGTTTGAAGCTCGTCACAGTCATTCAATTCCGGAATCCTACTCGGAATACCACAGACAAGGTTAGACTTTCCGGAATCCCATGAATGCCGCCATCTATCTAGCTTATACCACGAAGATTCTGTTGGGAAATCTAAGAGATATGCGCCCGGCCTAAAGTAGAACGGAAGTGGTTGTCAGTCACACGCGTTCATAGGTGAGAATGATGATGAGTGTCACGGATCATCACGTTCTTCAAGTTGAAGTGCAACGTATATCTTGGAATAAGAATAAAAGAGAATTGAATAGGAAGTAATAGTAATTGTATTGAAACTTGAGGTACAGCAGGAGCTCCACACCCTTAATCTATGCTGTGTAGAAACTCCACCGTTGAAAATACATAAGTGAAAGGTTCAGGCATGGCCGAATGGCCAGCCCCCATGAAGGTGATCAAAATACCGAATGGTCAAAAGACAACTAATACAATAGTTAAATGTCCTATATATACTAGACTAGCTACTAGGGTTTACATGAGTAGGTAATTGATGCATAAATTCACTTCCGAGGCCCACTTGGTGTATGCTTGGGCTGAGCTTGATCTATCCACGAGCTGAGGCTTTTCTTGGAGTTGAACGCCGAGTTATAGCGTGTTTCTGGCGTTCAACTCCGGGTTGTGACGTGTTTCTGGCGTTTAACTCCAGACAGCAGCATGTACTTGGCGTTGAGCGCCACTTTACGTCATCAATTCCTGAATAAATTATGAACTATTAATATTGCTGGAAAGCTCTGGATGTCTACTTTCCAACGCCATTAAGAGCGCGCCATTTAGCATTCTGTAGCTCCAGAAAATCCATTTTGAGTGCAGGGAGGTCAGATTCCAACAGCATCAGCAGTCCTTTTGTCAGCCTTTTTCAGAGTTTTGCTCAAGTCCCTCAATTTTAGCCAGAAATTACCTGAAATCACAGAAAAACACACAAACTCATAGTAAAGTCCAGAAATGTGAATTTAACATAAAAACTAATGAAAACATCCCTAAAAGTAGCTTGAACTTACTAAAAACAACCTAAAAACAATGCCAAAAAGCGTATAAATTATCCGCTCATCAAAGATAAATAAAGCATAAAATAGAGATAGAGATACTTATGTAATTCATTAGTGGGAATTTTAGATAAGCGCATGAAGATACTGTATTCCTTCTGAATCTCTGCTTTCCTACTGCTTTTTTCCAATCATTCTTACTCCTTTCCATGGCAAGCTATATGTAGGGCGTCACCGTTGTCAATGGCTACTTCCCATCCTCTCTGTGAAAATGGTCCAAATGCGCTGTCACAGCACGGCTAATCATCTGTCGGTTCTCGATCATGACGGAATAAGATCCATTGATCATTTTGCGTCTGTCACTATGCCCAACACTCGCGAGTTTGAAGCTCGTCACAGTCATCCCATCCAGATCATACTCGGAATACCATAGACAAGGTTTAGACTTTCTGGATCTCAAGAATGCTGCCAATGGATTCTAGCTTATACCACAAAGACTCTGATCTCATGGAATGGGAGGCTCGGTTGTCAGGTGAGGCAACCATGCGTCGTGGGTCAGGAATCCAAGAGATACACACTCTAGCTTTCGTAGGTAGAACGGAAGTGTTTGTCAGGCACGCATTCACAAGTGAGAATGGTGATGAGTGTCACGGATCATCACATTCATCAAGTTGAAGTGTGAATGAATATCTTAGAATAAGAATAAGCATGAATTGAATAGAAAACAGTAGTAATTGCATTAATACTCGAGGAACAGCAGAGCTCCACACCCTTAATCTATGGTGTGTAGAAACTCCACCGTTGAAAATACATAAGTGATAGAGGTCTAGGCATGGCCGTGAGGCCATCCCCCAAGGTCTAAGAACTAAAGTCCCAAGATGATCTAAGCCATTTAGAGTTCTCTAGCTCCAGAAAATCCATTTCGAGTGCAGGAAGGTTAGAATCCAATAGCATCAGCAGTCCTTTGTCAGCCTCCTATCAGATTTTTGCTCAGGTCCCTCAATTTCAGCCAGAAAATACTTAAAATCATAAAAAAACACACAAACTCATAGTAAAGTCCAGAAATGTGAATTTTGCATAAAAACTAATAAAAACATCCCTAAAAATAGCTAAATCTTACTAAAAATACCTAAAAATAATGCCAAAAAGCGTATAAATTATCCGCTCATCACAACACTAAACTTAAATTGTTGCTTGTCCCCAAGCAACTGAAAATCAAATAGGATAAAAATAAGAGAATATACTATAAATCTCAAAATATCAATGAATATTAGTTCTAATTAGATGAGCGAGACTTGTAGCTTTTTGCTTCTAAACAGTTTTGGCATTTTACTTTATCCTTAGAAGTTTAGAATGATTGGCATCCATAGGAACTCAGAGTTCAGATAGTGTTATTAATTCTCCTAGTTAAGTATGTTGATTCTTGAACATAACTACTTTTATGAGTTTTGGCCGTGGCCCTAAGCACTTTGTTTTCCAGTATTACCACCGGATACATAAATGCCACAGACACATGACTAGGTGAACCTTTTCAGATTGTGACTCAGCTTTGCTAAAGTTCCCAGTTAGAGATGTCCAGAGCCTATCCATTGATGCTCAAAGCCTTGGATCCTTTTTACCCTTGCCTTTTGGTTTTAAGGGCTATTGGCTTTTTCTGCTTGCTTCTTTTTTTTTTGCCAATTTTTTTCGCAAGCTTTTTCTTTTTCACTACTTTTTCTTGCTTCAAGAATCAATTTCATGATTTTTCAGATTATCAATAACATTTCTCTTTGTTCATCATTCTTTCAAGAGCCAACAATTTTAACATTCATAAACAACAAGATAAAAAATATGCACTGTTTAAGCATTCATTTAGAAAATAAAAGGTATTGTCACCACATCAATATGATTAAACTTATTTCAAGGATGAATTCGAAACTCATGTACTTTTTGTTCTTTTGTATTAGAAACATTTTTCATTTAAGAAAGGTGAAGGATTCATGGAATTATTCATAGCCTTAAGACATAGACACTAGACACTAATGATCATGTAATAAAGACATAAACATAGACAAACATGAAGCTCAAAAACCAAAAAACAAAGAGACAAGAACAAGGAAGTTAAGGAATGAGTCCACCTTAGTGATGGTGGCACCTTCTTCTTGAAGGACCAATGGTGTTCTTGAGCTCCTCTATGTCTCTTCCTTGCTTTTGTTGCTCCTCCCTCATAGCTCTTTGATCTTCTCTAATCTCATTGAGAATGATGGGGTGTTCTTGGTGTTCCACCCTTAATTGGTTCATGTCATAACTCAATCCTTCTAGGAAAGTGTTGAGTTATTCCCAATAGTTATTTGGAGGAAAATGCATCCCTTGAGGCATCTCAGGGATTTCTTGATGATGAGCTTCCTCATGCGTCTTTTGAGATCCATGAATAGGCTCTCTTGTCTGCTCCATCCTCTTCTTAGTATGGGCTTGTCCTCCTCAATGAGGATGTCTCCTTCTATGACAACTCCAGCTAAGTTGCATAGATGGCAAATGAGATGAGGAAAAGCTAGCCTTGCCAAGGTGGAGGGCTTTTCGACTACTTTGTAGAGTTCTAGAGAGATGACTTCATGAACTTCTACTTCCTCTTCAATCATGATGGCCCAATCCACAGTTACTTTGGATCAGTTGCTAGTGGGGATGATGGAGCGTTGGATGAACTCCAACCATCCTCTAGCCACAGGCTTAAGGTCCAGTCTTCTCAATTGAACCGGCTTGCCTTTTTAGTCTCTTTTCCATTGAGCTCCTTCCACACATATGTCCATGAGGACTTGGTCCAACCTTTGATCAAAGTTGACCCTTCTAGTGTAGGGGCGTGCGTCTTCTTGCATCATAGGCAAGTTGAACGCCAACCTTACGTTCTCCAAACTGAAATCTAAGCATTTTCCCCTAACCATTGTAAGCCAATTCTTTGGGTTTGGGTTCATGCTTTAATCATGGTTCCTAGTGATCCATGTGTTTATATAGAACTCTTGAACCGTTAAGATTCTAACTTGTTGAATGGGATTGGAGAGAACTTCCCATCCTCTTCTTCTAATCTCTTGTCGGATCTCCGGATATTTGCCCTTTTTGAGCTTAAAAGGGACCTCAGGGATCACCTTTTTCTTGGCCACAACTTCACAGAAGTGGTCTTGATAGGCTTTTAAGATGAATCTTTCCATCTCCCATGACTCAAAGGTGGTAGCAATTGCCTTCCCTTTCCTCTTTCTTCAGGTTTCTCTGGCCTTAGGTGCCATCAATGGTTATGGAAAAACAAAAAAGCTATGCTTTTACCACACCAAACTTAGAATATTGCTCGTCCTCGAGCAAAAGAAGAAAGAATAGAAGAGAAGAAGAAGATATGGAGGAGAGGGAGAGAGGTGTGGGTTTCAGCCAAGGGGGAGAAGAGTGGGTAGTGTTATGTGAGAATGAAGAAGGATCGAGGGGTTTATGTAGTGGAGGGAGAGGGGTTTAGGTTCGGTCATTTAGGGTGGGTTTCGGTGGGAAAGAGATTTTGAATTTGAAGGTAGTGGGGTTTATGGGGAAGAGTGGATGGATGTGATTGGTGAAGGGGTAATGAGGAAGAGAGATTGAGGTGATTGGTGAAGGGTATAGTGTTATTGGATTGTGTGAAGAAGAGAGAAGTGGGGTAGGTGGGGATCCTGTGGGTCCACAGATCCTGAGGTGATCCTGTGGGGTCCACAGATCTTGAGGTGTCAAGGATTTCTCATCCCTACACCTTTTAGGCATGTAAAACGCCTTCTGTATGCAATCTTGGCATTTAACGCCAGACTGATGCTTGTTTCTGGCATTAAACGCCCAGATGTAGCCTCTTTCTGGCATTTAACGCTAGCTTGATGCTTGTTTCTGGCGTTAAACGCCAGCTTGATGCTAGTTTCTTGCGTTTAAACGCCAGACAGCTTTTCCTCCAGGGTGTGCTTTTTCTTCTGCTATTTTTTATTCTGTTTTAAATTTTTGCAATTGTTTTGTGACTCCACATGATAATAAACCTAATAAAACATAAAAGAACAATAGAAATATAAATAAATAAAAATTGGGTTGCCTCCTAATAAGTGCTTCTTTAATGTCAATAGCTTGATAGTGAGCTCTCATGGAGCTTCACAGATGTTCAGAGCATTGTTGGGACCTCCCAACACCAAACTTAGAGTTTGATTATGGGGGCTTTGTTTGACTCTATATTGAGAGAAGCTTTTCATGCTTCCTCTCCATGGTTGCAGAGAAAGATCCTTGAGCTTTAAACACAAGGTAGTCCCCATTTAATTGAAGGACTAGCTCTCCTCTGTCAACATCAATCACAGCTCCTGCTGTGGCCAAGAAGGGTCTTCCAAGGATGATGCATTCATCATCATCCTTCCCAGTGTCTATGATTATGAAATCAGCAGGGATGTAAAGGCCTTTAACCTTCACCAACACGTCCTCTACCAATCCATAAGCTTGTTTTATTGACTTGTCTATCATCTCTAATGAGACTCTTGCAGCTTGTGCCTCAAAAATCTCCAGTTTCTCCATTATAGAGAGTGGCATAAGATTTATACCTGACCCCAGGTCACACAAAGCCTTCTCAAAGGTCATGGTGCCTATGGTACATGGTATTAAGAATTTACTAGGATCTTATTTCTTTTGAGGTAAAGTTTGTTGAACCCATGTATTTAGTTCACTAATGAGCAAAGGAGGTTCATCTTCCCAAGTCTCATTACCAAACAACTTGGCATTCAACTTCATGATGGCTCCTAGATATTGAGCAATTACTCTTCAGTTATATCTTCATCCTCTTCAGATGAAGAATAGTTCTCAGAGCTCATGAATGGCAGAATGAAGTTTAATGGAATCTCTATGGTCTCTATATGAGCCTCAAATTCCTTTAGGTCCTCAATAGGGAACTCCTTTCTGTCTGGAGGACGTCCCATAAGGTCTTCCTTATTGGGATTCACGTCCTCCCTTTCCTCTTTGGATTCGGCCATTTTGATTATATCAATGGCCTTGCACTCTCTTTTTGGATTCTCTTCTGTATTGCTTGGGAGAGTACTAGAAGGAGTTTCAGTGATTTTCTTACTCAGCTGACCCACTTGTGCCTCCAAGTTTCTAATGGAGGACCTTGTTTCATTCATGAAACTTAAAGTGGCCTTAGATAGATCAGAGACTATGTTTGCTAAGCTAGAGGGGCTCTGCTCATAATTCTCTGTCTGTTGCTGAGAAGATGATGGAAAAGGCTTGCTATTGCTAAACCTGTTTCTTCCACCATTATTAAAGCCTTGTTGAGGCTTTTTTTTGATCCTTCCATGGGAAATTTGGATGATTTATCCATGAGGGATTATAGGTGTTTCCATAGGCTTCACCCATGTAATTCACCTCTGCCATTGCAGGGTTCTTAGGATCATAAGCTTCCTCTTCAGAAGATGCTTCTTTAGTACTGTTGGATGCATTTTGCAATCCATTTAGACTCTGAGAAATCATGTTGACTTGCTGAGTCAACATTTTATTCTGAGCCAATATGGCATTCAGAGCATCAATTTCAATAACTCCCCTCTTCTGAGGCGTCCCATTACTCACAGGATTCCTCTAAGAGGTGTACATGAATTGGTTATTTGCAACCATATCAATGAGTTCTTGAGCTTCTGCAGGCATTTTCTTTAGGTGAATGGATCCACCTACAGAATGGTCCAGTGACATCTTAGAGAACTCACATAAACCATCATAGAATATATCCAAAATGGTCCACTCTAAAAGCATGTCAGAAGGACACTTTTTGGTCAACTGCTTGTATCTTTCCCAAGCTTCATAGAGGGATTCACCATCTTTTTGCCTGAAGGTCTGAACATCCACTCTAAGCTTGCTCAACTTTTGAGGAGGAAAGAACTTGGCCAAGAAGGCCGTAACCAGCTTATCCCAAGAGTCTAGGCTATCTTTAGGTTGTGAGTCCAACCATGTTCTAGCTCTGTCTCTTACAGCAAAAGGGAAAAAGCATAAGTCTATAGACTTCAGGATCTACTTCATTAGTCTTAACAGTATCACAGATCTGTAAGAATTCAGCTAAAAAATGATAGGGATCTTTTGATGGAAGTCCATGAAACTTGCAGTTCTGTTGCATTAGAGCAACTAGTTGAGGCTTCAGCTCAAAATTGTTTGCTCCAATGGCAGGGATTGAGATGCTTCTTCCATAAAAATTGGAAGTAGGTGTAGTATAATCACCAAGCATCCTCTTTGCATTATTGTTGTTGTCATTATTTTTGGCTGCCATCTCCTCTTCTTTTTCAAAAATTTCTGTAAGGTTTTCTCTGGATTGTTGTATTTTAGCTTTTCTTAGTTTCTTCTTCAGAGTCCTTTCAGGTTCTGGATCTGCTTCAACAACAATGTTCTTGTCCTTGTTCCTGCTCATATGAAAAAGAAGGGAACAGAAAATAATAATGGGGATCCTCTTTACCACCGTAGAGAGATTTCTTTATGTGAGTAGAAGAAAATAAGAAGAAAATTCGAACACAGGTAGAGGGGAGAAGAGGGTTCAAATTTTGAGTACAAGAGAAGTGTTATTAGATAAATAAAAAAATAGAAGAAGATGAGAGAGAGAGAATTTCGAAAATTATTTTTAAAAAAAAAACTTTTGTGATTTTCGAAATTTAAGAGAAGAATTAAAATTAAAATTTGAAACAATTAGTTAATTAAAAGAATTTTGAAAAAGATAGATGGTGATTTTCGAAAATTAGAAAGAGAAAAGTGGTTAGGTGGTTTTGAAAAAGATAAGAAATAAACAAAAGGTTAATTAGTTAGTTGAGAAAGATTTGAAAATCAATTTTGAAAAGATAAGAAGTTAGAAAAGATTTTGAAATTGATTTTGAAAAAGATATGGTTTAAAAAAGATATGATTAAAAAGATATGATTGAAAAGATATTTTGAAAAAGATTTGAAAAAATAGGGTTTTTAAAATTGAAATCTTGACTTGACTAACAAGAAACAACTTATTTTAAAATTTTTTGACTAAGTCAACCCAAAGATTTCAAAAATTATGAGTAAAACAAAGAAAAGATATTTTTTGATTTTTTTGAATTTTTAATGATGAGAGAGAAGAACACTAAAATGACTCACAACATGAAAAATTAAGATCAAAACAAAGAAAACATGCAAGAACACTATGAATGTCAAGATGAATACCAAGAACACTTTGAAGATCATGATGAACATGAAGATTCATTTTTGAAAAATTTTCAAGAGAGGAAAACATGCAAGACACCAAACTTATAAATTTTTCAAGTTTAGACACTTTGAATGCAAAAATGCATATGAAAAATAACAAAAGACACAAAACAAGAAAATATGAAGATCAAACAAGAAGACTTACCAAGAAAAACTTGAAGATCATGAAGAACACCATGCATGAGTTTTCGAAAAATGCACAAATTTTAAAAACATGCAATTGACACCAAACTTAAAAATTGACACTACACTCAAACAAGAAACACAAAAATATTTTTTTATTTTTATGATTTTATAATTTTTTTGTATTTTTTTCGAAAATTAATTTTTTGAAAAACGAAAACAAAGAAAAAAAATTTTTTGAAAAAAAATTTTGAAAACTTTTTGGAAAAAAATTAGAAGAAAATTACCTAATATGAGCAACAAGATGAACCATCAGTTGTCCAAACTCAAACAATCCCCGGCAACAGCGCCAAAAACTTGGTGCACGAAATTGTGATCTCAATGGCGCCATCAACTTGGTACGCACCATTGTAATATCACTCTTTTTCACAACTTCGCACAAACTAACCAGCAAGTGCACTGGGTCGTCCAAGTAATAAACCTTACGTGAGTAAGGGTCAATTCCACGGAGATTGTTGGTATGAAGCAAGCTATGGTCATCTTGTAAATCTCAATCAGGCGGATTCTAATGGTTATAATGGTTTTCAAAAATTAAAGATAAATAAAACATAAAATAGAAATAGAGATACTTATGTAATTCATTAGTGGGAATTTCAGATAAGCGCATGAAGATACTGTATTCCTTCTAAATCTCTGCTTTCATCCAATCATTCTTACTCCTTTCCATGGCTACTTCCCATCCTCTCTTAGTGAAAATGGTCCAAATGCGCTGTCACAGCACGGCTAATTATCTGTCGGTTCTCGATCATGTCGGAATAGGATCCATTGATCCTTTTGCGTCTGTCACTACGCCCAACACTCGCGAGTTTGAAGCTCATCATAGTCATCCCATCCAGATCCTATTCGGAATACCACAGACAAGGTTTAGACTTTCCGAATCTCAAGAATATTGCCAATGGATTCTAGCCTATACCACGAAGACTCTGATCTCACGGAATGGGAGGCTCGGTTGTCAGGCGAGGCAACCATGCGTCGTGGGTCACGAATCCAAGAGATACACACTCTAGCTTTCGCAGGTAGAACGGAAGTGTTTGGCAGGCACGCATTCATAAGTGAGAATGGTGATGAGTGTCATGGATCATCACATTCATCAGGTTGAAGTGCGAATGAATATCTTAGAATAAGAATAAGCATGAATTGAATAGAAAACAGTAGTAATTGCATTAATACTCGAGGAACAGCAGAGCTCCACACCCTTAATCTATGGTGTGTAGAAACTCTACCATTGAAAATACATAAGTGATAGAGGTCCAGGCATGGCCGTGACGCCAGCTCCCAAGGTCTAAGAACTAAACGTCCCAAGATGATCTAAGGATATTCCAAAGATGAAAACACAATAGTAAAAAGTTTTATTTATACTAAACTAGCTACTAGCAAAAATAAGTCTAAGTGCAAAAATCCATTTTTGGGGCCCACGTTGGTGTGTTCTTGGGCTGAGCTTGAGCTTTACACATGCAGAGGCTTCTCTTGGGGTTAAACGCCAAGTTGTAACGTATTTTTGGCGTTTAACTCTGTGTTGTGACGTGTTTCTGGCGTTTTACTCCAGATTGCAGCATAGAGCTGGAATTGAACGCCAGTTTGCGTCCTCTAAGCTCGAATAGGTATGGACTATTATATATTGCTGGAAAGACCTGGATGTCTACTTTCCAAGGTTGCGAGAACCGGACCGGTCAATAAACCGGTGAGGTTACTGGTTCAATGGTTCACTGGTTCGACCGGGATTCAACCAGGGTTCAATCTGTTTAATTAAATATTAAATAAAATTATTAAACTTAATAAAATTCAATAATTTCTAACTTAATAATCTTACGCACACACGATTAGCCAATACAAGTAGAAGATACCCATTGAATGCATTCAAATAATAAATGACACAACAGGTGAACCTATCTTCTGAATGACAACATAGTTTACACAGCATGGAAAAATTACTTTTTTTAAAGTATTGATTATTGAACAAGACTTGAACCATCTATAACAACAACTAAAAAATTGAAGTAAATGACATACCGTCAACATCAAATGCCACATACTATCATCATGCACTCCATCTGACACCACCAGCACAACATGGCATATAGATGCAAGTAGAACAACAAGCTATAAAGATTCCTTGCAGCACCACAACATAGTCAAATTCATCAGATTATAGCAATATAAGTAATAAAAATTATCAATTGTGATCAAGTTAATACATGATTGGATTTTCATCGGAAAGAAAGAGGGAAAAATTGGGAGTCAATGTTTACCTGAATATTCATAATCTCATGAGCCAATTCAGCTGACAGTGATTCTCCAGTTATCACTGAAATCGTCGAAGAGCCATCCGGTCTCATCATCTTAGCTAAAATCGAAGCACTAAACACAGGCTACAAATGCAAAACAAAAAGCATAAACCAGAACACAACAATTCAAGCTACGAACTAAGATATCATGGGTGCATACTTGAGTATCAAGAAGAACAATACGTTCAGAAGATGCCCTAGGTTCAATGCCAGTAGAACAATGCCTTGCCATGGCTCTGGTCTCTTCAGACTGTGTGGAAAAAGGTGGTAGCATCCCTGTAAGCTTACACACACATCAAATCAGAGTTGAACACATGGATTATGGAAATTACAACACAATAATCAAGCTCAACTAGGAAAACATTAATTCAATAAATTAAATTGCGTGAAGAATAAACTGACCAGGTGAAGTTGAATCAAAACCATAAATTTCGTTCATAATAGTTGATTTTCCAGCTCCAGATGGCCCAATCACCCCAATCACAGTGAAATCAGTATTCTCAGTCAAAAATTGCGAACATTTTCAAAATCCAGTTGCTAAGTTTACTTCTTCTTTTTTTCGATCTCTGTGACCTAATTGTAAAGACTATAATAAAAGCAAAGAAAGACGAATGCAGAGAGAGATTTACAGGGAGAAAGTGATCGATGTGGAAATCGCAGGAATCGGAGAGAAGGTTGAGGGATGCAACAGAAGGAAGATGAGAATGGAGCTGCGCAGCTTCATCATCGGCGGCTCCGCCACAGGAAAATTTATCGGTGGCGCTGCTGGCCTTGTGAATGGTGGGTGAGGGGGGAAGAAAGGGGAGGCTGGGAGCTTGGGTGTTTGGTGGCTGAGTGATTAGTGATTAGGGTTAGGTTAACGACTCCGCCATTTTTTACTTTTTTTTTAAATAGCCAAAATGACGTCGTTTTGCTTTTGAATTTCCAAACCACTGAACCGCCAAAAAACCGGACGGTTCTTCCAGTTCACCAGTTCATCGCCGGTTCGACCGGTTTTTTCACCGGTTCTTTACTATTCGGTTTTTGAGGTTACCCGGACTGGCTAGGTAACCGGTTTCTGATTTTTCCGGTTGAACCAGTTGGTCCGGTCCGGTTTTCAGAACCATGCTACTTTCCAACGCAATTGAGAGGGTGCCATTTGGAGTTCTGTAGCTCCAGAAAATCCATTTCGAGTGTAGGAAGGTCAGAATCCAACAGCATCAGCATTCTTTGTCAGCCTCCTATCAGATTTTTGCTCAGGTCCCTCAATTTCAGCCATAAAATACCTGCAATCACAAAAAAAACACACAAACTCATAGTAAAGTCCAGAAATATGAATTTTGCATAAAAACTAATAAAAACATCCCTAAAAGTAGCTAAATCTTACTAAAAACTACCTAAAAACAATGCCAAAAAGCGTATAAATTATCCGCTCATCAACATCCTAGACCCATTCAATGTAGCATGACTCCAACCTTTACAATTCAACCTTGATGGTCCAACCATAATGAGCTTCAGTTGTTGCTTCCAACCATTAACTCTATCTCTTTTACTCTTAAAGCCACAAATATTCCTAGGTTGACCATTCGTCTTAAGCAAACCATATTCAAGTGGAATGAGAAAGCTAAGTGATATAAATTTTACCCACTTGAATGTTGTGAAGGATGATGGTGACTTAGGGGGAGGGGTCTCCAACAACTTTTGCAAGGTGATTTCAAGCTCTACTCCCTTGTGTTTTTTCTTGACAACTTCCACCTCTTTGCAAGCTTCTTCAATTTCAACCTCTTCCTCTTGGTAGCTTTCTTCCAATTCAGTCTCTTCTTCATTGTTTACCAAGGGCATAGGAAGTTGTGCCTCTTCTTCTTTAATCTCCATCTCTTGATCAACCTCTTCAAAGTCTTCAACCATGTTATGCCTTCGAGGTTGTACACCCTCCTGGACATCAAATTCAAACGTCTTTGAAGGAGGCTATGTGACTCAAGTTTCCCATGGGAGTTCCGCATCTCTTAAGTCTTTAACCACTTCCTCTTCTTTGATAATTTCGGCTTTCTCCACTTGCTCTAATACAAAATCAAACACCTCCTTGATGTCACTTAGTGTAGAGTTGTCTTCAATGATGGAGCTTCCCTCTTATTCAACCTTCACTAATTCGTCAACTACTTCATCTTCAAGGGTCTCTCCTACCTCCACCTTTTGGGCCTCCTCTTGCTCTCTTGAAGTATGGAGTGTGAACCCGATCCATTACATCCCTAAAATTATCCCTTTTCTCTTGTTCCATGTCAATAGAATAATTGAGATCATCTTGCTCTTGGATTAATGGATTCATACAGGATATAAGAGCTTGGAGAGTAAAGGTGATACCAATGACAGTAGAGGTAAGTGTGGTTTGAAGCTCTCTTTGCCCTTGGCGAATAATACTAAATGTATCATCTATGGGAGGTTGGGGTGGATTGGAGGATTCATTTGTTGGGAGAAAGGGCTCATAATACGAAGGTGGTTCCTCTTGATGAGGGTATGGAGATGGTGTATATTGAGGTGGTAGTTCTTGAGAGTAATTGTGTTGGAATGGGGGTGGTTCTAAGTATGGCTCGTAAGGCTCTTGGTATGGTGGGTAAGGATTAGAGTCATATGGGTGTGTTTGGTGGTAAGGGCTTGTGAGTATGGTGGTTCAAAATTATGTTGAGGAGGGGGTTTATAAGCATATGGTGGTGGTTGTTGATAATCAAAAGGGTGCTCACCATAACCATTATCTTCGTATACCTCTTGGAATGGCTCTTGGTCATAGTATGTTGGTGGAGGTTGATTCTCACGAAAAGGTCCACCATAACCATTGTCTTAGGATGCATCGTAGAATGGTTGTTGCTCATGGTACATTGGAGGGGGTTGTTGCCAAAAGGGTTTATCAAATCCTTGTGGCTCCTCCCATCTTTGATTGTTCTAACCTTGATGCATGTTATCATTATAGCTTCCATTCCCTACAACATAATTTGAACCAAACTCGTAGCCAAAGGGGTGAGAATTCATAGTAGTAAGTGAAAACAAAAACTATTAAGAATTGATGAAAACAAACTCCTAAAACTAGAAACAACTATAAAAGAAACAAAAAAGCAAAATTGTTCACAATATTCACAATAACCAATAATAAGGCACACATTTGCAATTCCCCGGCAACGGCACCAAAAATTGATGAGGGATTAATCGTCGGTAAAGAATTTCACAAAATTAGTCACGTTGCAAGTATAGATCTAAACCGACAACTCAACCTCAATCGAATTTAATATGTTGTCACTTAAGCAAACTAATAAAATTAACTGATGTATTAAACCTTGGGTCGTCTCTCAAAGGAATTGTAGGGAAGTATTCTTGTTATTGGTTATGGACACGTATCTTTTGGGGTTTATGAGATAAGAAACAAGAAATGTAAATTGCAAGAATTAAACTAATAGCTAATAAAGCTCTTGGCAAGATATGAGAACTAGAAGTCCTATCCTCATTATCTTCATCTATTGTGATGACAAATGTCCATTGCTCCCACTTAGTCAACCTCTACCTATGAAAGAAAGTCAAATGGATAAATCAATTTGATTCCTCAAGTCCTAGTCAACTCCCAAGGAAAGACTAGCTTTAGTGGAATTCAAATCAACTAGCAACTTCTAATTATCAATCAACAAAAGCATTAGATAACTCAAGAGTCACTAATTACTCAACCTAAGTCAAGAAGAGAAAAATATACTCTAACATCCTTCCAAGCATTTTATCAAACACTTGGAAGGCATAAAACAAAAGCATAGAAAAGTAATAAGAGAATATAAAATCCAAAACCAACAATTGCAAAATCAATGATAACAAATAATAGAAGAAGCAATAAATATGAAATACTTCAAATTGCATTAAAAGGGAAATCAAATCTAACATGAGAATTCATAAACTAAATTGGCAACATAAAGTAATCAACAAGGGAAATAAATAAACTAGAATGCTAGAGCAATTAAAAATAGAAGAGAAACTAAATTGAAACTGAAAAGGAATAAAACTAAGACCTAAAACCTAGAGAGAGGAAAGAGCCTCCCTCTCTAGAAAACTACATCTAAAACCTAAAATAATGTGAATGAGAAGTGTATCCCAGATTCTGCTCCACTCCCAGCCTCTAATATGTGTTTTCGGGCTTAAAATTGGGACAAAAATAACCCAGAAATTGGCCCCGCAATTTTCGACACGCGTACACGTCATCCACACGTACGCATCGCCTAACAACAAGGCAACTATGGCAAATTGCATATCATTTCGAAGCCCCGTATGTTAGCTTTCCAACGCAACTAAAACCACCTCATTCGGACCTGTGTAGCTCAAGTTATGATCGATTTAATACGATGAGGTCAGACTTGACAGCTTTGCAATTCCTTCAATTTCTTGTATTCCTTCCACTTTTGCATGTTTTCTTTCCATCCTCTAAGCCATTCCTGCCCTATAAACCCTGAAAACACTTAAAACACTTATCAAGGCATCGAATGATAATAAGAGACGATTCAAGTTAGCAAATTTAGGGCCAAAGAAGAATATTTTCAATCATAGCACAAAATTAGGAAGGAAACTGTAAAACATGCGAATTCAATGAATAAGTGTGAGAATAATGGATAAAATCCATTGAATTAAGTACAAGATAAACCGTAAAATAGCGATAAAAAGAAGGCAAAAAAGCTAGTACGAGAAGCACAGTACTACACCATAGTACACGACGTCCTATATAGGAGAGGAATCTCTACACCCCTCCTAAAATGCGTCCCGACCTTCGCTACGAGGGAAGTTTTTGAGGAAGTCCACAGTGGCATGTGCGACAACCGCCTCGGGGCACGAGCTCTTTCCAAAAAGGTACTTTGAGCTGGTTTACTAGTCGACCTTGCAAAAAGAAACATTAGAGTTCGTCAAAACATGCCCCCCATGCCAGAAGCATGCTAACTTTCATATCGCACCACCCAAAGATCTCATTTGTGTCACTTCACCCTAGCCATTCGCAAAGTAGGAGCTCGACCTCCTCGGACCATTCCCCCAGGGATCAGGACAAGTCAAGTTTCTCATCGTAGGAATGACTATTTCACAAAATAGATTGAGGCAGAGCCGTTAGCCACTACCACAACCCAAAGAAGTCGGAAGTTTCTATATAGAAATATTGTCACAAGGTTTGGGATTCCATGCTCCATCACCACAGACAATGGCACTCAGTTCATTGGCACGGGCTTTAGAAACCTAGTGGCTGATTTGAAAATCAAGCACCAGTTCACCTCCGTAGAACACCCACAAGGCAATGGACAGGCGGAAGCCACCAACAAAGTCATACTGGTCGGGTTGAAATGGAGACTACAGGATGCTAAGGGAGCTTGGGCCGAAGAGCTCCTACAAGTCCTATGGGCATATTGGACAATACCACACTCCACCACCGAAGAATCACCATTCCGACTTGCTTATGGAATGGAGGAAATGATTCTCGTGGAAGTAGAAGAAGTCGGACTAATGAAAAGTAACCCATAAAAAGTGACCCATAAAAAGTAACCCATAAAAAGTGACCTGACGAGGTCTAACTAAAAATGGGATAACTAAAAATAACTTAAGAAGGCCCGACAGAGAAGTCGGACCAATGAAAGGATAACTGAAATGGGACAAAAGATATCTCGCAAAGGCCAAAGAAAGGTTAAAAAACCAAGGCCCGAAGTGCTCAGCTAAAAGGGTACAAAGTCTTGAGAAGTTTCCCCAACGGGACACTACCTAAAAAGTTATTGGAATATGACTAAAAGCCCGGATAACAAAAGCATATAGGTCAATGCCAGCTAAGAAGGAGCGCAACCTCGGAAAAAGGGAACGAGTAAAGGTCGAAAAGGTCAAAAAACTTAGGACCGAAGTGTCTAGCTAAAAGGGGTACAAAACTCTTGAAAGAAAACACTACTCAAAAAGGCAAAAGTATAATCCCAAAACAAGGCTAAGAAGTCATCCAAACAAACTAAAAAAGTTCCACACGAGAACACTAACTAGAAAGTTGTTTGGAATTTGACTAAGAAGCTCGGACGGCAAGTCGCAAAGACAATATAGCTGACTAAAAGGGTGTCAAGGCAACCAAAGAAAAGGCATAGTTTTAAAGGCTAAAAAGGGACACCCATAAGGCAAACGCCATCTCAAAGGGTGTCGATCCAAACAAACCCAAAACACCTACATAAAGGTTGAAGAGCAACCTCCTCCAAGCAAAGGTTGAAAAGAAACCTCCAAATACAAGCATATCGACACAAGTAAAATCAATGCATCATTCAAAAGACTCGAAGGCCGCCTAAATAGTAGCCTAAGAGTTTAAAGTGTTTGTTTTTTAAAATAAATGTTGCTGGGGAGAAACCAAGTGTCAAAGAGTTATGCATAGGAAACCTACGCAAACCAAAAGTTCAAAAGGTCCACAGACCGGACCACCACAAATACATATTAAAAAGGTATAAAGCGAAGATTATAAAGGATCCATGTTCACTTCAGAAGCCACATCTTTAGGAGAAGGAGGCCTGGTTGAGATCGGAGTGGCATTGACAACTCCATCTGGCCCATTCAGTATCTCCAGATCAGGCTTAGGCCCAGGAGGAATCATCTCGGCAGAAAGAGTGGCAGAAGCAGAAGTTGCAGAAGCCTTGGCTGGTGGCACAGGGGGAGGATCCTCATCATCATCATCATCTGGGGCAGGCACAATCTTGCTGTCCTCTACAACGTTGTCCAGGCTAAACAAAGAGAGGTCGAGGTTGGGAGCAAAAACCTGAACCTGAGCCTTCAGATTTTCGTACATGGCGGTCATACTGCCAACCATAGGGCCCTGAAGTTTGGCATAATCATCCTGAGTAGATTGAAGCCTCTCCCTCATTTCCAACAGCTCGACATAGGTCCAGGTATAGCTCTCCTTGGCTTTCTTGGCTATGTCCTCGGCCAAGTTAGTAGCCACCTCCACCACAGTAGCTCGAGTTTTCTCCTTCTCAACATCCATCTCCAATTTAACAACCCTGGCATCCAGCTTGTCCTTCAGACCCTTCACCCTTTTATAATCAGCCTTGGCATTCTCCAGAAAAGCTTTAGTGGCACGAACAGGGGATTCCATAATAACCCAGGACAAGGCCACATTGAGATTGGCCATTCGAACACTATTGCTCGATATAAAGTCGAGATGGTGAAGGATCGACACATCGTCAGTCAAAACCTGACCATAAGGAGCAATCAATTCTGTGGCAAAGACTACACCATCAAACTCTTTGTCATTAAGGTCATAAGTCCCAATAGTCTTTTGCTTTTTGGGAGGGGGACCAGTAGTAGTAGGAGAGGAGGCAACACTAGAAGTCATTTGAAAAGGGTCAGAGGGAACTGTTCGAACTGGTGGGGTCAGGATGATCTTCCTCGGACCCTGAGAGTCAGCTGCTGGCTTCTTGGGAGGCAACTATTCCGAAGAGCCCTTCCCCAAAGCTTTCCTTGACAAGTTTGGGCAGCCACAGCCTTTTTTGTCTTACGAAACATTTTCAGTGAATCAGAAGAGCTCACCATTTCTGAAACAGAATCCAGGAAAATAGTTACACAGTAGAAGAAAAAGGACAAAGACCACGAATAGTAAAAGAAAAAACCACTTCTATAAAAAAAGAGGTCGGATACTACCTAGCTCGGACTAGAGAAGGGAAGGATCCCCTAGAAACCTATTAGTATCCAGGTATGGAGGCTCCCCCCAATGCTCCTCTAGAACACCCACAAAAGCCTGTTCTACATCATCTAAACTTTTCCAAGGATACTTGACGACTATAGGATCTCTTTGCCACCATAAAAGAAAGGTCGGTTCTTTATTTTCATCCAAAAAGAAAGGTTGAGCACCTTCAACAGCTCGAACTTTGAAATAGAAGTTCTTATAGTCACGAAAAGATTCATCAAACATTGAGAACACTTTCTTCTCATGGGTAGCTCGGAAAGAGATCCAAGAAGCTTTCTTCTTGGCCATAGGTGCATGAAATTGCAATCACACTTTTGCAATCCCGCACAACTAACCAGCAAGTGTACTGGGTCGTCCAAGTAATACCTTGCGTGAGCAAGGGTCGATCCCACAGAGATTGTCGGCTTGAAGCAAGCTATGGTTATCTTGTAAATCTTAGTCAGGATATCAGAAATTATCAGGATTGATTGTGAAAAGCAAAAGAACATGAAATGATTACTTGTTTTGCAGTAATGGAGAATAGGTTGAGGTTTGGAGATGCTCCATCTTCTGAATCTCTGCTTTCCTACTGTCTTCTTCTTCAAACACGCAAGTCTCCTTCCATGGCAAGCTGTATGTAGGGTTTCACCGTTGTCAATGGCTACCTCCCATCCTCTCATTGGAACGATTCCTAATGCCCTGTCACGGCACGACATTCCATCTGTCGGTTCTCAATCAGGCCGGAATAGAATCCAGTGATTCTTTTGCGTCTGTCACTAACGCCCCGCCTTCAGGAGATTGAAGCACGTCACAGTCATTCA
>NC_029781.3:36168056-36169210 GCF_000817695.3 Arachis duranensis
TTCTGGCGTTTAACGCCCAAAATGCCCCTTACTGGCGTTTTTTCGTCAGTAAGTTCTTTTTCTCTGCTTTTTGAGCTGAATCCTTTTGTAACTCTGTGAATTCCTTCATTTTTTATATTTGCCTCTGTAAGAACTAATCATATAACCTCCTAATGACTGGGTTGCCTCCCAGCAAGCGCTTCTTTACTGTCTTTAGCTGGACCTTCACTGAGAATCACTCAAGTCTCAGTTTTGAGCATTCTTGCTCAAAATTTCCTTCAAGATAGTGCTTGATTCTCTGTCCATTAACAATGAACTTCTTGTCAGAATCAATATCCTGAAGCTCAACATATCCATATGGTGACACTCCTGTAATCACATACGGACCCCTCCAATGGGATTTGAGTTTTTCCTGGAAACAGTTTGAGCCTAGAGTTGAAGAGCAGAACTTTTTGTCCTGGCTCAAAGACTCTGGTTGACAACTTCTTGTCATGCCATTTCTTTGCCTTTTCCTTATAAATTTTTGCATTTTCAAAGGCATTGAGTCTGAACTCCTCTAGCTCATTTAGCTGGAGCAGTCTTTTTTCACCAGCTAACTGTGCATCAATGTTTAGGAATCTGGTTGCCCAGTAGGCTTTATGTTCCAGTTCCACAGGCAAATGGCAGGCCTTCCCATACACCAGTTGGTATGGAGAGGTTCCTATTTGAGTCTTGAATGCTGTTCTGTATGCCCACAGAGCATCATCCAAGCTCTTTGCCCAATCCTTTCTTCGGGCCATCACAGTCCGTTCTAGGATTCTTTTTAGTTCTCTGTTAGAGACCTCAGCTTGCCCATTTGTCTATGGATGATACGGAGTTGCCACTTTGTGGCTAATTCCATATCTAACCATAGCAAGGTGTAGCTGTTTATTGCATAAATGAGTGCCCCCATCACTGATTAGCACTCTGGGAACGCCAAATCTGCTGAAAATATTTTTCTGGAGGAATTTCAGTACAGTCTTAGTATCATTGGTGGGTGTAGCAATCGCTTCTACCCACTTAGACACATAGTCCACTGCCACCAGAATGTAAGTATTTGAGTATGATGGTGGGAATGGACCCATAAAGTCAATTCCCCATACATCAAACAATTCTATCTCTAATATCCCTTGTTGAGGCATGGCATATCCATGAGG
>NC_029781.3:36173990-36174243 GCF_000817695.3 Arachis duranensis
AGTCTAGCTTATACCACGAAGATTCCGGTTAAAGAATCCAAGAGATAACTACTTAATCTAAGGTAGAACGGAGGTGGTTGTCAGTCACACGTTCATGATTGGGAATGATGATGATTGTCACGGATCATCACATTCATCCGTATTAAGAACAAGTATTATCTTAGAATGGAAGCAAGCATGATTGAATGAGAAACAGTAGTAATTGCATTAATCCATCAAGACACGGCAGAGCTCCTCACCCCCAACCATGGGA
>NC_029781.3:36174656-36186439 GCF_000817695.3 Arachis duranensis
TTGTGCCAGTTCCGGCGTTTAACGCTGGAATTTCTGTAGGTGACTTTGAGCGCCGGTTTGGGCCATCAAATCTTGGGCAAAGTATGGACTATTATATATTGCTGGAAAGCCCAGGATGTCTACTTTCCAACGCCGTTGAGAGCGCGCCAATTGGGCTTCTGTAGCTCCAGAAAATCCGCTTCGAGTGCAGGGAGGTCAGAATCCAACAGCATCTGCAGTCCTTTTTGGTCTCGGAATCAGATTTTTGCTCAGGACCCTCAATTTCAGCCAGAAAATACCTGAAATCACAGAAAAACACACAAACTCATAGTAAAGTCCAGAAAAGTGAATTTTAACTAAAAACTAATAAAAATATACTAAAAACTAACTAAATCATACTAAAAACATACTTAAAACAATGCCAAAAAGCATACAAATTATCCGCTCATCAGCCACCCCGGGTTTGGTTAGCACAAACAAGTAAAGAAAAAGGGGCAAGGTAGGTCGAAAATCCAGTTCTTGGCACAGTAATTGAAAGATCTTTATAAAATGCCCAAGAATTCGGATGAAGTTGAGAAGGTGATGACTTGCATCATTTACCCTTTTTTCTTGTCCAAAAAGGGCGATAAAAGAGCATAAACTCATTTGATCATTGCAATCCATGAGCTAATTGATGAATATTATGGTACATTGCTTTGAAATGGGTTAGTGCTGAATTTCAGCTAGAAAGTGCAACAAAAAGGGAAGAAAACAACAAAACAGAGCTGGGCGTGTGAAACTGGCGTGCCACTTTGAGCAAACGCCATGAAAGTACATGGGCGTGGCACGTCAGGAGCTAGGTGTGGCCCGCTGGTACAGTTTTCCAGAGAGCAATGCTAGAAGCCACAAGAGGGGCATGGCACGAAAAGAGGGACGTGGCATGCCAAGATGGGCGTGGCACGCCAAGACCATTAAACATTATGGGAGTGCCACTTGATGTTGAAGGCGTGGCACGCCAGCTCCCAACCATCACTTGGACGTGCCACTTGAAGACCCAGGCGTGGAACGCCAATGCTAGAGACGGCCAAGTAAAGCTGGGCGTGCCACTTGATGTCGAAGGCGTGGCACGCCAGCTCCCAACCATCACTTGGGCGTGCTAGTTGAGCATCCAGGCATGGCATGCCAATGCTAGAAAAGGGCAAGAAAGGCTGGGTGTGCCACTTGAGATCGAAGGCGTGGCACGCCAGGCTCTCATCCTCACTTAGGCGTGCCATTTGAATACCAAAGCGTGGTACGCCAACCCTCATTGATCATCTGGGCGAGCCACTTGAATGCTGGGCGTGGCACGCCAGCTACTGGAGCATGAAGAACACTGGACATGGCACGCCACACACTGGGCATGGCACGCCAGCTCTATTTTTTCAGAAGAGGGAGTGAAGCACAAACAAGGGGCGTGGCACGCGAAACCCTGGGCATGCCACGCTTGTTCAACCTTCCAAAAATAAGAAGAGGAAGACAAAGGCCTGGGCATTCTACTTGGTATCGAAGGCGTGGCATGCTAGCCTAGCAAAGACCCAACAAAAGCCTGGGCATGCCACTTGGGCTCGAAGGCGTGGCACGCCAGGCTAACCAAAGCTTGAGAAGACCCTGGGCTGGCCATTTGGGATCGAAGGCGTGGCATGCCAGGGATATCAACACATGGGGGCGTGCTACTTGAGAGCTGGACGTGGCGCGCCAAGCCAAATTGGAGGCTGGGCGTGGCACGCCACTCAAGCGCCTATTGCACGCTATGCTAGAAGGTCACGTTTATTGGGTTTTCTTTCCATCCAATTGTAATTTTCTTTTCCTCTTTCGTATTTTCTTTATTCCAAGCACTACGAGTAGTATAAATAACCCTGAGAGTATTGAGAAAGGTATTGGATAGTAGTTTTGGGATCGAAGGCATGGCATGCCAGGGATATCAACACATGGAGGCGTGCCACTTGAGAGCTGGACGTGGCGCGCCAAGCCAAATTGGAGGCTGGGCGTGGCACGCCACTCAAGCGCCTATCGCACGCCAAGTTGGAATGTCACGTTTATTGGGTTTTCTTTCCCTCCAATTGTAATTTTCTTTTTCTCTTTCGTATTTTCTTTATTCCAAGCACTAGGAGTAGTATAAATAACCCCTGAGAGTATTGAGAAAGGTGTTTGATAGTAATTTTGTTAAAGTAGAGTGATGAATGAGATTTGCTCGATGGTCTAGAATTCCTCTCATAGAAATAAGAACTTCTTCGGTGTAAGCATAGTTCTAAACCAACAAACAATTCCCACATCAAAAATTTGAGTTGTCACAAGTACAAATCCCAAATAAGAATTAACCGAAGTATTTCAACTCCGGGTCGTCTCACAAGGAATTGCAATGAAGTGTTTAATTATTGGCTATGAAGATGCAAGGGGGTTTGCTTTTATATTTTTGCAAGAAAATAAATGGCAAGAAAGATTAAATGACAAGAAAGTAAAATGATAAGAACTAATAAAATAGAGGAAAAGTACTCTTGGCTAGACAAAGGTAATTGAGATCACCATCTTTGTCTACAAACCAAATATTGATAATCATGAGAGGCCAACCTATTAAGTCTACTTCCAAAAGCCTTAAGTACTGATATCTACTCCTAGGATTGAAGTACGTCAAATAGGCTTGATCACATCAACCCATAAGGTCTAACCTCACTATTAATTAACCTAGTAGTAGGCTAGTGTCAATGGCTATCAAATTGATCACCAAGAGTTCTCAAATCACCAATTCATTGAGACCCAATGACTCAAGGTCACTCAATTCCCTTAGCCTAGGCCAAGAGTAAAGAGAACTTACTCAAAAACTAGTGAAAGCATTTTAACAAACACCTAGAGTGCAAGAAAAATAAACATCACAAAATGCAAGAATTAGTGAAACCCATGACTAACATAAACAAGAAATCAACAATAGAAATCAAGATGAACATAAAAAGGACATAGAAACATAAAATTGCATTAAAGAAAATTAAGATTCAACAATGGTTCATCAACATAAAAGAGAGCAAAGCAAGAAATTAACAAGAGAAACTAAGAAGATTGAGTCAATAGAACAATAAAAAAATAATGAGAACTAAAATCAAAACAAGAATTGAAAGAGAAATTGGAGTCTGATTAACCTAATTTTACCCTAATTGCTATCCTAAATCTTGAGAGAGGAGAGAGCCTCTCTCTCTTGAATTCTACCCTAAAACATGATGAAAACTAAACCATGACTACTTGGTTCATTCCCCCTTCAATTCTTGGGTTCAATAGCATCAAAAATGAGTTGGATTGGGCCCAAAATGAGCTAGAAATCGCCCTCAACGAGTTGCCCAAAATGGACCCACGCTGCTCCATTGGCGCGCACGCGTACATGGTGCGCGTGCGCCCCTGTACGTCAGGCAACTATAGCAAATTTTGTATCATTTTGAAGCCCCGGATGTTAGCTTTCCAACACAACTAGAACTGCCTCATTTGGATCTCTGTAGCTCAAATATGGTCGATTGAGTGCGAAGAGGTCAGGCTTGAAAACTTTATGGTTTCTTCATTTCTTCATGAGTTCTCCCTCTTGCATGCTTTTCTCCTCACTTCTTCCATTCAATACTTGACTTATGAACCTGAAATCACTCAACAAACATATCAAGGCATCAAATGGAATTAAAGTGAATTTTTATTTAGCTATTTTAGGGCCTAAAAAGCATGTTTTCACATTTAAGCCCAAATCAAGGGAGAGTTGCAAAACCATGCTATTTCATTGATTAAATGTGAGAAAAGTTGATAAAATTTCCCAAAATATGCACAAGATAAACCACAAAATCGGCGTTTATCATACAGTTAGATTTACTTTCACATCATCTCTTCCATCCCTTGTACTTTTCTCTAAGCTATGAGTAGCTAAATTCCTTCTCATTGAGGAGGGAGCTCTGTTGTACTTAATGGATTAATGATAGTGAATTTCTTCTTCTCTTCATCTTCTCTTTGATTTGCTTGAAGGAATTTTGTTTTAATGCTAGTGTTCAATCATCTTGGGAAAGAGGTTGAATGTAAAATAGGTTTCATGGGAACCTTGGAAAAGGAAACATGGAACCATGCTTGAAATCCTTTCTCACATATGAGTATATATGGGTTTTGGTGATTGGATATGGTGACATATAATCCACCCTCTATTCTGGATCTACAAGGATGTGTGGTATAATCAGGGACCAAGTATATCTCTCGTCATGAGCAATTAGACCAAGGAATTGGCTGATTATCAAGATTTGAGACATTGAGTCACCAAGGGATTGAGGCTCAATCAATCATGATTACCAAGAGGTCAATGAGTTGCATGATTGAAGATGAGATGAGCTAGATTTAATACAAAGAGTACAATATCTTCCCATCTCAATGAATTCCCCTATTCTTATCTTCCACATTCTTTATAGCTTTCTTTACAATTCTGTCAATCCCCATTCCCATTTACAATTAAGTCATTTATGATTATGCACTTTACATTATTGCCATTTCCTTTTATGCACTTTACTACTTCTCTTTACTTTTGAGTCATTTACTTTACCATTCATTTACAATTCTACAATCATACTCTATATTGCTCAGCTTGACTAATTCACCAATTGATTAAAATTGCTCAAACCTACCAATCTCTGTGGATACGATCCCACTCCACTGTGGGTTATTACTTGACGATAATTTTGGTGCGTGGTGCATGGAATTGTGATCATCAACAATGGCGCCAAAAACTTGGTAGCGCTCTCAAACGTGAATCACACTTAGTCAAAACTCCGCACAACTAACCAGCAAGTGCACTAGGTCGTCCAAGTAATACCTTACGTGAGTAAGGGTCGATCCCACGGAGATTGTTGGTATGAAGCAAGCTATGGTCATCTTGTAAATCTTAGTCAGGCGGATAATAAATGTTATAGAGTTTAAAAATACTAAATAATAAAGCAGAAAATAAAGATAGAGTTACTCATGTAATTCAATGGTGGGAATTTCAGATAAGTGTATAGAGGTTCTGTGTTCCTTCTGAATCTCTGCTTTCCTACTACTTTTATCCAATCTTTGTCACCCCTTTCTATGGCAAGCTGTATGTAGGGCATCACCGTTGTTAATGGCTACATCCCATCCTCTCAGTGAAAAAAGTCTAAATGCTCTGTCACAGCACGGCTAATCATCTATCGGTTCTCGATCATGTTGGAATAGAATCCCTTGATTCTTTTGTGTTTGTCATCACGCCCAACAATCGCGAGTTTGAAGCTCGTCACAGTCATTCAATCCCGGAATCCTACTCGGAATATCACAGACAAGGTTAGACCTTTCGGATTCCCATGAATGCCACCATCAATTCTATCTTATACCACGAAGATTCTGATTAAGGAATCCAAGACATATGCGTCCGGTCTAAGGTAGAACGGAAGTGGTTGTCAGTCACGCGTTCATAGGTGAGAATGATGATGAGTGTCACGGATCATCAAATTCATCATGTTGAAGTGCAATGAATATCTTAGAATAGGAATAAGTCGAATTGAATAGAAAATAGTAGTAATTGCATTGAAACTTGAGGTACAGCAGAGCTCCACACCCTTACTCTATGGTGTGTAGAAACTCCACCGTTGAAAATACATAAGTGATGAAGGTTCAAGCATGGCCGAATGGCCAGCCCCCAAACGTGATCAATAGTCTCCTAAGATGAATAATAGAATAAAACCGAGACCAAAGATGAAAATACAATAGTAAAAAGTTCTATTTATAGTAAACTAGTTACTAAGGTTTACAAAAATAAGTATAAGTGCAGAAATCTACTTTCGGGGCCCACTTTGGTGTGTGCTTGGACTGAGCTTGAACTTTACACGAGCTGAGGCTTCTTTTGGAGTTGAACGCCAAGTTGTAACGTGTTTTTGGCGTTCAACTCTGGTTCATGACGTGTTTTTGGCGTTTGACTCCAGAATGCAGCATGGAACTGGCGTTGAGCGCTAGTTTACGTCATCTAATCACGAATAAAGTATGGACTATTATATATTTCTGGAAAGTTCTGGATGTCTACTTTCTAGCGCCATTAAGAGCGCGCCATTTGGAGTTTTGTAGCTCCGGAAAATCTATTTCAAGTGTAGGGAGGTCAGAATCCAATAGCATCAGCAGTCCTTTGTCAGCCTTTTATCAGAGTTTTGCTCAGGTCCCTCAATTTCAGGCAGAAATTACCTGAAATCACAGAAAAACACACAAACTCATAGTAAAGTCCAGAAATGTGAATTTAGCATAAAAACTAATGAAAACATCCCTAAAATTAACTAGATCATACTAAAAACTATCTAAAAACAATGCCAAAAAGCGTATAAATTATCCGCTCATCACAACACCAAACTTAAATAGTTGCTTGTCCCCAAGCAACTGAAAATCAATTAGGATAAAAAGAAGAGAGTATACTATAAATTCTAAAATATCAATGAATATTAATTCTAATTACATGAGCGGGACTTGTAGCTTTTTGCTTCTGAATAGTTTTGGCATCTCACTTTCTCCTTTGATGTTTAGAATGATTGGCATCTTCTAGGAACTTAGAATTTCAGATGGTGTTATTGATTTTCCTAGTTAAGTTTGTTGATTCTTGAACACAGCTACTTTTATGGGTCTTGTCCGTGGCCCTAAGCACTTTGTTTTCTAGTATTACCACCGGAGACATAAATGCCACAGACACATAACTGGGTGAACCTTTTCAGATTGTGACTCAGCTTTGCTAAAGTCTCCAGTTAGAGGTGTCCAAAGCTCTTAAGCACACTCTTTTTTTGCTTTGGATCATGACTTTAACCACTCAGTCTCAAGCTTTTCACTTGGACCTTCATGACACAAGCACATGGTTAGGGATCTTGATTTATCCGCTTAGGCTTGGATTTTATTTCCTTGGGCCCTCCTATCCATTGATGCTCAAAGCCTTGGATCCTTTTTACCCTTGCCTTTTGGTTTTAAGGGCTATTGGGTTTTTCTGCTTGCTTTTTCTTTTTCTTTCTATTTGTTTTGCCAATTTTTTTTCGCAAGCTTTTGCTTTTTCACTGCTTTTTCTTGCTTCAAGAATAAATTTCATGATTTTTCAGATTATCAATAGCATTTCTCTTTGTTCATCATTCTTTCAAGAGCCAACAATTTTAACATTCATAAACAACAAGATCAAAAATATGCACTGTTCAAGCATTCATTCAGAAAACAAAAAGTATTGTCACCACATAAATATAATTAAACTAAATTCAATGATAATTTCGAAATTCATGTACTTCTTGTTCTTTTGAATTAGAAACATTTTTCATTTAAGAGAGGTGAAGGATTTATGGAATTATTTATAGCCTTAAGACATAGTTACTCAATACTAATGATCATGAGGTAGAGACACAAAACATAAACAAACATATAGCATAAAAATCGAAAAACAGGAAAATAAGAGCAAGGAATGAGTCCACCTTAGTGAGGGTGGTGCCTTCTTGAAGGACCAATGGTTCTTTTTGAGCTCCTCTATGTCTCTTCCTTGTCTTTGTTGCATGATCCCTAATGATTTTGGTGCTCTTATCCTTAGTTGCTCCCAATAATTCTGTGGAGGAAAATGTATTCCCTGAGGTATCTCAGGGATCTCTTGATGAGGGAATTCCTCATGCTCTCTTGATGTGCAGTCAAATGCTCTTCTACTAAGCTATGGACCTTTGAGATGAATCTCTCCATCTCCCATGACTCGGAGGTGGAAGCTTTTTGTCTTCCCTTTTCTCTTCTCTTTTTTTTGAGGTTTCTCTGGCCTTAAGTGCCATCAATGGTTATGGAAAAACAAAAAAGCTATGCTTTTGCCACACCAAACTTAGAATATTGCTCGCCTGATAAACCACTATTTTATGGTTTATCTTGTGCTCAATTGAGTGGATTTTATCAACTCTTTACCCACTTATTCATACTATTTGCATGTTTTACATTTCCCTTCCTAATTATGTGCTTTGATTGAAAACATGCTTCTTTGGCCTTAAATTCCCTATGTTTAATCCTCTCTTATTACCATTAGATGCCTTGATATGTGTGTTAAGTGATTTCAAAGATTACAAGGTAGGAATGACTCAGAGGATGGAAAGGAAGCATGCAAAAGTGGAAAGAATACAAGAAGTTGGAGAAACTGCTAAAGCTGTCCAGCCTGACCTCTTCGCACTCAAACGACTATAACTTTAGCCACAGAGGTCCAAACGACGCGGTTCCAGTTGTGTTAGAAAGCTAACATCCGGGGCTTCGATTTGATATATAATTTGCCATAGCTGCCCCAACGCCAGGCAACGCGAACGCATGAGTCACGCGGATACGTGACCTGGCAAGAAAGAAAGCAACCCGCGCGGCCGCGTGAGCCATGCGGCCGCGTCACTTTTCCACGACCTGTACGGACCAGAAAGCACTGGAAGTGACTTCTAGGCTGCTTTTGACCCAGTTTTCAGCCCAGAACACACATATTAGAGGCTATAAAGTGGGGGAATGCATGTATTCATAAGAATGCACTCATAATTCACTTCTCATGATTTAGATTAGTTTTGAGAGGGGTTCTCTCCTCTCTCTCTTAGGATTTAGGATTTCTCTTAGTTTTAGGAGTGACTCTCAATCCCAGGTTCTTTATTTTTATTTATTTTTCCAATTAAATTTATGAACTCTTTCATGTCATGATTTTCTTTGAATTAATATTATTTGAGATATTTCAGTTATTATTGCTTTCTTTTAATTACATGATTATTGCTTCCCATCTAAAAGCATTTTTATTCCAGCAGTTTCAATTTTCTTTCCTTTTGGCTTTGGTTAAATAATTGGTGACTCTAGAGTTATCAAACTCATTGTTGACTGAAAATTGGAATTCATCCACTTAACTTACCTTCATAGTTAGAGGTTAACAAAGTGGGAGAAGAATCCAATTCTCTTCATAATTGATAAGGATAACTAGGATAGGATTTCCAGTTCCCATATCTTGCCAAGAGTTTATTTTACAGTTATTTATTTATTTTTATTGCTTTAAAAATATATCTGTACCCACTGCCCAACTAACCTTTTACCTTAATCCAAAACCCCAAACATACTTTTTCATAACCAATAATAAGAACATACCTCCCTGTAATTCCTTGAGAAGACGACCCGAGGTTTAAATACTTCGGTTATCAATTTATTTAGGGGTTTGTTACTCGTGACAACCAAAAGGTTTGTACGAAGGGATTTCTGTCAGTTTAGAGACTATATCTACAACGCGACTGTTTTTATGACATTCTTTACTGGCAAAAATCCTAACGTCAAAATGGCGCCGTTGCCGGGGAATTGTAAACGTGTGCCTTATTATTGGTTATTGTAAATATGTTTCAAAAAAAAATATTTATCTCCTTTAAAATCTTATCTTTTTCAAAATATTTTGTTTTTATTGATTTTTTATTTTTATTTTGTCTCACTAGTATGAACTCTCACCCCTTTGGCTATGAGTCTGGTTACTATTATGTTGCAGGAAGAGGAAACTATAATGAGAACAGGCATCAAGGTTGGAACAATCAAAGATGGGAGGAGTGATGAGCGGATAATTTATACGCTTTTTGGCATTATTTTTAGAATCAACCCTCATGGCAACAACCACCTCCAATGGACTATCAACAACCATTTTGTGATGCATATCAAGATGATGGCTATGGTGAGCACTCTTTTGATTATCAACAACCACCACCATATGCCTATGAACCCCCTCCTCAACATGACTTTAGACCACCATACTCACAAGCCCCTTTTCTCCATTCACCTCCATATAACCCTAACCTTCAACCACCATACCAACCACCTTATGAGCCATATGAACCATATATAGAACCACCCCAATTCCAATCCAATTACTCACAAGAACCACCACTTCAATATTCACCATCTCCATATCCATCAATCCAAGAGCATTATGATCCTACTTATGAAAACCGAGTGCATCAAGAGGCAAAGGATCGTCTCAAGGAAACAATGGATCGATTTCAGGCAACCACTCCACAACTGGGGCAAGTATTAATTCAATGGGCTTCTAGACGCTTGAATACACAAGGATCAGCCACAACCCCATGTGGACAGTCTAGTGAAGAGCATAGCATAAAGGAGACACCAGAAACTCCAGTGGACAAGACAGAGCATGAATTCATACTAGAACAAGTAGAAGAAGCTATCATTATTCAAGAAGAAGAGTTGGTTGAAGACTTAGGAGACGCGGAACCTCCATGGGAAAGACAAGACATAGAGCCTCCTTCCAAGATGGTTGAAATTGATGCTGAAGAGAGTGTACAACCTCCAAAGCATATCATAGTTGAAGACTTGGAAGAGGTTGATCAAGAGATGGAGATTCAAGAAGAAGAAGCACAACCTCCCATGCCCTTGGAAAGCAATGAAAAGGAGATTGAATTGAAAGAGAGCTACCAAGAGGAAGAGGTTGAAATTGAAGAAGTTTGCAAAGAGGTGGTAATTATCAGAGAAGAGTACAAGGGAGTGGAGCTTGCAATTTCATTAAAGATACCTCCTTCTAAGTCGCCATCATCCTTCACAACATTCAAGTGGGTAAAATTCATATCCCATAGCTTTCTAATCCCACTAGAATATGGGCTACTGGAGACGGATGGTCAACTTAGAGCTCTTTGTGGCATCAAGAGTAAAAGGAAGATGGTCAGTGGTAAGAATTGTCCTGCAAGGTTCATCATGGTTGGAAGCTTTAAGCTTAAACGTAAAGGTTGGTATAGAGCTCAACTGAATGGGTCTAGGAAGTTGTTTGGCCGCTTTAGTGAGAATTCAGATTGCTTGCTACCCGGATGGAATCATGATAATCAACACGAAGATGGGTGTAAAAGCAAGATTTGGGATCCTGGAATCTGTTCTGACATCCAACACCCCGGGAGCCTAAGAATCTTTTTAAAGCTGCTCAAGGGTTTTACATGCCTAGTTTAGGACCCCGGAGGTTACTGGAGATACAAACATTGGTGAAGATTTCAGGATGAGTTCAAGCACAAGCCACCATAACAAGGAGCTCACCAAATGTCCAACTTAAGGACTTTAACTAAAAGTGCTAGGTGGGAGACAACCCACCATGGTATGATCGTTCATTTTTTCATTTTTATTTAGTTTTATTTGCTTTTGAGTTTTATTTTATTTTATTATAATGAACCTGGAGTTTTGCATCACATTCATATTAACACTGAATTCTGCATCTTTTCAGATTAAAAAAAAAGCGAGCACGCGACGCGACCGCATCAGCGATGCGTCCGCGTCGCAAGGAGATGAGAGAATAATAAATTGAACAAAGAGTTACGCAGGAGCAGGGCTGGAGGCGCGCTATTAGCACAAATTAACTCCACGCGAACGCGTCGATGATGCGTCCACGTCATTTGGAAAAATAGCCTCCCACGCGACCGCGTCACCCACGTGGCCGCGTGACCTGAAATCGGCGTAAAAAGGGTGTATGGCCGAAAGTTGAGCTGGAATTGGGCTGGACCCGTGCTAGCAGCACAAGCCCTGCCATGCGAACGCGTCACCCACGCGTCCGCGTCATATTGGAAATAAGGCCACCCGCGCGATCGGGTCGACCACGCGATCGCGTCACCCAGGATTCTGGCAGTACTGACGTTTTGAACAGAGAGTTGTGCGGCCGCGAGGCTGCACTCGCGCCACTAGCACAAATCGAGTCAGGCGATTGCGTGCCCTACGCGTCCGCGTCGCCCAACCTTATCGCGCACCACGCGACCGCGTCGCCAGCGTCGCACAACCTATCCAGATTAGTGCCAAATTTCTTA
>NC_029781.3:36186706-36187982 GCF_000817695.3 Arachis duranensis
GTAATATTATTTAAATCAATGCCAATCTTTTATACCTATATTACTTTTGCATTGACATGAATTTATATTATCTCTCCTTACCCACACTCTCTTCCCTATTGTTGCAACTTTTTGCACTCTTTATTTGCCATGTCCTTCTATTATTTTCTCACTTGCATGTTGTAGCTACCATGTAATTGAGACCCTTATTTTTGGCATTAACCAACCCCTGTTTTATTTGTTTTCTATCTTTGCTTTGGGTTACTTTCCTTCCCTTTTTTCTTTCAGGATGGTCACCAGGAAGAGACCGGAAGACGTTTACATGGAAGAGACAAACAAGTTCCTACGCACATTCCTTGATGAGAAAAGCATCAGTTGGAGCAACCCGTCCACCTGCACATCTCAGCATGCACCGAGGACGGTGCAATCTTTAAGTGTGGGGAGGTCGATACCGATCTCCATGGGTTAGTTACTTCCTCTTTCAACACCAATGTTTTAGTTTATTTGTTTGTTCATTGTTGCATTTGCATGTTTAATTGCTTTTGTGCATATTTTACTACTTGGTTAAAGTAATATTCTTCTTTTTCAAGAAATTTTTACAGTATTTCACTAATTTGAATAAAACTTTTTGAAAAACTTGTTTGAAGAAATATTATTTTGGAACATAGTTTAGAGCTCGAACACAAAACCAACGAGATTTTGAGCCTATTTGAATTGGTTGCATTTTATCAACCAAAAATTTTATTTTTGGTGTGTGTTGTTCTCTCTAAAACTGTGATCCATTCTTTGGGTCCGGGTTCACACTTTGATCATGGTTCTTGGTGATCCATGCATTGGCATAGAACTCTTGAACCATTAAGATTCCGACTTGTTGAATGGGGTTGGTAAGAACTTCCCAACCTCTCCTTCGGATCTCATATCGGATCTCCGGATATTCACTCTTTTTGAGTGAAAAAGGGACCTCGGGGATCACCTTCTTCAAGGCCACAACTTCATAGAAGTGGTCTTGATGCACCCTTGAGATGAATCTCTCCATCTCCCATGACTCGGAGGTGAAAGCTTTTGCCTTCCCTTTCCTCTTTCTAGAGGTTTCTCCGGCCTTGGATGCCATAAATGGTTATGGAAAAACAAAAAGCAATGCTTTTACCACACCAAACTTAAAAGATTTGCTCATCCTCGAGCAAAAGAAGAAAGAAGAGAGTAGAAGAAGAAGAAATAGAGGAGATAGAGGTGGCTTTATTTTTCGGCCAAGGGGGAGAAGTAGTGTGTAGGTTGTGTGAAAATGAAGGAGTGAAGA
>NC_029781.3:36188735-36189262 GCF_000817695.3 Arachis duranensis
ATAGCCTTTGCTGTGGCTAGGAAGGGTCTGCTAAGGATGATGGATTCATCCATGCACTTCCCAGTCTCTAGGACTATGAAATCAGTAGGGATGTAATGGTCTTCAACTTTAACTAGAACATCCTCTACAAGTCCATAAGCTTGTTTTCTTGAGTTGTCTGCCATCTCTAGTGAGATTTTTGTAGCTTGCACCTCAAAGATCCCTAGCGTCTCCATTACAGAGAGAGGCATGAGGTTTACACTTGACCCTAGGTCACACAAGGCCTTCTTGAAGGTCATGGTGCCTATCGTACAAGGTATTGAAAACTTCCCAGGATCTTGTCTCTTTTGAGGTAATTTCTGCCTAGACAAGTCATCCAGTTCTTTGGTGAGCAAAGGGGGTTCATCCTCCCAAGTCTCATTTCCAAATAACTTGTCATTTTAGCTTCATGATTGCTCCAAGGTATTTAGCAACTTGCTCCTCAGTGACATACTCATCCTCTTCAGAGGAAGAATACTCATCAGAGCTCATGAATGGCAGAAGTAAGT
>NC_029781.3:36189345-36189621 GCF_000817695.3 Arachis duranensis
TCCTCATTGGGGAACTCATTGGAGGCCAGTGGACGTCCATTGAGGTCTTCCTCAGTGGCGTTCACTGCCTCTTCCTCCTCTGCAAATTCGGCCATGTTGATGGCTTTGCACTCTCCTTTTGGATTTTCTTCTGTATTGCTTGGAAGAGTACTAGGAGGGAGTTCAGTAATTTTCTTGCTCAGCTGACCCACTTGTGCCACCAAATTTCTAATGGAGGACCTAGTTTCAGTCATGAAACTTTGAGTGGTTTTGATCAGATCAGAGACCATGGTTGCT
>NC_029781.3:36190740-36192093 GCF_000817695.3 Arachis duranensis
GTTTTAAAAAGATGTGATTGAGAAGATATGATTTGAAAAACATTTTAAAAAGATTTGATTTTAAAAATTAATGACTTGGCTATCAAGAAAAGATATGAGTCAAACATTAAACCTTTCTCAACAGAAAAGGCAACATACTTGAAATGTTGAATCAAATCATTAATTGATAGCAAGTATCTTTAAAAATGGAAAGAAATTGATTTTGAAAAAGATTTGATTGAAAAGATATGATTTGAAAAAGATTTGATTTTGAAAAATTTTGAAAACTTGAAAAAAATTTGATTTGAAAATAGAATCTTCCCTCCTGTGCCATCCTGGTGTTAAACGCCCAGAATGGTGCACATTCTGGCGTTTAACGCCCAAACTACTACCTTTTTGGGCGTTAAACGCCCAGCCAGGCACCCTGGCTGGCGTTTAAACGCCAGTCTGTCCTTCTTCACTGGGCGTTTTGAACGCCCAGCTTTTTCTGTGTAATTCCTCTGCTGTATGTTCTGAATCTTCAATTCTCTGTATTATTGACTCGAAAAGACACAAATTAAAAATATTTTTGGATTTTTAATAATGAGGAATAATCAAAATGCAACTAAAATCAAATAACAATGCATGCAAGACACCAAACTGAGCAGTTTGTATACTACTGACACTAACAAAATGAAAATGCATATGAGACACATAAGCACTCAAGTCAAGAGAATTAAAAATCAGAGCAATGTAATCATCAAGAACAACTTGAAGATTAATGAAGACACATGCATGAATGCAAGGAGAACAGAAACATGCAATTGATACCAAACTTAAAATGAGACTCTAGACTCAAACAAGAAACATAAAATATTTTTGCATTTTTTATTTTGTAATTTTTTTTGTGCTTTTTCGAAAATTAAGTAGTTGTAATTTTTTTGGATTTTTTGAAAATTATATGGGAAAGAAAATAAAGATATCAAAATTCTTAATGAGAATTCCAGGAATCATTACCATGCTAGTCTAAGACTCCGGTCCAGGAATTAGACATGGCTTCATAGCCAGCCAAGCTTTCAAAGAAAGCTCCGGTCCAAAATACTAGACATGGCCAATGGCCAGCCAAGCCTTAGCAGATCATTGCTCCAACAGCAAGATTGATAGAAATCAACAAGCTCTTGTGATGATAAGTTGAAACCTCGGTCCAATAAAATTAGACATGGCTTCACAGCCAGCCAGACTTCAACAGATCATCAAGAAACTCTAGAATTCATTCTTAAGAATTCTGAAAAATACCTAATCTAAGCAACAAGATGAACCGTCAGTTGTCCAAACTCAACAATCCCCGACAACGGCGCCAAAAACTTGGTGCACGAAATTGTGATCATCAATGGC
>NC_029781.3:36192248-36192496 GCF_000817695.3 Arachis duranensis
AACCTTACGCGAGTAAGGGTCGATCCCACAGAGATTGTTGGTATGAAGCAAGCTGTGGTCACCTTGTAAATCTTAGTCAGGTGGTGCGCGAAATTGTGAACATTACTTTTTCACAACTCTCATAATCCCCGGTAATGGCTCCAAAAACTTGGTAGCTCAATACCATGGCATTACACAACTTCGCACAACTAACCAGCAAGTGCACTGGGTCGTCCAAGTAATAAACCTTACGCGAGTAAGGGTCGATC
>NC_029781.3:36192763-36193284 GCF_000817695.3 Arachis duranensis
TGGTTGGAAGCAAGAATTTTCGCTAAGTTAAAATCTGGCCGCACACAGCATGACCATGCCTACTTCAAAGGGCTATAACTTGAGCTACAGACGTCCAATTGATATGCTTCCAGTTGCGTTGGAAAGCTGACATTCAGAGCTTTCCAACGATATATAGCAATCCATATTTGGCGCACAATTGAGGCAGGAACGAAAGGCATCTTTAAGGGCCATGAGAAAGCAAGAAACTAGGCCTTACTTTGGTGCCAAGAAAGCCAAGGAAATTAAGTAGCGTGTGTTTCGGCCATGGTTCGAACTTTGGGACATCAAAGTGAAAACACTGCCTTGCCCTCCGCGAGGGCAGGGCAGCATTTGGGTTGGTGCACAAATCTGGCGCACCACACACAAATCTGGCGCACCAATCCCTTCCCTGGCAGCACCAGCGTGCACCACGATCCTCCTCTGGCAGCACCAATTTTTTCTGCCCTGCCCTCCGCGAGGGCAGGGCAGCATCCTGCAGCACACACCAACGCACCACGCTC
>NC_029781.3:36194171-36195301 GCF_000817695.3 Arachis duranensis
TACTTGATGCGACCCGGTATACTTGCCGGTTGGATCTATGTGTTTGGAAAATTCGTTTTCCATAAAAACACCATCAAGTTTTTGGCGCCGTTGCCGGGGATTGATTAGATCAACAATGATTAAGTGGGTGAGAAGTCTAGATCAAGCATTTTTTTCTTTTTTGTTCTCTGTTCTAAGTTGAAACCAAGGTGTTTGTGTTTTTGCCTCACTAAGCAAAACTCATTTCTGATATGAGTAATTCCAATTTTCATTGGTGTTGTGTTTTACAAAATTCAAATGAAGTTCAACTCATCTTGTAGTTTTACAAAATTCAAATGGAGTTCAACTCATCTTGTGATCAAACAAATTTTCTGGGATATCACCCACCATCACAAATATCTAATGGTGGTTGGGAATATCACCAAGAATTTACAGATTTTAAGCACTCCAATCCATGGAGATGCACTTCAAAGCCACAAGATGAACAAGATAATCATATGGGATATTTCTCACTACCACAAAATGATTCATACCATTATCCTCATGGTGGATGGGAGTATCACCAAGGAATGAAAGAGCATCCACCCTCACATCCCAGTTTCTCATTTAAAAGTTCTTCATCACTTAATTATGCCTCAACACAAAGTTTCCACCAAAATCCATACAAATCACCCCATCAATCACACAACTCATTCCACACCCCTCAACACAACTTTACCACAACATATCCACGTCACCAAAATTACTCTCAACTTTCATCTCTTGAACCACCAGATGAGGATTACCTTCAAGCCATTGAAATACATAGAAAACTCGTGGAAAGATATACACAACCCCAATCCTGGAAAGAAATCATCCTCAAGAAGATGAATGAGCCCTTAGAGCAAACAAGGAGGAACTTAGAACCATCAAACAGAGAAAATGAAGACCAATTGATGGATGTGAAGGAGAAAGTGGAAGAGCAAGATAAGGAGGTCACTGCATCAAGTGAACTTTCAATGAAGAATGAGGTGGTTGAAAATGAAACTGCACTTGAGGTGACAAGGGAAGAAGTGGAGGATCAAGAAAGTGAGGAAGACACTCAAGAGAAGTCACCCTCAATTAAAGCAGAGAGTTGCATAGAAGAAGGATTCATGGAACCACCAATTCAA
>NC_029781.3:36200297-36210297 GCF_000817695.3 Arachis duranensis
ATATACTAAAAACTAACTAGATCATACTAAAAACACACTAAAAACAATGCCAAAAAGCGTATAAATTATCCGCTCATCAGGAATGTTCATGCCTTACTTGAAATATTAAGACTTATCACCTTAATGTTGATTGTTTGGTGCGAATAGGAACCTAATGACCGTAAATAGGCATAGTTTAATCGAGCTCTGAACGACGAATCGATGCGAGGCACAGCTATCCTCAGAGCTGTTATGATCTCCATGGCTATGGCTATGTTAGATTTGGATGCTGTAAGCAATGAATGCTTGTTTTACTGTGAGGAATCTGGACACACAGCTAGGATCTACCCAAGAAAGTTTGTTTGGAATCCAGTGCGAACCCAGCAACAAGGTCGAGTTTTTGCTATGACTGTTGATGATGCTATGCAATCAGACGCCCTTATCCAAGGTCAGTGTTATGTCAAGAATTGGTTTCTAACTGTATTGTATGATTCGGGTGCATTGCATTCCTTTATTTCTTTAACTGTTGCTCGTGAGTTGGGACTAGATTTTTCTGAGTTGAAATTTGATCTAATTGTCCATACACCTGCATCCCAAAATGCTTTGACCAGTTTAGCGTGCCTGCAAGTACCATTCACTATTAGGAACAGAACTTTTATACATGATCTAATCTGTTTGCCTCTATGTGGTTTAGAAGTTATTCTAGGATTAGATTGGTTGTCCAAGCATCATGTTTTCCTTGATTGCTTTAAAAGAAATGCTGTTATTCTGTCTTATAGTTTAGATATTAAACCATTTCTGTCATATACTTTATATCTGAGTTCTGCAAAACTTACCTTAGACGAGAGTGATTGTGAGAGGTATGTTCTGTTAGCGGCTAGCTCGAATGACAGTGAAGTAAGCATAGAACAAATCCGAGTGGTAAAGTAATTTCCTGATGTTTTCCCGGACGACATACTTGAGTTTTCTCCTCAGCGAGAGATAGACTTTAGCATTGAACTAGTACCTGGAACCGGACCGATTTCCATAGCACCGTACTGGATGTCACCACTGGAACTTGCGAAATTAAAGAAGCAGTTGGATAAGCTACTTGGAAAGAAATTTATTCGTCCCAGTGCATCACCTTGGGGAGCTCCAGTATTGCTATTAAAGAAGAAGGATGGTGGAATGAGACTTTGATAGATTACTGACAGCTAAATAAAGTCACTATCAAGAACAAGTATCCACTTCCATGGATAGATGATTTGATGGATCAGTTGAAAGGTGCAACTGTATTCTCAAAGATTGATTTGCAATTGGGCTATCACCAGATTCGAGTGAAAGAGTCAGATATACTGAAGACTGCATTTAGAACTCGATATGGTCACTATGAGTATACGGTTATGTCGTTTGGACTAACTAATGCTCTTGCGATTTTCATGGATTATGTGAATCGTATTTTCCATCCGTACCTTGATCAGTTCGTAGTAGTTTTCATAGACGATATTCTCATCTATTCAAAGACAGAAAGAGAGCATGAAGAGCATCTAAGGACTGGATTACAGATATGGACGACTCAGAAGTTATATGCTAAATTATCAAAATGTGAATTCTGGATAGAGAAGGTGGCATTTTTGGGACATGTTATATCACAGGGAGGAATTGCAGTGGATCCTTTAAAAATTGAAGCAATAGTGCAGTGGGAACCACCTACGACCGTTACAAAAGTTTGGAGTTTTCTCGGACTTGCTGGCTATTACCGGAGGTTCATCAAAGGATTTTCACAGATAGCCTTACCTTTGACTTACCTTACACGAAAGGAAGTTCCATTTATCTGTACGACTGAGTGTGATAGAAGCTTCAAGATGCTTAAGGAAAAGCTAACAACTACACATGTACTAGTACTACCCGATCCACAGAAACCTTTTGAAGTATACTGTGATGCCTCTCATAAAGGACTTGGATGTGTGCTGATGCAAGACAACAATGTGGTGGCTTATGCTTCCCGGAAGCTGAGACCTCATGAACAAAATTATCTGGCGCATGACTTGGAATTGGCTGCAGTGGTGTTTGCTCTGAAGATCTGGAGGCATTATTTGTATGGTGCTCAACTATAAGTTTTCTCCAATCACAAAAGTTTAAAGTATATCTTTGACCAGAAAGATCTTAATATGCGACAGCGAAGGTGGATGGAGTTCCTGAAGGACTATGATTTTAAGTTAAGTTATCACCCAGGAAAAGCAAACGTGGTGGCAGACGCCTTGAGCAGGAAGAATTTGAGTATCTCTTGGATGATGATAAAGGAAGAAAAGTTACTCACGGAATTTGAGGACCTTAAGTTGGCTATGACTAAGACGTCAAGTGGAGTCCGTTTGGCCCAATTGCGTATAACACCATATTTTAAGATTAGGATTCAGCAAGCACAAGCACAGGACTCAAAAATGATGACGATGCTGAGACGAATGAAAGTAGAGGAACCAGAAGCTGTAAGACTAGATCGTAGTAGTCTCTGGAGATACAAGAACATAATTTGTGTGCCTAGCTCTGGAGATTTGAGGCAAGGGATTCTTACAGAAGCTCATCAAAGTAGATTCTCTATGCATCCTGGAGTGACAAAGATGTATCAAGATTTGAAACAAATGTTCTGGTGGCCAGGCTTAAAGAAAGAGGTAGCTGATTATGTCTTAAAATGTTTAACATGCCAGAAGGTGAAGGTGGAACATCAGAAACCATCAGGAACCCTGCAACACTTAGAAATACCACAATGGAAATGGGAGCAGATCACTATGGATTTTGTCACAGGATTGCCAAGGACCTCAATAGGACACGATGCCATTTGGGTAATTGTGGACAGGTTGACAAAGTCAGCGCACTTCCTTCCGATTCGAGTTGACTATACTTTAGAAAGGCTGGAACGGATATATATTCAAGAAATCGTACGATTGCACGGAATACCTTCGTCAATTGTCTTAGATCAAGATCCGAGGTTTACTTCCAGATTCTGGGGAGCTTTCTAGAAAGCTTTAGGAACAGAATTGCACATGAGTACACCATACCATCCTCAGACAGATGGACAATCAGAGCGAACAATCCAGACATTAGAAGACATGCTAAGATCTTGTGTGATGGATAACCAAGGCAGTTGGGATAAGTATTTGCCCTTGATCGAATTCGTCTACAATAACAGCTACCAATAAAGTATCGGGATGGCACCTTATGAAGCTCTTTACGGAAGAAGATGTCAGGCACCATTGTTTTGGAATGATGACGGAGAAGCTAGTGTCTTAGGTCCAGACTTAGTGCAAGAAATTACTGAGAAGATAAAGGGGATTCGCCAGAAGATCCAGATAGCACAGAGCCGTGAAAAGAGCTATGCCGATAATAGACGTAGACCCTTAGAGTTTAGTGAGAGAGACCATGTCTTTCTTAAAGTAACCCCGACTACTGGAATAGGTAGAGCCCTTAAAACTAAAAAGCTTAACCCTCGATTCATAGGACCTTTCCAAATACTTAAAAGAGTCGGTCTAGTAGCTTATCAAGTAGCCCTTCCTCCATATCTATCAAACCTTCATGATGTTTTTCATGTCTCGCAACTTAAGAAATATATTCCCGACGAGAGTCACATTTTACAACTAGAGACAGTATAGTTATGAAACGATTTGACATATCAAGCATCACCAGTTCAGATCATAGAAAGAAGTGATAAGCAGCTAAGAGGCAAAATTGTTCGCTTAGTCAAAGTAGCTTGGGGACAAATAGGAGAAGAAGAGCACACTTGGGAACTGGAAGATAAAATGAAAGCTGATTACCTGCATCTATTCTCAGGTAACTGAAATTTTGAGGGCAAAATTTTCTTTTAGGAGGGTAGAATGTAACAACCCCGGTTTTCGAGTATGCGAGATCTTTTCTGAAAGTACGAAGAACTCCAAAGGATCAGTAAGGGGAGAAGCTCTGATATATCATCAAGTATCTCAATCCTCATTGTCATTATGCCATCTTTAAGTTAGAACCTTTTATGAGGCAAGCACGATAACATAGTCACGAAGAACCTAGTTTTTGAACCGTATCGGTTAGGAGTTTTGATTCAGTTTTTTGTAAATAGTCTCAATTTGACAAATCGGACTCGATTCATGAGAGAAGAGAGATAATAGGGTAATATTATCATTATATTAGTATTAGAAGCTTCTTGAATGATATTATAAGGTTACTTGGTCAGTTTTAGTTTAAAACAGAAAAAATCGGTTTAACCGAGTTCAAAGTTTACTGGTGCAGCTTAGCACTAGCACTCTCTGATGACTTTAGCAATGCTAAGGACTCATTATAAATGTTTTATTCTCATAATAAATATGTTACTAGTGTCATTATGCTAGTAGCTCAGAAAATAATTTTTAGAGATGTTTTTGCAAGTGTTCCAATACATCTAGTTTTAGTAGTTATACACCTGAGATATTTTAATATTATTTTAATCATCCTCCAAGCCAACCAATCACAACTCACCCTACACCCCCAAAACCCCCAAGGCTGGCTCATTTTCACTTTGTGGCCGAAATAGGTAGAGAGAAAAAGAGAGAAAAGTTCTTAGTTCCAAATCTTCAAAGCTTGATTTCTGCTGAACTAAAACTCAAATCAAAATTCCAATCCAACCAAAATGATCCTCTCTTCTTTCTCTACATGATCATATGACTTATCAAGGCTGGAATCAAGGTGATTTGGCTGCACCATCTCTCTTTTGATTCGGTTTCAAAGAAACATGCTTAAATATGTGTTTTCTTGATGTTCTTCCTTAGCAATCATGCTTAACTTGACTTGAGGGCCAAGAAACGTGACTTTCCAGCAAGTCTAAGGTTAGAAATCTCCTCCTAACGTGCTGAGGGAGATTTGGTTAGTTGAGGGTTTTTGGATTTAATGTTGTTCTTGATGTGATTTAGGAGGAAAAAGTGCTTACGGACCACCTGAAAGTCTAACTGAATTAGGAGCAGCAAAACCAGGTAGGGTGTCACGAAATTAATTTTGATTATTTGTGTTTGAGTTGTGTGAATGTTGTATGATTTGGCTGTGCTAAAAATTGGTTGCATATATGATTGATTCTTGGTGAAAATTTGATGAAATTTTGATGAAATTTGATGAAATTCAAGCTTTAAGTTCATGTTCTTGGAGCAGCTGGGAAAACAAAACCCTAGGCCTAAATTGAGGTTCAATTTGTGTTAATATCATGTGGAAAAGATGGGGTTTTAGTGGCTGCTAATTTATTATGAATTATGGTAAAAATCGGTTGCAGAAAAGATTGAAAAACGGGTAAAAACAGAGAAAGAACCTGAAGAATTTATGAAGAACACGAAGAACACTTTGAGTGTGATGAAGAACAATGAAGAACAGGCTTTAGATCTTAAAAAGGGCAAGGTTGTAATTATTTTGGTGTTTAAGGGGTTATTTAGTAATTCCTGAAAGTTAGGGTGGTTAAAGTAGAAATATTAAAAGTTACGGATGGTAAAAAGTGAATTTTAAAGGTTAAAAGTAAAAAGTAAGTGAATTTTCGAAAATTAATATTAAAATAATAAATAATAATAAAATATTAAATAATCATATTTAATTAAAAATAATATTTTAATAAAAATAATAAAATAATGTGGAAAAGGCAGTTTTCTGTAAAAGCTTTAGAAAGACAGCTTTAAGCGCAGGATCTCATAATTACCTTCATACGACACTTAGGGAGTGTTAAGAACATATTAGTCAGGTAAAGATAAATAAAAGATAAAAATTTGAAGAAAAGATAAAAATCGAAGTAAAAGTCTGTAAAGTATTAATAACAGAAAAACAGACAAAGACTAGCAAACGAACTAGGGCAACATAGTTAGTCTTTGAATTGCGAATAGGGTTAGGTATTATATGAAAAGTTAAAATGTTTCAGTATAGAATTAATGAACCTATACTTGGGACAGGCTAACTATTCATGCCGAAATTTACATAAGCTTTAAATACTAACATTAAATAGAGAAAACAGAATAAAGTAAAGAAGCACAGAGAAAAGAATAAACAGAGCAGAATACAAAGATGAAGAGATAAGAGTAATATGATAAAGAGCAGAGGACCTTTTGAGAGGTCATTTGTTGCATTAAGGCAACCCTAGATATATCTATGTGTTCATCTGCTACATTGTGGCAGTCAGATATATGGTGGTGCGACCACTGAGAAACGCTTTCCTGCGCTACAGATCCATATTTTATTTCTGTAAGGCAGAAGGGTTATTTCCTTCTACAGAAGTACCGTGACCACCTGTTCCATTTCTGTAGTGGCAGAGGGGTTATTTCCTGTATACAGAAGGTGTGTCGGCATACATCCCTGCAGTGGCAGACGTGTTATCTCCTGCGTGCAGTGGACCCTGTGGTGGCAGAGGGGTTATTTCCTATACACAGGGGTATAGCCAACAGGAAAGCCATATCCGGCTGGTAATGCTGGGTTATGTCGGGAGCGGGTAAAAACCGACAAATGAGCTCATTACCTGCACTAGGACTAGACATGCATCATTCTTGTCTGTGCATTATTCTCTGTTGCATTCCTACTTGTGTGTGATCTATTCCTTTGCTTGAGTGCTATGTCTATGCTTTGTTTTCTTGTATTCTTCTGTTTGTGTTGTATTTTCTATTTTTCTATCTATCTTTAACTTCTGTTTACGATTTCACTGTATTATATTATTCGTCTGCTAATTGAACCGAACAAATGAATGTAACTAATAACCTCGACCCTACTAAGAACTCCCCAGTTCTTACCCCTTCTCTCCCTTCCTCCCCCTCAGATGGAGACGGGTGTGATATTCTATGAGTTCGAGGACCCTTACATCTACGAGGACCCAGTACATCACAGTTACTATATTATGGGATTGGAGCCTCGTATTAGACGATATGTGTTACCTAATCGAGCTTTTTTAACATCCTCTGTCTAGCCCACATTTTGACCCCGATGCTCCTTATGACTTTCCCTTATCCTGGTTACATCCTGACGCACCTGGACATTCTTTTCCTGATGATCCCGGACACCCCATACCAGCTCAACCTTTGAATGACATGGAACCTGAGCCTATCAAATTGGCAACATTCTAACAAGGAACAGGCTCGTATATTAAGTAATAGTTAATAATTAGGAAGAACAAGTTGGTAACACTTAGCTTCTTGTATGACCATGGCATACTGGGAGTTGGATCGTTACAAGTTATATGAAAAAGTTTTTCACTCAAATCAATTGAGGTGCCCTATAGATAGAAATCTCGAAAAATTTATTATTTTGACTAAGCTTATTTTGTATATGTATGCAAAAATAGGAAAAATGCAAATAAAAATCCTAGAATCCTAAAATGAAATGCAAAAGTGTTGGAATTAGAAATTTGTCACCCAAAATTGCCGATCGGTCGGACGACCTCCCCACACTTAAAAGTTTGCACCGTCCTCGGTGCATTCAAGGATGAGCATGGGGGTACGGCGACTTTCCGGATTGCTACCTTCAGCTGGTAGGTCAACCGGGGCTGCGTATTCTTAGTCTTGCGTTCGTTATTGCTTGCGGTGCATCATTCATGGAAAACAAAAATATAACACCATAAGATGAGAAAACAAAAGCAAGGAAGCACAATTGTTGGAATGAGGTAAATCACTAGAATTGAGTGGGTGAATTAGTGTGACATTAATGACAAATAAGTGTGTGAATTCTAAATTGCGCAGTTTAGAACACACACTAGCATAAAAAGCGATGTTACAAAAGAAGTATACACTTCACTTATCCTAGTGTGCTTGAGATGCTTTAAGTAAGCCTGTAAGGTAGAACAATCATTAAAGAAGCATGAAAGCATTCACGTCAAACACATATGGATGCATATGATCATGAAATACAATGCATTAAGGTAAATGCACAACGTCATCCATCAAGAAGTTGCCTAATCAAGGAAAAGGATTCAAATCACATGGTGGCCAAATCATGCAATTTATGAAGAATTACAAGCTTGACGACAATTCTCATCACTTGGTATTCGCAAAGGTAAGCATGAAAAACTCAAAACCAAGTAGCAAAATATAACCTCAACAATGGAATCCAACAAAGTTTATAAACATAATGATGTTAAGATAACATCCCTTTTTAATACTCAGCAGCAATTAATGGTAAACAAGAATAACAATCCAACACTTACAATGAAAAAGAGAAAATGAAATGAAAACTAACTAAAACTAACTAATCAACTGACTAACTAACTAATTAGTTAACTAAAACAAATGGTTATCAATGGTGTTTGGTAGTGTTGAATGAGGGGTAGGAGAGGGGAAGAAGAAAATAGGAGAAAAGAAATGGAGAGAAGAGAAGAAAAGAAATGCTTGAAATAAAGGAATCCGCGCGTACGCACACATGGCGCGTGAACGCGGATGGTGGTGCAATGGATGCGACGCGTACACACACAGAGCGCGTCCGCATCGATGGATTATTCCGAGAGTGGTGCGTACGCGGCATGTGCGCATACGCGCGAGTGGGTTTGTGCCAAAGGCACAACGTTGGCGCAGCGTGGGCATAACTCTCTGGAAAATGTACCAGGGGGCAGGTGGCACTATCAGCGCGCGCGCGCACGGTGCGCTTGCGCGTCAATCCGCAAGTTGCCAAAAGGGTGCGTACGCGTCAGGTGTGCGTACGCACGAATTGGTTTGTGCCTTAGGCCCAATTTTCACACAGTGCAGACCTAACTCTCAAGTTTTTCGCTGGGGGGTGGAATTTGTGCATCCGCGCGTACACGTACTTGGCGCGTCCGCGTGGTTGGTGAAAATGCTTGATGCACGCATACACATGCAGTCTCTTTGCTAGAAGATACCTCTGCAACAGCTCTTGATTCCTAGTAGATTCAGCTAAGTCGCTGATCAATTGCCATGCCTCTTCCGTAGTCTTGTACTTTTTAATAGACCCATTTCTAGCACCTTCCAATGTGGTCCTATCTTGAGATTTCATGCCCTGTGTAAAGTAGCCGAGCAACACTATTTTGTCAATCATATGGTGGGGACATGCTTCCAGAAGATTATTGAAGCATTCCAAATATTCATAGAGAGTCTCAAATTTGTCCTGAATGATCATGGACATGTCTTTCCTAAGTTTATCGGCAACCTCAGCTGGGAAGAATTTCTCCAAAAATTCTCTTCTAAGCGTATCCCAGTTAGAAACAATTGTTCCGGGTTGAGTGTAGTACCACTCTTTTGCCTTCCCTTCAAGAGAGAATGGGAAAGCCTTTAGCAGAATAGAAGTTTCATCAGTACCATCATGCTTAATAGTAGAACAAGCTGTCTGAAAATCCCTAAGGTGCTTGATAGGCTCTTGAGCAGGTAAGCCATGAAACTTGGGCATCAAGTTGAGTAGTGTAGACTTAATTTCAAAATCCAGAGCCACTGTTGGGTGGCGTGCCTGGAATGGTTGTAGTGTGAAATCAGGGGCTGCAGCCTCCTGGATAGTGACTCTCCTAGGTGCTACCATGTCACCTGCACGTAAATCAATTGTATCAGTAGAGAGGGAGCTTGTTTCTTCCTTAAATGATGTTTCAAGTTCGTCCTCAGAGAGGACTAGCTGGTGCACGAAATTGCAATCACACTTTGCAATCCCGCACAACTAACCAGCAAGTGCACTGGGTCGTCCAAGTAATACCTTACGTGAGTAAAGGTCGATCCCACGGAGATTGTCGGCTTGAAGCAAGCTATGGTTACCTTGTAACTCTTAGTCAGGATATCAAAGATTATCAGGATTGATTGTAAAAAGCAAAAGAACATAAAACAGGTACTTGAATTGCAGTGATGAGAATAGGTTGAGGTTTTGGAGATGCTCTGTCTTCTGAACCTCTGCTTTCCTACTGTCTTCTTCTTCAAACATGCAAGACTCCTTCCATGGCAAGCTGTATGCAAGGGTTTCACCATTGTCAGTGGCTACCTCCCATCCTCTCAGTGGAAATGTTCAACGCACCCTGTCACGGCACGGCTATCCATCTGTCGGTTCTCAATCAGGCCGGAATAGAATCCAGTGATTCTTTTGCGTC
>NC_029781.3:36210351-36213721 GCF_000817695.3 Arachis duranensis
ATATCTTAGAATGGAAGCAAGCATGATTGAATGAGAAACAGTAGTAATTGCATTAATCCATCAAGACACAGCAGAGCTCCTCACCCCCAACCATGGGGTTTAGAGACTCATGCCGTAGAAGGTACACAAAGAAACGTGTAAAGTGTCATGAGGTACAGATACAATGTCAAAAGATCCTATAAATAGTGAACTAGTAACCTAGGGTATACAGAAATGAGTAAATGACATAAAAGTCCACTTCTGGGTCCACTTAGTGTGTGCTTGGGCTGAGCATTGAAGCTTTCATGTGTAGAGACTTTTTTTGGAGTTAAACGCCAGCTTTCATGCCAGTTTGGGCGTTTAACTCCAAGTTTCATGCCAGTTCCAGCGTTAAACGCTGGAAATTCTGAGGCTGATTTGCCACGCTGGTTTGGGCCATCAAATCTCAGGCAAAGTATGGACTATTAGACATTGCTGGAAAGCCCAGGATGTCTACTTTCCAACGCCATTGAGAACGCGCCAATTGGGCTTCTATATCTCCAGAAAATCCACTTCGAGTGCAGGGAGGTCAGAATCCAACAGCATCTGCAGTCCTTTTCAGTCTCTGAATCAGATTTTTGCTCAGGACCCTCAATTTCAGCCAGAAAATACCTGAAATCACAGAAAAACACACAAACTCATAGTAAAGACCAGAAAAGTGAATTTTAACTAAAAACTAATAAAAATATACTAAAAACTAACTAGATCATACTAAAAACATACTAAAAACAATGCCAAAAAGCGTATAAATTATCCGCTCATCACTAGCCGATGCTGAGCTTGCCTTATACGTGAAATAGTTTTTCAATCTCAAGGTCAAATACTGGCAAGCTTGGATCAAGAAGTGAACGCGTCATTTAACGAAAGAAACGTGCAGCTCATAGTAACAGAATAAAAAAAAGAAAAATTTCAATTAAATAAAATTCCAATCAATAAATTAGCACACTATTGCAACTCCCCGGCAACGGCGCCAAAAATTGACGTGAGTGGAAATTGGTAGATTAAGAATTAATTAGAAAAATGGCGTTGCGAGTACAGTTCTTAACCCGCAAAAATCCACTCGTCAATTTAGAAAAGGGTTGTCACAAATTTCAGAAATAAAATACTGGGAGTATGAGTCCCAGGTCGTCTCCCAATGAGTTGCAGGAAGATGTGCTATTTTATCAATCAGAGGTTTTCAAAAGGGGTTTTGAATTTATTGAACAGTGAATTAAATTAGAGAATTTATATGATTTAAATAAAATCTTGACCGGGAGAAGATTAATTGGAAGTTATTTCCTTGTTAGAATTTTATCAAGAGCAATCAATAATTAGTCATTGTTTTAATTTAGTTAACCCTCAACGAATGAAGGAAAGTCAAATTAAAAGTCAACTTCTATTCACAAGTCCTAATCCTCTCCCTTGGGAAGGATTAGAATTAATGATTAATAAGTCAACCAACAATAAACCAATTATAATTGAACTCTTGAGTATTCTAACTCAAGGTTCTCCTTTTAATCATCTCCCAATCAAGTTAGGGAACTACTTACTCATCATAATTATAGACTTCACAAAATCAATGGAGAAAATAAGAAAAGACATAATAAATAATAATAAAAGAGATTAATTAAAAGTAGAAATAGTTCTGTATTAATAACTTGTGAAAATAATCCAATGTCAACTCTGGAGGGATTAAGAATATGGAAGAATAAATGAAAAGTAAATAACAAACTATAGTGACTAGTACCAGAGGTAGACTCTTCTCAAAAGCTAAAGCCAAAAATCTTCAAAATCCTAATTATGAATGTTCAAGTGAGAAACCTAGGGGAGGAATAACATCAGATCTAAAAACTTGAAAGTATGCGGAATGAAAATTGTTGTTCTATCTCTGCATGTTCCTTGGCTCTAATATGTGTTTATAGGCCAAAAACTGGGTTGAAATACGGCCCAGAAACTCTGCCAGCGACTTTGTAATTCTACAGATCGGTCACGTCACGCGGCCGCGTCGTCCACGCGATCGCGTCACTCAGCATTTCTCATACCACGCGTGCGTGTCGTCCATGCACTCGCATCGTTCATGCAGCTTCCAATCCGCGCGGCCGCGTCAGGTACGCGGGCGCGTCACTTTGATTTCTTCCATTTCGCGCGGTCGCGTGAGCCATGCGACCACGTGACTTCTCGCTGGTCATCTCCTCAATTCCTTGTGTTCCTTCCATTTTTGCTGCTTCCTCTTCATTTCTTACGCCATTCCTGCCCTATGAAGCCTGAAATACTTAACACACAGATCACGGCATCGAATGGTACGAAGGAAGATAAAAATATACAACTAAAAGGTCTTTAGGAAGCAAGTTTTCAATCATAGAATATTTCTAGGAAGGAATTATAAATACATGCAAATCATATGAATAAGTGGGTGATGAGAGAACTTTTGCGTGGTCTAGAAATTTGCGGATAAATCCTTGTTGCAAGTATAGTTTCTAAACCTTCAAAAGTCCTTTCATACAAACATTTTGGTTGTCACAAGTAACAAACCCCTTTAAAAATTGTTAACCGAGTATTTAAACATCGGGTCGTCTTCTCAAGGAATTGCAGGGAGGTATGTTCTTATTATTGGTTATGAGTTGTAAACTGGGGTTTTGGAAGTAAAGTGCGAATATATTATATGATAAGTAAAATAAAATAATACTAATAAAATCTCTTGGCAAGGTATAAGAACTGGAGGTCCTATCCCAGTTATCCTTATCAATTGTGATGAGAATTGGATTCTTCTCCCACTTTGTTAACCTCTAACTATGAAGGTAAGTTAAGTGGATGAATTAATTCCAATTCTCAACTAACAATAAGTTTGATAACTCAAGAGTCACCAATTATTTAACCAAGGCCAAAAGGGAAAAAACTAAATCTACTAGAATAACAATATCCTCAGATTGGGAATAATAAAAAGGAACAATCATAAACTGAAATGCTTCAAATATCATTAAATAAAATATTCAAATCTTAACATGAAAAAGTTCATAAGTCAATTAGGCAACATATCTAATACAAGCAAGCATTCAAATGTCTGAAAATAAGAAATAACAAAGAGTAAAAGAACATTGAACTTGGGATTGAGAGTCACTCTTAAAAACCAAGAGAAGTCCTAAATCATAGTTTCTAAAAATCCTAATTTCTAATCCTAATCCTAATCCTAGGAGAGAGGAGAGAACCCCTCTCAAAACTAATCTAAATCATGAGAAGTGAATTATGAGTGCATAATTATGAATACATGCATTCCCCCACTTTATAGCCTCTAATCTGTGTGTTATGGGCTGAAAACTGGATCAAAAGCAGCCCAGAAGTCGCTTCCAGCGCTTTCTGGTCCGTACAGGTCGCG
>NC_029781.3:36213800-36215147 GCF_000817695.3 Arachis duranensis
AGAACCGCGTCATTTGGACCTCTGTAGCTAAAGTTATAGCCGTTTGAGTGCGAAGAGGTCAGGCTGGACAGCTTAGCAGTTCATCCAACTTCCTGTATTCCTTCCACTTTTGCATGCTTCCTTTCCATCCTCCAAGCCATTCCTGCCCTATAATATCTGAAAACACTTAACACACATATCAAGGCATCTAATGGTGATAAGAGAGGATTAATAATAAGCAAATATAAGTCCAAAGTAGTATGTTTTCAATCAAAGTACATAATTAGGAGGGGAAATGTAAAACATGCAAATAGTATGAATAAGTGGGTAAAGAGTTGATAAAATCCACTCAATTGAGCACAAGATAAACCATGAAATATGGGTTTATCAACCTCCCCACACTTAAACAAAAGCATGTCCTCATGCTAAGCTCAATAGGAACTATAAAGGAATGAAGAGGAATGGTAGAATGCATGAGATGCAACCTATGAATGCAACTAAATGAAAAATGTTTCTACTTTCTTGGTTAAATGCAAATAAATCCCCAAGAATAAATATGAACTGGATTTCACTAATTCAAATCATAAAAATGAAGTACAAATAGACTTGTAAGAAGAAAATAGCTTACGAAAGCCGGGAACAAAGAATCGAGCATCGAACCCTCACTTAGTAGTGTATATCACTCTAATCACTCAAGTGTTTTAGGTTCGATTCTCTCAATTCTCTACTAACCTTGCTTTCTAAGGCTTGCTCTTCATCTAACAATCAACATAAATTTAATGCACAAATACACAAATCAAGAGGTCTTTTAAGGGTTGTAATGGGGTTAGGGTCAAGGTAGGATTGTATTTGGTCAAGTGGACTAAAATCTGAATCCTTAATTAACTTAAACTTTCCACCTAACTTTAGACAATCCATGTAATCACAATACAAACCTAACTGTCCATTAACTATGTTTTTCACATATTCATACATTCTAATTTCAAGTACAACTCATATGCATTGCTTTCACCACTTACTTTGGGGCATTTTGTCCCCTTTTATTATTTGCTCTTTTTCTTTTCTTTTTTCTCCTTTATTTTTTTCTTCTTTTTTTTCAATGCATATGATTAAAGTATTGAATGCATGAACATATTCTCAACATTCTTTCACATTTTCAGAAAATTCTAACATACTCAATTCTCAAACCAGATGTTTCCAAACCCACTCTTCCCCAAACTTAATTCATAAGCATTCTCACTAGTCTAAGCTAACCAAGGATTCAAATTAAGGACATTATTGTTTTTCGCTTAGAGTTAATGATGTGCTAAAATAAAGAACAAGAGGGGTAAAATAGGCTCAAAATTGGTTTGCAATAGATAATGAAAA
>NC_029781.3:36215200-36228959 GCF_000817695.3 Arachis duranensis
AAACATGCAAATGCAACAATGAACAAACAAATAAAATAAAATATTGGTGTTGAGTCAAGAAGTAACTAACCCATGGAGATCGGTATCGACCTCCCCACACTTAAAGATTGCACCGTCCTCGGTGCATGCTGAGATGTGCAGGTGGACAGGTTGCTCCAACTGATGCTTGTAGATGGAGGCACCTCGGTGCATGCTGAGATGTGCAGGTGGACGGGTTGCTCCAACTGACGCTTGTAGATGGAGGCGCCTTAGTTGGAGATCTCTTGGTTCCTTTTCTTGCTGGTGTCTTGTCAGTGGCCTTCTCTTTTCCTTTCTTGGTACCCATGCTTAAGGAAGAAGAAAAAGGAAGAGTGTGAAATATAGAAAACTAAGACCAGAAGGGAGGAAATTCTAAGTGATAAAGAATGCCAAAGGAAAGATGATAGTCCATCTACATGGTAGCTACAACATGTAGGAAAGACAACAATAAAGAGAAATTTAAAATAATTAGATGCAAGAGGGTAAAAACATGCAAATAGTAGGCATGAGAGGCATAGCTCAAGCATCAAGTAATAAATGTGCCAAATTAAAGAGCATGTGTAATGATGACAATTGTGAATGAGAATCCCAAATACATTGGGTGTGCAAGTTAAAATAGGGATGAAAATAATGTAATCCAAATGTATATGAGAGCCATAAGTAAATGTCAATTGTCAAATCTATTCTCCGAGTAGCCACGTGCTCAAATAAAATAAGGCACTTATCCAAATAAAACTCCAACACCAATGAGAATAATGCAATGAATGAAATATGCAAATAAATGAAGTAAAATAAAATGAGAGGGAAAAAGGATGAGAAGAAAAAAGAAAGTGAGAAAGGAGAGAGAAGGAAGAAATTAGGATTAGAAAACAGAAGATAAGAAAATTGGCACTAATCTGGATAGGTTGTGCGACGCTGGCGACGCGGTCGTGTGGGTGACGCGGTCGCGTGGTGCGAGATAAGGTTGGGTGACGCGGACGCGTGGGGCACGCGATCGCGTGACTCGATTTGCGCTAGTGGCGCGAGTGTAGCCTCGCGGCCGCACAACTCTCTGTTCAAAACGTCATTATTGCCAAAATCCAAGGTGACACGGTCGCGTGGTCGACGCGATCGCGCTGGTGGCCTTATTTCCAATATGACGCGGACGCGTGGGTGACGCGTTCGCGTGGCAGGGCTTGTGCTACTAGCACAGATCCAGCCCAATTCCAGCTCAACTTTCGACCATACACCCTTTTTACGCCGATTTTAGGTCACGCGGCCGCGTGGGTGACGCGGTCCGTGGGAGGCTATTTTTCCAAATGACGCGGACGCGTCATCGACGCGTTCGCGTGGAGTCAATTTGTGCTAATAGAGAGCCTCTAGCCCTGCTCCTGCGTAACTCTCTGTTCATATTAATATTGTCTCTCATCTCCTTGCGACGCAGACGCGTCGCTGATGCGGTCGCATCGCGTGCTCGCTTTTTTTTTATAATCTAAAAAATGCAGAATGCAGTGTTAATATGAATGTGATGCAAAACTCCAGGTTCAATATAACAAAATAAAATAAAATTCAAAAACAAATAAAACTAAATAAAAATGAAAAAGGACGATCATACCACGGTGGGTTGTCTCCCACCTAGCACTTTTAGTTAAAGTCCTTAAGTTGGACATTTGATGAGCTTCCTGTTATGGTGGCTTATGCTTGAACTCATCCAGGAATCTCCACCAGTGTTTGTGATTCCAGTAAACTCCGGGGTCCCAAACTAGGCATGTAAAACCCTTGAGCAGCTTCAAAAAGATTCTTAGGCTCCCGGGGTGTTGGATGTCAGAACAGATTCCAGGATCCTAAATCTTGCTTTTACACCCGTCTTCGTGTTGATTATCATGATTCCATCAGGGTAGCAAGCAATCTGAATTCTCACTAAAGAGGCCAAACAACTTCCTAGACCCATTCAGTTGAGCTCTATACCAACCTTTACGTTTAAGCTTAAAGCTTCCAACCATGATGAACCTTGCAGGACAATTCTTACCACTGACCATCTTCCTTTTACTCTTAATGCCACAAAGAGCTCTAAGTTGACCATTCGTCTCCAGTAGCCCATATTCAAGTGGGATTAGAAAGCCATAGGATATTAATTTTACCCACTTGAATGTTGTGAAGGATGATGGCGACTTAGGGGGAGGAATCTTTAATGAAATTGCAAGCTCCACTCCCTTGTGCTCTTATCTGATAATTACCACCTCTTTGCAAACTTCTTCAATTTCAACCTCTTCCTCTTGGTAGCTCTCTTTCAATTCAATCTCCTTTTCATTGCTTTCCAAGGGCATGGGAGGTTGTGCTTCTTCTTCTTGAATCTCCATCTCTTGATCAACCTCTTCCAAGTCTTCAACTATGATATGCTTTGGAGGTTGTACACCCTCTTCAGCATCAATTTCAACCGTCTTGGAAGGAGGCTCTATGTCTTGTCTTTCCCATGGAGGTTCTGCGTCTCCTAAGTCTTCAACCAACTCTTCTTCCTGAACAATGATAGTTTCTTCTACTTGTTCTAGTATGAATTCGTGCTCTGTCTTGTCCACTGGAGTTTCTGGTATCTCCTTTATGCTATGCTCTTCACTAGATTGTCCACATGGGGTTGTGGCTAATCCTTGTGTATTTAAGCGTCTAGAAGCCCATTGAATTAATACTTGCCCCAGTTGTTGAGTGGTTGCCTGAAATCGATCCATTGTTTCCTTGAGACGATCCTTTGCCTCTTGATGCACTCGGTTTTCATAAGTAGGATCATAATGCTCTTGGATTGATGGATATGGAGATGGTGAATATTGAAGTGGTGGTTCTTGTGAGTAATTGGGTTGGAATTGGGGTGGTTCTATATATGGTTCATATGGCTCATAAGGTGGTTGGTATGGTGGTTGAGGGTTAGGGTCATATGGAGGTGAATGGTGGAAAGGGGCTTGTGAATGTGGCGGGTTGAGGTTGTGTTGAAAGGATGATCTCTGAGCATAGGGTGGGGCTTGTTGGTAGCTACAAGGCGGTCCACCATATCTATCAGCTTGGGATGCATTGTAGCCTGGTCTTTGTCCATGATATCTAGGATGGTGTTGTTGCCTAAAGGGTTGATTAGATCCTCTTGGATCCATCCATCCTTGATTGGTCTGACCTTGATGCATTTTCCTGCTGTGGTTTCTATTTCCTTCAACAAAGTTAGAACCAAACTCAAAGCAAGAAGGGTGAGAATTCATAGTAGTTAGAGAAAATAAAAACAAAAATTAATAAAAAGGAAATATTTTAAAAAAGATATAATTTTTGAAAAAGATAGGAAGAAATTTTAAATATATTTTTTTAAAATATTTACAATAACCAATAATAAGGCACATGTTTGCAATTCCCCGGCAACGGCGCCATTTTGATGAGAGAACTTTGCGTGGTTTAGAAATTTGCGGATAAATCCTCGTTGCAAGTATAGTTTCTAAATCTTCAAAAGTCCTTTCATACAAACGTTTTGGTTGTCACAAGTAACAAACCCCTTTAAAAATTGTTAACCGAGTATTTAAACTTCGGGTCGTCTTCTCAAGGAATTGCAGGGAGGTATGTTCTTATTAATTGTTATGAGTTGTAAATTGGGGTTTTGGAAGTAAGGTGCGAATATATTATATGATAAGTAAAATAAAATAATACTAATAAAATCTCTTGGCAAGGTATAAGAACTGGAGGTCCTATCCCAGTTATCCTTATCAATTGTGATGAGAATTGGATTCTTCTCCCACTTTGTTAACCTCTAACTATGAAGGTAAGTTAAGTGGATGAATTAATTCCAATTCTCAACTAACAATGAGTTTGATAACTCAAGAGTCACCAATTATTTAACCAAGACCAAAAGGAAAGAAAATTGTATCTACTGGAATAACAATGCCCTCAGATTGGGAATAGTAAAAAGGAACAATCATAAACTGAAATGCTTCAAATATCATTAAATAAAATATTCAAATCTTAACATGGAAAAGTTCATAAGTCAATTAGGCAACATATCTAATACAAGCAAGCATTCAAATGTCTGAAAATAAGAAATAACAAAGAGTAAAAGAACATTGAACCTGGGATTGAGAGTCACTCTTAAAAACCAAGAGAAATCCTAAATCCTAGTTTCTAAAAATCCTAATTTCTAATCCTAATCCTAATCCTAGGAGAGAGGAGAGAACCCCTCTCAAAACTAATCTAAATCATGAGAAGTGAATTATGAGTGCATAATTATGAATACATGCATTCCCCCACTTTATAGCCTCTAATCTGTGTGTTCTGGGCTGAAAACTGGGTCAAAAGTTCTCATTATTTATCATCACTTTCACATTCTTATGCTGTACCACTTTCTTTCTCTGTTCAATCATACTATACAAACTTTACATCTTTCGTTTTTCTTTCATAATTGCAAATACCCAAGCGGGACAAGACCCACGCCCTTGCCAACAATCTCGTATACCAAATAATCTTTTCTTAAAAGAATCATTAAAGTTATTATCATTAAATAAGCCTTAATACTAAGAGAAATCCTAAATCCTAATACTAAGAGAGAGGAGAGAACCTCTCTCTCTAAAAACTACATCTAAAACATGAAAAGTGAATTATGAGAGCCTCTTCATGAATGAATGGATTCCCCCACTTTATAGCCTCTAATCTGTGTTTTCTGGGGCGCAAACCGGGTTAAAAACAGCCCAGAAATCGCCCTTAGCGTATTCTGGTACGTACAGGTCGCGGAAAAGTGACGCGGCCGCATGGCTCACGCGGCCGCGCGGGTTGTGTTCCTGCTAGGTCACGCGTCCGCGTGACTCACGCGTTCGCGTCGTCTGGCATCGAGGCAGCTATGGCAAATTATATATTAAATCGAAGCCCCGGACGTTAGCTTTTTAATGCAACTGAAATCGCGTCATTTGGATCTCTGTAGCTAAAGTTATAGCCATTTGAGTGCGAAGAGGTCAGGTTGGATAGCTTAGCAGTTTCTCCAACTTCCTGTATTCCTTCCACTTTTGCATGCTTCCTTTCCATCCTCCAAGCCATTCCTGCCCTATAATATCTGAAAACACTTAAGACACATATCAAGGCATCTAATGGTGATAACAGAGGATTAATAATAAGCAAATATAAGTCCAAAGAAGCATGTTTTCAATCAAAGCACATAATTTGGAGGGAAAATGTAAAACATGCAAATAGTATGAATAAGTGGGTAAAGAGTTGATAAAATCCACTCAATTGAGCATAAGATAAACCATGAAATATGGGTTTATCAGTGGGCGAAGACCTGATAAAACCACATAATTAAACACAATATGAATCACAAAATAGTGGTTTATCATTCATCCTCCCAGTCACATTACCAAATAATAGCTTGGCATTTAGCTTCATGATTGCTCCAAGATACCAAGCAACTTGCTCTTCAATAAGAGCTTATGAATGGCAACAGTAAGTTTAGTGGAATCTCTATGGTCTCTGTATGAGCCTCAGATTCCTTTGGTTCCTCAATATGGAACTCCTTATTGGTCAATGGACGTCCAGCAAGGTCCTTCTCACTGGAAATCACTGCCTCTTCCTCCTCTATAGGTTCGGCCACTTTAGGTATATTGATGGCCTTGCACGCTCTCTTTGGATTCTCTTCTGTATTACTTGAGAGAGTACTAGGAGGGAGTTCAGTAACTATTTTACTCAGCTGACCCACTTGTGCCTCCAAATTTCTAATGGAGGACCTTGTTTCAATCATGACAATGTGAGTGGTCTTAGTTAGATAAGAGACTATGGAAGCCCATGAAACTTGCAATTCTGCTGCATTAGAGAAACTAATTGAGGCTTAAGCTCATTTTCTCCAATTGCAGGAATTGAGATGCTTCTTCCATAGAAGTTGGAAGTTGGTGCAGTAAAGTCACCAAGCATCTTCCTTGCATCTCTAGCATTGTTGTTGGGTTTGGCTGCCATATCTGCTTCTTTTTCAAAATTTTCTGTTAGGTCCTCTCCAGAGTGTTGTGCTTTAGCTTCTCTTAGCTTCCTCTTCATAGTCCTTTCAGGTTCAAGATCAGCTTCAACAAGAATATCTTCATCCCTGTTCCTACTCATGAAAAAGAATAGAACAGAAAAGAAGAGGAATCATCTATGTCACAGTATAGAGATTCCTTTATGTGTCAGAGAATAAGAAAAATTATGAGTAGAAGAGAAGTGTTAGTAAATAAATAAAATAAGTAGAAAAAGATGAGAGAGAAAGTATTTGAATATTAATTAAAAGAAAAGAAAAATATTTTTGTTTTTATTTTAATTATTGGTTAGTATTCGAAAATATTAAAAGAAATGAAATAAAATTAGAATTTAAAACAGTCAGTTAATTAAAAAGAATTTTGAAAAAGTGGCTAGTTGTTTTCGAAAAAATTAGTTAGGTGGTTTTGAAAAAGATAAGAAATAGTAAACTTTTTTAAAATTAAAACAAACAAGTCAAGTAGTTAGTTGAAAAAGATTTGAAAATAAATTTTGAAAAGATAAGAAGTCAGAAAAAGATTTTGAAATTAAAATTTTGAAAAAGATATGATTGAAATTTATTTTGAAAAAGATTTGAAAAAGAAATTAAAAAGATATGATTTTTGAAATTAAAGTTGATAACTTGACTAACAAGAAACTAAAAGATATGATTCTAGAACTTAAAGATTGAACATTTCTTAATAAGAAAGTAACAAACTTGAAATTTTTGAATCAAAACATTAAATGTTAGCAACAATTTCGAAAATTATGAAATAAAATTAAGAAAAAGATTTTGAAAATTAATTTTAAAAAAAATTTTGAAAAAAACATAAAATAAAAATGAAAAAGATTTGATTTTGAAAAAGATTTGAAAAGATAGAATTTTTAAATTGAAATTTTGACTTGACTAACAAGAAACAACTAAATTTTAAAAATCTTTGACTAAGTCAACCCAAAATTTTGAAATTTATGAGTAAAATATGGAAAAGATATTATTTTGATTTTTTTTAGATTAATGAAGAAAGAGAAAAACAACAAAATGACACAAGACATAAAAATTTAAGATCAAAACAAATAATGCATGCAAGAACACTTTGAATGTCAAGATGAACACCAAGAACACCTTGAAGATCAAGATGAACATCAAGAACATATTTTTGAAAATTTTTAAGAAAAGAAAGACATGCAAGACACAAAACTTAAAAATTTTTAATGTTTAGATACCATGAATTCGAAAATGCACAAGAAAAACAAGAAAAGACCCAAAACAAGAAAATTTAACGATCAAACAAGGAAAATCATCAAGAACAACTTGAAGATCAAGAAGAACACAATGCATATTTTTCGAAAACTTAATAAAAATTAAAACATGCAATTGACATCAAACTTAAAATTTGACACAAAACTCAAACAAGAAACACAAAATTTTTTTTGGTTTTTATGATTTTATTAAATTTTTTTTGAAAAATTTTTGAAAAGAAAATAAAGGTTGAAACAAGAGAAAAAAAGAAAGGTTACCTAATCTAAGCAACAAGATGAACCGTCAGTTGTCCAAACTCGAACAATCCCTGGCAACGGTGCCAAAAACTTCGTGCACAGAATTGTGATTCACACTTTTCACAACTCCGGTACAACTAACCAGCAAGTGCACTGGGTCGTCCAAGTAAAAAAACCTTACGCGAGTAAGGGTCGATCCCACGGAGATTGCCGACTTGAAGCAAGCTATAGTCATCTTGTAAATCTTAGTCAGGCGGATTCAATTGGTTGGGAGTTTTGATAATTGAAAGATAAATAAAACATAAATTAAAAAAAAGATACTTGTGTATTTCATAGGTGGAAATTTTAGATAAGCGTTTGGAGATGCTTTGTTGCTTCTGAACCTCTGCTTTCCTATTGTCTTCATCCAATCATGCATGCTCCCTTCCATGGCAAGATCTATGATCCTCTTAGTAAAAATGGTCCAGCTACAGTTTCTGTATGGCTAATCAACTGTCGGATTTCTCGTCTCGAATGAAAAATACCAGGCACAGCTACCGCACGGCTAATCATCTGTCGGTTCTCACTTATGTCGGAATAGGATCTCTCTATCCTTTTGTACACTGTCACTACACCCAATATTTGTGAGATTGAAGCTCGTCACAGTCATCCCGTCCCAGATCCTACTCGGAATACCACAGACAAGGTTTAGACTTTCCGGATCTCAAGAATGCTGGCAATTGGTTCTAGCTTATACCACGAAGGTTCTGATCTCACGGATTTGAATGCTCTGTTGTCAGGAGAGGAAAGTCAGATCCTTGGATCAGAGACCCAAGAGAATATACTCCAACTGTCATCCAATGACTACGTTGAACATCATGTAGACCACTTGTGGTTGTCAGGCACGCGGATCTTCACTAAGCGAGTAATGAAGATAGTGGGTGATTGTCACGGATCACCCCTTCATTCTAACTTAACTGAATTAAGTACGAGAATATATCTTGAAGAAAAAGTAAGCGTGAATTGAAAGAGAAACAATAGTACTTGCTTTAATTCATGAGGAACAGCAAAGCTCCACACCTTAATCTATGAGGTGTAGAAACTCCACCGTTGGAAAATACATAAGAGAGAAAGGTCTAAACATGGCCGAATGGCCAGCCTCCCTTAAAGTGATCAAAAGATCAAAAGATAATCCAAAGATATCATAGTCTAAAGATAAAGAAACAATAGGAGAATGTACTATTTATATTAAACTAGTAACTTAGGTTTACAGAAAATAAGTAACTAACTGCAGATAGTGCAGAAATCCACTTCCCGGGCCCACTTGGTGTGTGCTTGGGCTGAAAATTGAGCTTTACACATGCATAGGCCTTTTCTAGAGTTAAACGCCAGCTTGGATGCCAGTTTAGGCGTTTAACTCCAGTTCTGGTGCCAGTTCTGGCGTTTTACGCCAGAAAAGAGTCTCTGGTGGGCGTTTGGATGCCAGTTTGGGCCATCAAATCTCGAGCAAAGTATGGACTATTATATATTGTTGGAAAGCCCAAGATGTCTACTTTCCAACGCAATTGAGAGCGCACCAATTAGACATCTTTAGCTTTAGAAGATCTACTTCGAGTGCAGGAGGGTCAAAATCCAACAGCATCTGCAGTTCTTTCTTAGCCTCTGAATCAGACTTTTGCTCAGGTACCTCAATTTCATCCAGAAAATACCTAAAATTACAGAAAAATACACAAACTCATAGTAAAGTCTAGAAATGTGATTTTTGTATAAAAACTAATAAAAATATAATAAAAAGTAACTAAAACATACTAAAAACTACCTAAAAACAATGCCAAAAAGCACATAAATTATCCGCTCATCAATTATTAATCATTATGATCATGAGTACATCCTTACTCTTTATTATTCCTTGAAATTTGGGAATGTCAGCACCTCAAAAGAACTAGAACCCAGATGATGTTATGAACTATCACTCTTATTTCATGGAGGATAATGGAGTGCTCTTGGTGCTCCACCCTTAGTTGCTCTATATTGGAACTCAAATCCCCTAAAGAGGTGTTGAGTTGCTCCTAATAGTTGTGTGGAGGAAAATGCATCCCTTGAGGCATCTCAGGGATTTCTTGATGAGGGACTTCCTCATGTACTTGTTGAGGTCCGTGAATGGGCTCTATTGTTTGCTCCATCTTCTTTTTAGTGATGGGCTTGTCCTCTTCAATGAGGATGTCTTCCTTTATGACAATTCTGACTAAATTGCACAGGTGACAGATGAGATGAGGAAAGGCTAAGCTTGCCAAAGTGGAGGGCTTGTCAGCCACCTTGTATAGTTCTAGAGGTATGATCTTATGAACTTCCACTTCCTCTCTAATCATGATACTATGGATCATGATACTATGGATCATGATAGCCCGATCCACAGTTACTTCGGATCGGTTGCTAATAGGAATGATAGAGCGTTGGATGAACTCCAACCATCCTCTAGCCACAGGCTTAAGGTCCGGCCTTATTAGTTGAATCGGCTTGCCTTTGGAATCTCTCTTCCATTGAGCTCCTTCCACACAGATGTCCTTGAGGACTTGGTCCAACCTTTGATCAAAGTTGACTCTTCTAGTGAAAGGATGAGAATCTCCTCTCATGATTGGAAAGTTGAACGCCAATCTCACATTTTCTAGACTAAAATCTAAGTTTTTCCCTCGGGCCATTGTGAGACAATTCTTCGGGTCTGGGTTCATACTTTGATTATGGTTCTTAGTGATTCATGCATTAGCATATAACTCTTGAACCATTAAGATTTTGACTTGTTGAATGGGATTGGTGAGAGCTTCCCATCCTCTTCTCCTAATCTCATGTCGGATCTCCGGATATTTGCTCCTTTTGAGCTTGAAGGGAACCTCAGGGATCACCTTCTTCTTGGCCACAACTTCATAGAAGTAGTCTTGATAGACCTTTGAGATGAACATTTTCATCTTCTATGACTTAGAGGTGGAAGCAATTGCCTTTCCTTTCCTCTTTCTTGAGGTTTCTCCGGCCTTAGGTGCCATTAGTGGTTATGGAAAATTAAAAAGCAAGGCTTTTTCCACACCAAACTTAAGAGGTTTGCTCGTCCTCGAGCAAAAGAAGAAAGAAGAGAGTAGAAGAAGAAGAAGAAAATTTTCACTTGGAGGCTTGAGAGGGTTCGGCCAAGGGGGATTTTGAGTGTATGTAAGGTGTGAAAATGAAGGAGTAAGGAGGGGTATTTATAGGGTAAGAGAGGGAGTTGGTTCGTGTGAGAAGGGGTGGGTTTGGAAGAGAAATGGTTTGAATTTGAGTGGGTGGGGGTAGGTGGGGTTTTATGATGGGTTTTTGGGAATTAGAGGATGGATGTGAGTGGTGAAGAGAATATGGAGAAGAGGTTAAGATTTGATAGGTGAGTGGTGTTTTGGGTAGAGTGTTATAGAGAGGTGTGAAGAGGAGAGAGAGTGAGGTGGGGTAGGTGAGGATCATGTGGGGTCCACAGATCCTGAAGTGTCAAGGATTTCTCATCCCTGCACCTTTCTGGCATTCAAACGCCCTCTGTGTGGCCTTTCTGGCGTTAAACGCCAGTCTGCTGCCCTTTACTAGCATTTAAACGCCAGTCTGTTGCCTTTTCTGGCATTTAAACGCCAGTCTGCGTACTAGTTCTAGCGCTTAACACCCAGAATGGTGCCAGACTGGGCGTTTAAACGCCCATTTTTTACCCTTACTGGCGTTTAAACGCCAGTTTACCTACCAGTTCTGGTGTTTAACGCACAGAATGGTGCTAGGCTCGGCGTTAAATGCCCATTTTGGTATCCTTACTGGCGTTTAAACGCCAGTAAGCTCGTCCTCCATGGTGTGCTATTTTTGATTTTGCTTTATTTTTTGCAGTTGTTTTTGTGACTCCACATGATTATTGTCCTAAAAAAGACATAATAACAACGGAAAATAAAATGAAAGAGTAATTAATATAGATAAATAAAATTGGTTTGCCTCCCAACAAGCGCTTCTTTAATGTCAATAGCTTGACAGGAAGCTCTTACAGAGCTTCACAGGTGCTCAGAGCATGATTGTGGCCTCCCAACACCAAACTTAAAAGTTGAGTGTGGGGGCTCTATCTGACTCTGTATTGAGAGAAGCTTTTCATGCTTCTTCTCCATGTTTACAGAAGAAGATCCTTGAGTCTTAAACACAAGGTAGTCCTCATTCAATTGAAGGACTAACTCCCCTCTGTCCACATCAATCACAGCCCTTGCTGTGGCTAGGAAAGGTCTTCCAAGGATGATGGATTCATCCTCATCCTTCTCAGTATCTAGGATTATGAAGTCATCAGGGACGTAAAGGCCTTCAACCTTCACTAAAACATCCTCTACAAGTCCATAAGACTGTTTCATTGATTTGTCTGCCATCTCTAGTGAGATTCTGGCAGCTTGTACCTCAAAGATCCCTAGTTTCTCTATTACATGGAGTGGCATGAGGTTGATACCTGACCCCAGGTTACACAGAGCCTTTTCAAAGGTCATGGTGCCTATGGTGCAAGGTATTAAGAACTTTCTAAGATCTGGTTTCTTTTGAGGCAATGTCTGCTGAGTCCATGTATTCAGTTCATTTATGAGCAATAGAGGTTCATCCTCCCAAGTCTCATTACCAAATAACTTGGCATTCATTTTCATGATTGCTCCCAGATATAGAGCAACTTGCTCTTCAACAACATTTTTGTCCTCTTCAGAGGAAGAATACTCATCAGAGCTCATGAATGGCAATAGAAAGTTCATTTGAATCTCTATGGTCTCTAGATGAGCCTCAGACTCCTTTGGTTTCTCAATAAGGAACTCATTGTTGGCCAGTGGACATCCCATGAGGTCTTTCTCACTGGGAATCACTGCCTTTCCCTCCTTTACAGGTTCGGCCATGTTGGACGTGTGGATGGCCTTGCACTCTCTTTTTGGATTCTCTTCTGTATTGCTTGGGAGAGTACTAGGAGGAGTTTCAGTAACTCTTTTACTCAGCTGACCCACTTGTGCCTCTAAATTCTGATGGAGGACCGTGCCTCAGTCATGAAACTGAGAGTGACCTTAGATAGATCAGAGACTATATTTGCTAAGCCAGAGAGGCTCTGCTCAGAATTCTCTGTTTGTTGCTAAGAAGATGATGGAAAAAGTTTGCTATTGCCAAACCTATTTCTCCCACCATTATTGTTGTTGAAGCCTTTTTGAGGCTTCTGTTGATCCTTCCATGAGAAATTTGGATGATTCCTCCATGATGGATTATAGGTGTTTCCATAAGGTTCTCCCATGTAATTTACCTCTTCCATTGCAGGATTCTCAGGGTCATAAGCCTCTCCTTCAGAGGACGCTTCTTTAACACTACCAGATTCAGCTTGCAATCCAGTCAGATTCTGAGAAATCATATTGACTTGCTGAGTCAATATTTTATTCTGAGCCAATATGGCATTCAGAGTATCAATCTCAAGAACTCCTTTCTTCTGAGTAATCCCATTATTCACATAATTTCTTTCAGAAGTGTACATGAACTGGTTATTTGCAATCATCTCAATGAGTTCCTGGGCTTCTGCAGGTGTTTTCAGATGAAGGGATCCACCAGCATAGTGATCCAATGACATCTTTGACAATTGAGACAGACCATCATAGAATATACATATGATGCTCCATTCTTTAAACATGTCAGAAGGACACCTTTTGGTTAATTGCTTGTATCTTTCCCAAGCTTCATAGAAGGATTCACCTTCATTCTGTCTGAAGGATTACATGTCCACTCTGAGCTTACTCTTCTTTTGAGGTGGAAAGAATTTGGTCAAAAAAGTATTGACCAGCTTGCCCAAGAGTTCAGGATTTCTCTTGGTTGTGAGTCCAACTGATGAGCGGATAATTTATACGCTTTTTGGCATTGTTTTTATATAGTTTTTAGTAAGTTCAAGCTACTTTTAGGGATGTTTTCATTAGTTTTTATGTTAAATTCACATTTCTGGACTTTACTATGAGTTTGTGTGTTTTTCTGTGATTTCAGTTAAATTCTAGCTGAAATCGAGGGACTTGAGCAAAAATCTGAAGAAGGCTGACAAAAGGACTGCTGATGCTGTTGGAATCTGACCTCCCTGCACTCGAAATGGATTTTCTGGAGCTACAGAACTCCAATTGGCGCGCTCTCAACGGCGTTGGAAAGTAGACATCCAGGGCTTTCCAGCAATATATAATAGTCCATACTTTATTTGGAGATTGACGACGTAACTTGGCGTTGAACGCCAAGTACATGCTGCTGTCTAGAGTTAAACGCCAGAAACACGTCA
>NC_029781.3:36229695-36231511 GCF_000817695.3 Arachis duranensis
CGCTTATCTGAAATTCCCACCAATGAATCTGCATGAGTATTCTATCCCTTTTATTATTTATTTTCTTATTTCTATTTTCAAAAACCCATAAACCAATTTAATCTGCCTAACTGAGATTTACAAGGTGACCATAGCTTGCTTCATACCAACAATCTCTGTGGGATCGACCCTTACTCACGTAAGGTATTACTTGGATGACCCAGTACACTTGCTGGTTAAGTTGAACGGAGTTGTGAGCTTCTCTACGATTTGTGTGAAAGTATAAATCACAATTTCGTCCACCAAGTTTTTGGCGCCGTTGCCGGGGATTGTTCGAGTATGGACAATTGACGGTTCATCTTGTTGCTCAGATTAGGTAATTTTCTTTTCAAAAACATTTTCAAAAAAAATTTCTTTTCTTTTTCGTTTTTCCAAAAATGTTTTCGAAAAAAAAAATTCATAAAATCATAAAAATCAAAAATATTTTGTGTTTCTTGTTTGAGTCTTGAGTCAATTTTTAAGTTTGGTGTCAATTGCATGTTTTTAAAAAAAAATTATGCATTATTTTCGAAAATTCCATGCATTCATAGTGTTCTTCATGATCTTCAAGTTGTTCTTGACAAGTCTTCTTGATTGATCTTGATGATTTCTTGTTTTGTGTTGTTTGTTGTTTTTCATGTGCACTTTTGCATTCATATTTTCCATGCATTAAAGATTTCTAAGTTTGGTGTCTTGCATGTTTTCTTTGCTCATCAAAAATTTTCAAAATTATGTTCTTGATGTTCATCATGATCTTTAAAGTGTTCTTGGTGTTCATCTTGACATTCATAGTGTTCTTGCATGCATCTTGTGTCTTGATCCAAAATTTTCATGTTTTGGGTCATTTTTGTGTTTTTCTTTAAAAATTCAAAAATCAAAAAAATATCTTTTCCTTATTTTCCTCCAAATTTTCGAAATTTTGAGTTGACTTAGTCAAAAAATTTTAAAATTAGTTGTTTCTTACAAGTCAAGTCAAAATTTCAATTTTAAAAATCTTATCTTTTCAAAATCTTTTTCAAAAATCATATCTTTTCCATTTTTTTTATTTTTGAAAATTTTAAAAAATTATTTTTCAAAATCTTTTCCTTATCTTTACATCAAATTTTCGAAAATTAGCTAACAATTAATGTGATTGGTTCAAAAATTTGAAGTTTGTTACTTTCTTGCTAAGAAAAGGTTCAATCTTTAAATTCTAGAATCTTATCTTGTAGTTTCTTGTTAGTTAAGTCATTTTAAAAATTAAATCTTTTTCAAAATATCTTTTTCAAATATATCTTTTTATCTTTTATCTTATCTTTTTCAAAACCCTTATCTTTTTCAAAAAATTTGATTTAAAAATATCTTATCTAACTTCTTATCTTCTTATCTTTTTAAAATTTTATTTCAAATCTTTTTCAATCAACTAACTAACTTGTTGTTTGTTTCTTATCTTTTTCAAAACCACCTAACTACTTTTCCCTCTCTAATTTTCAAAAATATCTCACCCCTTTTTCAAAAATTCTTTTTAATTAACTAATTGTTTCATGTTTTAATTTTAATTACATTTTATCTCTAATTTTCGAAAATTACTAACCCCTTTTTCAAAATTGTTTTTGAAATCTCCCCTCTCTTTTCTTCTTCTATTTAATTATTTATCTACTAACACTTCTTTTCACCTCTCTTCATCTAAAGAATCCGAATTTCTTATATCCCTTGTATTTGGATTCTTCTACCCCTTTCTCCTTCTACTAACATAAAGGAATCTCTATACTGTGACATAGAGGATTCCTCTTTCTTTTCTTGTTTTCTTCTCTTTCAT
>NC_029781.3:36231833-36232358 GCF_000817695.3 Arachis duranensis
AGATGTCCATCTGACATGTTTTCAGAATGGACCATGTTAGATATATTCTATTATGGTCTCTCTGAATTTTCGAAAATGTCATTGGACCATTATGCAGGTGGATCTATTCACCTAAAGAAAACGCCTAAAGAGGCTCAAGAACTCATTGACGTGGTTGCAAACAACCAATTCATGTACACTTCTGAGAGGAATTTCGTGAATAATGGGATACCTCAGAAGAAAAGAGTTCTTGAAATTGATGCTCTGAATGCCATATTGGCTCAGAACAGAGTGTTGGCTCAACAGGTCAACATGATCTCTCAAAATCTGAATGGATTGCAACATGCATCCTACAGTACTAGAGAGGCAGCTTCTGAAGAAGCTTATGATCCTGAAAACCCTGCCATGGCAGAGGTTAATTACATGGGTAAACCATATGGAAACACCTATAACCCATCATGGAGAAATCATCCAAATTTCTCCTAGAAGGATCAACAAAAGCCTCAACAAGGCTTTAACAATGGTGGACGCAATAGGCTGAGCAAT
>NC_029781.3:36232529-36232958 GCF_000817695.3 Arachis duranensis
ATCAGAAATCTGGAGGCACAAGTGGGCCAGCTGAGTAAGAAAGTCATTGAAACTCCTTCCAGTATTCTCCCAAGCAATACAAAAGAAAACCCAAAAGGAGAGTGCAAGGCCATTGATGTGATCAATGTGGCCGAATGCACAAGGGAGGAGGAGGACGAAAATCCTAGTGAGGAAGACCTCCTGGGATGTCCTTCAAGCAAGAAGGAGTTTCCTATTAAGGATCCGTGAGGAAGACCTCAATGGATGCCCACTAGCCAATAAGGAAGTCCCTATTGAGGAACTAAAGGAATCTGAGACTCATATAGAGACCATAGAGATTCCATTAAATCTTCTTCTGCCATTCATGAGCTCTGAAGATTATTCTTCCTCTGAAGAGGATGAAGATGTGACTGGAGAGCAAGTTGCTCAATATTTAGGAGCTATCATTAA
>NC_029781.3:36234405-36234766 GCF_000817695.3 Arachis duranensis
TAGAACATGTGGCTGCAAATCAAGAGATCCCTGAGATACCTCAGGGAATAAGTTATCCTCCACACAAATATTGGAAGCAACTAAAGGGTAGAAACACCAAAATTACTAGGAATCATTCAACAGAAGCAAGGAAGAGACATAGAGGAGCTCAAAAAGCACCATTGGACCTTCAAGAAGGCGCCACCCTCACTCAGGTGGATTCATTCCTTGTTCTTTATTTCTTTCTGTTTTCGGTTTTTTTATGTTGTGTTTATCTATGTTTTGTGTCTCTACTTCATGATCATTAGTATGTAACCATGCCTTAAAGCTATGAATAAAATCCATTAATCCTTCACCTCTCTTAAATGAAAAATGTTTTAAA
>NC_029781.3:36235631-36235879 GCF_000817695.3 Arachis duranensis
TGAGCGGATAATTTATACGCTTTTTGGCATTGTTTTTAGGTAGTTTTTAGTAAGTTCAAGCTACTTTTAGGGATATTTTCATTAGTTTTTATGTTAAATTCACATTTCTGGACTTTACTATGAGTTTGTGTATTTTTCTGTGATTTCAATTAAATTTTGGCTGAAATTGAGGGACTTGAGCAAAACTCTGAAGAAGGCTGACAAAAGGACTGCTGATGCTGTTGGAATCTGACCTCCCTGCACTCGAA
>NC_029781.3:36236000-36258452 GCF_000817695.3 Arachis duranensis
AGCAATATATAATAATCCATACTTTATTCGAAGAATGACGACGTAACTTGGCGTTGAACGCCAAGTTCATGCTGCTGTCTGGAGTTAAACGCCAGAAAAACGTCATGATCCGGAGTTGAACGCCCAAAACACGTCACAACTCGGAGTTCAACTCCAAGAGTTAAGGGTGTGGAGCTCTGCTGTTCCTCAAGTATTAATGCAATTCTATTTTCTTTTATTCAATTCTCTCTTGTTCTTATTCCAAGATATTCATTCGTACCCAAGAACATGATGAATGTGATGATAAGTAACCCTCATTATCATTCTCACTTATGAACGCACGTGATTGACAACCACTTCCGTTCTACATGCAACCGAGCTTGAATGTGTATCTCTTAGATTCCCCAACAGAATCTTCGTGGTATAAGTTAGATAGATGGCGGCATTCATGAGGATCCGGAAAGTCTAAACCTTGTCTGTGGTATTCCGAGTAGGACTCTATGATTGAATGACTGTGACGAGCTTCAAACTCCTGAAGGCTGGGCGTGATGACAAGCGCAAAAGAATCAAGGGATTCTATTCCAACCTGATTGAGAACCGACAGATGATTAGCCGTGCTGTGACAGAGCATAGGAACGTTTTCACTGAGAGGATGGGATGTAGCCATTGACAACGGTGATGCCCTACATACAGCTTGCCATGGAAAGGAGTAAGAAGGATTGAGTTGAAGCAGTGGGAGAGCAGGCGTCCTTGAGCCATACAGTATCTCCATTCGCTTATCTGAAATTCCCACCAATGAATCTGCATGAGTATTCTATCCCTTTTATTATTTATTTTCTTATTTCTATTTTCAAAAACCCATAAACCAATTTAATCTGCCTAACTGAGATTTACAAGGTGACCATAGCTTGCTTCATACCAACAATCTCTGTGGGATCGACCCTTACTCACGTAAGGTTTATTACTTGGACGACCCAGTACACTTGCTGGTTAGTTGAACGGAGTTGTGACCACTCGTGCCAATTTCTAAATTCCATACGAGCACAAGGAGTATAATTATTCGATTTGTGTGAAAGTATAAATCACAATTTCGTCCACCACCAACCATGTCCTAGCTCTGTCTCTTACAACAAAGGGGAAAAGCATAAGTCTGTAGACCTCGGGATCAATCCCATTGGTCCTAACAATATCACAGATCTGTAAGAATTCAGATAAGAATTGATGAGGATCTTCTGATGGAAGTCCATGAAACTTGCAGTTTTGCTGCATTAGAGAAACTAATTGAGGCTTAAGCTCAAAGTTGTTTGCTCCAATGGCAGGAATTGAGATGCTTCTTCCATAGAAGTTCGAAGTTGGTGCAGCATAGTCACCAAGCATCTTCCTTACATCTCTGGAATTGTTGTTATTTTTGGCTGCCATGTCTTCTTCTTTTTCAAAAATTTCTGTCAGGTCCTCTCGAAAGAGTTGTGCTTTAGATTCTCTTAGCTTCCTCTTTAGAGTCAAGATCGGCTTCAATAAGAATATCTTTATCCTTGTTCCTGCTCATATGAAAAAGAAAATAACAGAAAAGAAGAGAAATCCTCTATGTCACAGTATAGAGATTCCTTTATATGAGTAAAAGAAGAGAAGAATGTGGTAGAGAGAAAATAAAGAGAATTTGAACACAGAGAGGGAGAGAGGGTTCAAAGTTTAAGAAGAAGAGAGGTGTTAGTAATTAAATAAATAAATAGAAAGAGATGACAGAGAAGAGAAATTCACAAATCAATTAAAAGAAAAGAAAAATATTTTTGTTTTCATTTTAATTATTGGTTAGTATTTGAAAATTAAGAAATGAATAAACTAAAATTAGAGTTTAAAATAATTAGTTAATAAAAAAAGATTTTCGAAAAAGGGGTTAGTGATTTTTGAAAATTGGAAGTAGGAAAGTAGTTAGGTGGTTTTGAAAAAGATAAGTAATAGTAATTAGTTGAAAAAGATTTGAAAATAAATTTTGAAAAGATAAAAAGTTGGAAAAAAATTTTGAATTTAAAAAGATATGATTGACAAAGATTTGATTGAAAAAGATATGATTTTAAAAAAGATATGATTGAAAAGATATGATTGAAGAAGATTTGATTTTTAAAATTGATGACTTGACTAACGAGAAATTAAAATATATGATTCTAAAATTCAAAGATTGAACATTTCTTAACAAGGAAGTAACAAACTTGAAATTTTTGAATCAAAACATTAATTGTTAGCAAGGATTTTTGAAAATGTGGAAAGATAAGATTTTAAAATTATGAATAAAAACATGAAAATTTGAAAAAAAAAAATTGAATTTGAAATGAAATTACCTCCCCTGTGTCATCCTGGCATTAAACGCCCAGGATGCTATCCATTCTGGCGTTTAATGCCCAGAATGCTACCTCTTTGGGCGTTTAACGCCCAGCCAGATACCCTGGCTGGCCTTTAACGCCAGAATTCCTTCTTTACTGGGCATTTTTCTAAATGCCCAGCTTTTTCTCTGTGATTTCTCTGCTGTATGTTTTGAATCTTCATTTCTCTGTATTATTTACTTGAAAAGAGATATTTTTTATTTTTGAATTTTTAATGAAGAGAGAGAAAAACAACAAAATGAAATAAAACATAAAAATGCAAGATCAAAACAAGTAATGCATGCAAGGATACTTTGAATGTCAAGATGAACACCAAGAACACTTTGAAGATCATGATGAACATCAAGGACATATTTTTGAAAAATTTTTAAGAAAAAAAGATATGCAAGACACCAAACTTAGAAATTTTTAATGTTTAGACACTATGGATTTGAAAATACATATGAAAAACAAGAAAAGATACAAAATAGGAGAATTTAAAGATCAGAACAAGGAAAATCATCAAGAACAACTTGAAGATCAATGAAGAACACAATGCATATGTTTTCGAAAATTTAAGGAAGCATGATGTGTGGAAAACGATCCAACACAAAACTCACCGGCAAGTGTACCGGGTCGCATCAAGTAATAAAACTCACGGGAGTGAGGTCGATCCCACAGGGATTGAAGGATTGAGCAATTTTAGTTTAGTGGTTGATTTAGTCAAGCGAATCAAGTATTGGTTGAGTGGTTTATCTTTAACAGAAGCTAAATTGCTTGGAATGTAAAGGGAGAGGGGAGGATTGCAGTAAATTAAAGAGCAGGAAAGTAAAAGATACTGAATCTTAAAGAACAAGAAATTAAATGACTGAAACTTAAAGTGCAAGAAATGTAAATTGCAGTAACTTAAAGTGCAAGAAATATAAATTGCTTGAATGGAAAAGGGATTTGAGGATTGGGAATTCAGAATTTCAACAAGGAAAATTAAATTGCAACAATTAATAAAGCAGAAGTTGAATTAGAAATAACTAGAATTCAAACAGAAATGGAAATTAACTTGCAGCAGAGGTTCATAGAAGAACCAAAAGGAAAAATGGGATCTCAGGACTCAAGAGACTAGATAGCAAAGTCTAGATCTCAACTGCCTTCCCAGATCCAAGTTCACAAAGCAATTAACAAGAAATTGAAGAAGAAGCAGTGAAGGAATTGTAATTGAACTCAATTATGCAGAAGAGAAATTAAAGAGATCTTGAATGGAGATTGAGACAGAAATTCCTCAATTCTTCACACCCAAGATTTAAACAAGAAAAGTAAAAATGCCCACACAAGAACGAGGAAGAAGAGAGATCAATTCTCCTCCCTAATTCTCTGAAATCTCAGTGAAGTCTCCAAGAGAAGTTCCAAAGTTCAAAAATAAAAGTAAAGATTCAAAGAAAGGTTCAAAGAAAAGTCAAGGAAAAAGGGTCCTACTTACATCAAACTATCTCCTATTTATACACTTTCTATTCTTGGATTTTGGAATTTGGATGGGCTTTTGAGTTGGTGAAGAAATGAATTAAATTGGATTTTTAAACCAATTTTCAGCCCAAGAGCAATTGCTTCCAGGAGGCTGTCCTGCCCTTGTGGAGGGCAGGGCAGAAAATGATGCGTCTGGCCCGTGGTGCGAGCGTGTGGTGCGAGTTGGTGCTGCAGGATGCTGCCCTACCCTTGTGGAGGGCAGGGCAGAAATTTTTGGTGCGCCAGATTTTGCTTGTGCGTGCGTGTTGATGCTGCCGAAGCTTCCTTGGTGCGCCAATCTGGTGTGCTGGCCGTGCACCAAAAAATGCTGCCCTGCCCTTGCGGAGGGCAGGGCAATGTTTCCTAAGTTGAAGTCCCGTGTTCGAAACTTGGGCAATGCACACGCTACTCTTTTTCTTGGTTTTCTTGGTACCAAACTAAGGCCTAGTTTCTTGTTTCCTCATGGTGCCGTGTTCGATCCTTGTAGCAAGCATTGGTGAGCTTTTTCTTTGAATTTCTTCCTTTGGTGAGCCCGATATTGCCCTTGAAGAGGGCAGGGCAGTGTTTTTGCTCTCCTTGATCCATGGCACCAATTTGTGCTCTGCCCTTGTTGTGGACAGGGCAGTGTTACCTCTCAAGGCTTGTTTCCTTATGTTGCGCTCCTAGAGGGCAGTGTGCCCTTGTGGAGGGCAATGCTTGCTTCCTCCTTTTATGCGCCACAGTTCTTCTCTCTTGGGCCACGCTTTCTTAAGCCACGCTTCCTCTTTTCTTCTTTTCTTCACCTACAATAAACCAAAACAACCACTCAAAGTATCACTAAATTCACAAGGCTTATAAATCAATTAAAAATCAATTAAATTTAGTTTAAACCTCATGAGTTAGCATCAATTTAATGGTAGTTGCTTGATTTAAAGAAGTTATGCATTTTCATTCCAAATCACTTACTTAGAATGCAAGAAAGTGCATAAAGACAAATAAAACAAGTGAAATTAGCTTGAAAAATAGGTATATGATGACTTGTCATCAAAGCATGCAATTGACACCAAACTTAGAATTTGACACTAAACTCAATCAAGAAACACAAAAAATATTTTTGGTTTTTATGATTTTATTAAACCTTTTTGTATTTTTTGAAAATAGAACTAAAATTACCCAATCTAAGCAACAAGATGAACCGTCAGTTGTCCAAACTCGAACAATCCCCGGCAACGGCACCAAAAACTTGGTACACAGAATTGTGATTTCACACTTTTCTCACAACTCCGCGCAGCTGACCAGCAAGTGCACTGGGTCGTCCAAGTAATACCTTACGTGAGTAAGGGTCGATCCCATGGAGATTGACAGCTTGAAGCAAGCTATGGTCATCTTGTACATCTCAGTCAGGCGGATTAAAATGGTTATGAGGTTTGATAATAAAAAGATAAATAAAGCAGAAAATAAAATAAAGTTACTTATGTAGTTCCTTGGTGGGAATTTTAGATAAGCGTTTAGAGATGCTTTGTTGCCTCTGAACCTCTGCTTTCTTATTGTCCTCATCCAATCATGCGTACTCCCTTCCATGGCAAGCTGTATGTTGGTGGATCACCGTTGTCAATGGCTACCAACCGTCCTCTCAGTGAAAAAATATCCTATACGGTTTTCCGCACGGCTAATCAGCTGTCGGTTCTCGATCGTGTCGGAATAGAATACATTTATTCTTTTGCACACTGTCACTGTGCCAAACAGTCACGAATTTGATGCTCATCATAGTCATCCTATCCCAGATCCTACTCAGAATACCATAGACAAAGTTTAGACTTTTCGGATCTCAAAAATGCTTCCAATTGATTCTAGCTTGTACCACGAAGGTTCTAACATCACGGATTTGAATGCTCTGTTGTCAGGAAAGGTGATTCAGATCCGTGAGTCAGAGACCAAAGAGAGTATACTCCAGCTGTTGTCCAATGACTACGTTGAACATCATGTAGACCGTTTTGTGGTTATTAGGCACGCGGATCTTGGCTAAGCGAGTAACAAAGATTGGGTGATTGTCCTGGGTCACCCCTTCATTCTGACTTAACTGAATTAAGTACCAGAGTATATCTTGGAGGAGAAGTAGGCGTGAATTGAATAGAAAAATAATAATACTTGCATTAGTACTCGAGGAACAGCAGAGCTCCTCGCCTTAATCTATGAGGTGTAGAAACTCCACCATTGAAAAATACATAAGAGCAAGGTCTAGGCATGGCCGAATGGCCAGCTTCCCAATGGCATAATACAATTGAAATAGGGTTCAAAGACCTGATCAAATGATCGAAAAGTGGTCCAAAGATATGAATACAATAGTAAAAAGTGCTATTTATACTAAACTAGTAAACTAGGTTTACAGAAAATGAGTAGATAGTGCAGAAATCCACTTTCGGGGCCCACTTGGTGTGTGATGGGGCTGAGCAATGAAGCTTTCATGTGCATAGGCCCTTCTTGGAGCTCAAATGCCAGTTTTGGTGCCAGTTTGAGCGTTTAACTCCAGCTTTGGTGCCAATTCTGGCGTTTTACGCCAGAAAAGGGTCTATGGTGGGCGTTTGGATGCCAGTTTGGGCCATCAAATCTTGGGCTAAGTATGTGCTATTATACATTGCTGGAAAGCCCAAGATGTCTACTTTCCAACGCAATTGAGAGCGCGCTGATAAACCCCATTTGTAGGGTTTATCTTTTGTTGAATTTAAGGGATTTTATGACCTTTTACCCACATTTATTCAATGAAATAGTATGGTTTCATGATTTTCCCTTAATTTGTGCTTAAATGTGAAAACATGGTTTCTAGACCTTAAATTAGTTAATTTTAATTCACCTTTGATTCCACTAGATGCCTTGATTTGTTTGTTAAGTGATTTCAGGTTGAAAAGGGCTAGGGAAGGATCAAAAGAGTGAAAGGAAAGCATACAAAGGGGAGAAGATCATGAAAAGCCAAAGAATTGAACTCGCCCATGGACACGCGCGCGCACCTGGCGCTTACGCGCACCTTGCGAATTACCCCATGGACGCGTACACGTGCTGTGCGCGTACGCGTCGATGTTGGAATATGATTTTTTATTGAAAACATGGCCAGCGAATTCAGAAGGGTTGTGGGGTCCAATCCCAACCAACTTTGGCACCAAAAATGCTATTTAAAGCCAAGGATTAAAGAGCAAAGGGGAATTCCATCATTCACACTCATCAGGATTAGTTTAGAGTTACTTTTAGAGAGAGAAGCTCTCACTTCTCTCTAGGATTAGGATTAGGATTAGGTTTAGTTCTTAGATTTAGGTTTAATTCATGCTTTGATTTACTTTTCCTTTTGTAATTCTTCTTCTCCTACATCTCTTCTCTCTAGTTTAGCATTTAATTCTTGTAATTCTCTACTTTTATGTTGATGCACTTTTATTCTTCCATTTTCCTTTAATGCAATTTATGTTTTCATGTTCCTTTATTGTTCATTTGATTGTTGTTATAAATTCCTTGCAATAATTGTTATTAGATTTCATTGTTGTTGTCAATTTACTATGCTTTTCTTTCATGCCTTCTAAGTGTTTGACAAAATTCTTGGTTGGATTTTAGAGTAGAATTTTGTGCTCTTGGCTTGGAAAGGTGACTTAGGACTTCTTGATTTGCTAATGTCCAAGTAATTGATGATTGGGAGCCATTGACTCTAGTTCCCACTAATTGAATTAGTGGAGAGTTAGGACTTATGGACTTGGATTGATATATCTCATTTAACTTTTCTTTACTACTAGTTAGAGGATGATTTAAATTCTCATATTGTGGTTAGTGATTAGGATAGAGATCCTTGACCACCAAATCTTGCCAAAACCTTTTAAGCCATTAGTTTACTTTTTTGCCATTTATCTTTCATGTTTCTTATCAAAACCCCAAAAATAACTCATAACCAATAACAAGACATTTTATTGTAATTCCTAGGGAGAACGACCCGAGGTTCAATACTTCGGTTTATAAATTTTAGGGGTTTGTACTAGTGACAAACAACTTTTTGTATGAAAGGATTATTGATTGGTTTAGAAACTATACTTGCAACAAGAATTCATTTGTGAAATTCTATACCATTAAAAATCCAATCATCAAAATGGCGCCGTTGCTGGGGAATTGCAATGGTGTTAGGTTATTGGTTATTGTACATATGTGAATAGTGTGAATATATTGCTTTTTGCTTTATTTGCTAGTTGTAGAAATTTGTTTCTCTCATTTTCTATTATCTTTTGATTTTTGTTTTCTTTTTCCATTATGAATTCTCGCTTTGGCTATGAGTGTGATTACAACTATATTGTAGGTGATGAGAACTTCAATGAGAATGTATATCAAGGATGGGACACTCGAAGGTGGGAGGAGCCATATGCATATGATCAATCTTCATGGCAACAACCTCCACCAATGCACTATGAAGAAGAGTCATTCTATGATGCATACCAATCCAATGGCTATGGTGAAGCTCCTTGTGACTTTCAAGAACTACCACCATATGCCTACGAGTCATATCCTCAATATGAACTATACTCACAAGCCCTCTACCACCAAGCACCTCCATCTGACCATAATTCGTATCCATCTTACCAACCACCTTTTGAACCATACGAGCCATGCATGGAACCACCATTCCAATATTCATACTCCCAAGAACCACCTCAATATACACCACATACCCTTATCAAGAAGAATCACTTCCCTATCATGAACCCTTTCTCCATGACAATGAATCCCCCTATCCACCCCAATCCTCAAAGGATGAAACCCTTAGCCTTATACTTCAAGGGCAAGGAGAAATGCAAAAGGAGACAATAGAATTTGTGGCTACCTTGATCAAGGTAGTAACCGTTTTAGTCTCCCAATATTTGAGCACTCAAAGCACTCCCATGGTCACATATGGAGAATCAATTGAAAAGCATAGCATGAAGGAGAGATTAGAAACTCCGGTGGAGAATGAGGGATATTATTTTGTATTAGAGCAATTGGAGGAGCCTATGATCATTGAAGAAGAGGAAGAAGTGGTTGAAGACTTAGGAGATGTGGAACCTCCTTGGGGACCTAGAGTTGAAGAGAACCTTTCCAAGAAGAGTGAATTTGATGTTAAGGAGGGACATGCACAACCTCCAAAACAAATTTTAAATGAAGACTTGGAGGGAGTGAAGCAAGAATTGAGTTTTCTTGGTGATGAAGATCATGCATCCAACTTTTTTGGTGGTGAATCCTTTGAATTTGAAGAACCTTCTCCCAATGAATTTGAAAGTGATGTGAAGGTAGATTTCTCTCGACCTCCCATTTATGACTTGAGTGATGGAGAAGAGTTAGATGAAGTTGATGAATAAAGGATTGAGAATGAAGAAGTTTATGAAGAGGTGGAGATTGACAAGGAAGCAAACAAGGGAGTAGAGCTTGCAAGGACATTGGAGATACCTCTCCCCAAGCCACCACCATCCATTTATTCATTCAAGTGGGTAAATTCCTTATACTTAAGCTTTATTATTCCCCTTGAATATGGTTTGCTTGAGACGGATGGTTAACTTAGAAAAATTAGTGGCTTTAATAGTAAAAGGGAGATGGTCACATGTCCAAAGCTTGATAGCAAAGGTTGGTGTAGAACCAGAATGCATGGGTCTAGAAGGATATTTGGTCACTTTGTTGAGAATTCACCTTGCTCACCACCCACATGGACTAATGATAATCAACTTGGAGATGGGTGTGAAAATAAAATATGGGATCTAGGAACACATAAGGATCAACTTTGGTAGCCCATGGTGTGTGTAGAACTCCATCAAAGCTTGGAGATATTAATTTTGAAGAATGGGGCACAATGGAGAACCAAGCATTGGTGGATGTTCCAAGATGAGTTCAAGCACAAGCCACCTTAAAAGGAGCTCCCCATAAGTCCAACTCAAGGACAATAAACAAAAGTGCTAGGTGGGAGACACCCCACCATGGTAAAATCTTTTCATTTTTCTTTTTTTTAAATATTGATAGAATTAGTTTAAATTCATGTTTTGATTAGTTTGTTGAGTTTAATTAGTATTTTAGCATGTTAAATAAGGTTTTATGGTGTTTTGGTAGCTGTTTGAATGTTTGGAACACTTGGATTGGTGTAAAAACATAGAAAATTTTTGAAAAACAGAGCACCATCCACGCGTACGCGTTGATAAACCCCAATTTCGTGGTTTATTTTGTGCTTATTTTGGGAGATTTATTCACCTTTTCCCACAATTATTCAATGAAATAGCATGGTTTTGTAATTCTCCCTTGAATTGTGCTTAAATGTAAAAACATGCTTTTTAGGCCATAAATTAGTGATTTTAATTCACTTTAATCCCATTCGATGCCTTGATGTGTTTGTTAAGTGATTTCAGGTCCATAAGGCAAGTATTGGATGGAAGAAATGAGGAGAAAAGCATGCAAAGAGGAGAATGCATGAAGAAATAAAGATTTGGAATGCACCAATGGACGCGTACGCGTACAAGGCGCGCACGCGCAAAAGTGGTTTCCCAATGAAATGTTTGTTGTTCTTTTATTGTTGATTTGAATTGTGGATTTACTTTACTTGTAATTGGTAGTTGGTAGATTTTATATTCCTGCTCATTTACCATGCTTTCCATTTGTACCCACCAAGTGTTTGACAAAATGCTTGGAAGGATGTTAGAGTAGATTTTGAGCATTCTTGGCTTGGAAAGAGTAATTAGGCAATCTTGAGTCATGAAAACCAACTTATGTTGGTGATCTAGAGTTGTTAGCTAATATTGTTTCCATTGACGCTAATCTTTTGCTAATTTAATTAGTGAGTTGATTAGGACTTATGGAATATTATTTTCATTGACGCTAATCTTTTGCTAATTTAATTAGTGAGTTGATTAGGACTTATGGAATATTGTTTCCATTGATGCTAATCTTTTGCTAGTTTAATTAGTAAGTTGGTTAGGACTTTTGGATTGAGATTATCTAGTCTCGTTAGACTTTCTCCCTATTTGTTGGAGTTGACGTAATAAGATAAATTCTTGTTTATATTTGTAACATGATTAATTAATCTTGTTTGACTTTCTCCCTATTTGTTGGAGTTGACTAAATAAGATGAATTAATCATGCATGACTAGGATAGAAAGCCTATGATCTCAATCCATCACCATGAATGTCTCCCTTTATTACTTGCTTGATTTACTTTTCTTCTTGTCCATTTAATTTCTTGCCTCATATCAATCAAAACCCCCCTATACCCCTCATAGCCAATAATTAAGCACTTCATTGCAATTCCTTGTGAGACGACCCAGAGTCTTAATACTTCGGTTAATTTTCATTGGGGTTTGTACATGTGACAACCAATATTTTTGATTGGGAGGATTGTTTGTGGTGTAGAACTATACTTGCAACGAGAATTCATTCAATTGAGGAAATTCTATACCACGACAATTTTCTTAAATCACGCGTACGGTGCATGTACGCATGCCCGAGCTTTTTGGCCATTCCACGCGCACGCGCACATGACGCGTTCGCATGCATGCAGAAGTTCCACCTCCAGCCAATGACCCGAGAGTTGCGCCTGCACTGTGCGAACTTTGTGCCTGAGGCACAAACATCAACCCAGGCATAAGTGCGATGGACGCGTACGCGCTTCATCTCCGGTTTACCAAGCACGCATACGCGTGCCTTACACGTATGCGTCATGCCCATTCCACTACCATCCGCGCGCGCAACATGCGCGCGTACGCGCGGATTTCCTTCCTTCACTACATTTCTTTTCTTCTCCTCTTTCCATTTCTTTTCTCCTCCTTTCTTCTTCCCTTCTTCTACCTCCCATCCAACACTCCCAAACTCCATTGATAACCATTTATTTTAGTTAACTAATTAGTTAGTTAGTTAGTTGATTAGTTAGTTTTAGTTAGTTTTCATTTTATTTTCTCTTTTTCATTGTAAGTGTTGGATTGTTATTCTTATTTACCATTAATTGCTGCTGGATGATAAAAAGGTTGTTATCTCAACATCATTATGTTTATAAACTTTGTTGGACTCTATTATTGAAGTTATATTCTACTACTTGGTTTTGAGTTTTTCATGCTTACCTTTTAAGAATACAAAGTGATGAGAATTGCCTTCAAGCATGTTTAATCTTCTTGAATTGCATGATTTGGCCACCATGTGATTTGAACCTTATTCTTTGATTAGGCAACCTCTTGATGGATGATGTTGTGCATTTACCTCAATACATTGTGCTTCTTGATCATATGCATCCATATGTTTTCAGCTTGAATGCTTTCATGCTTCTTCAATGCTTGTTTTACCTTACAAGTTCACTTAAAGCATCACAAGCACACTAGGATAAGTGAAGTGCATGCTTCTTTTGTGATATTACCTTTATGCTAATGTGTGTTCTAAACCGCACAATTTAGAATTCACATACCTAATATTTCTTAATGTCACACTAATTCACTCACTCATTCCTAGTGATTTACCTCATTCCATCAATGTATGCTTCCTTGCTTTTATATCATCTCATCTTATGGTGTTATTTTCTGTTTTTCATGATGGATGCACCATGAGCAATAGCGAAAGTGGAAGAAAGAACACGCAGCACCGGTTGACCTACCAGCTGAAGGTAGCAATCCGGAGATTCGCCGTACCCCCTTACTCATCTTTGAGTGCACCGAGGACGGTGCAAACTTTTAAGTGTGGGGAGGTCATCACCGACCGATCAGCGATGTTGGGTGACAAGTTTCTAATCCAACACTTTTTCATTTTCTTTTTTAGGATTTTTACGTGCATTTTCTTAATTTTTCATATATATTCACAATAAGCTTAGTCAAAATAATGAAAATTTTCATGATTTCTATCTATAGGGCACTAATTGATTTGAGAGAAAAACTTTTTCATAGAACTTGCTTGAATCACATACATATATTGTGGAACATGGTTTTTGAGCTAAGAACACAAGCAAGTGAGATTTGAGCCTAATGGTGTGGTTACATCTTATAACCACTTATTTTTCTTCTTGTGTGCATTATTCTCTTTCTATGATTATGATCTTTGATTTGTTTGATTCTTTATGTCCATTATTTTGTGTATTCATGCACTTATATGAGGCCATTATTTCATTTAGCTCACTTACCCAAATGGCCTTACCTTTTATCTTCCATTGTTAGCAAATTTGAGCCTACGATTAACCCACTTTGTTCTTAATTTAGCACATTACAAGCCTTAAAGCGAAAAACAATAAATGTCCTTAATTTGGATCTTTGATTAGCTTAGGCTAGTGTGTGTGAGTATCATTCAAGTGTGGGAAACTTGGGACATTGGTTGAGTTAAAAGGATGTTTTTGTTTTATATTTCTATATTTGGAAATCGGGTACATACTCATGCGTTAATTAAATGAAAGACCTTATGCATTGATAATCTTGAAAGAAAGAAAAAAATAAGAAAAACGAAAGAAAAAAAAAGAAAAAAAAGAAAAAATGTAGATATCAAAAAAAAGAAAGAAATTAGAAAAGAAAGAAAAAGAAGAAAAAGAAAGCAATAAAAGGGGACAAAATGCCCCAAAGTGTAGCTCAATAAAATCAATGCATAAGTGTTGTAAAATGAAAAGGGATACATGAGTATGTGAAAGAGTGAAAATGGGTAATTAGGTTAGAACTTAATTGTATAGGATGTCATAGGTTAGGTGGGAAGTGTAAGCTTATCAAAGATTCAAATTTCAAGTTCACTTGACCAAATATGCATCCTACCCTGACCCTAACCCCATTACAACCAAAGAAAAGACCTCATGATACTTGTATGCATGCATGAAATATATGTCGATTGTTAGAAGAAAAAAAAATCTTAGAAAGCATGATTAGGAGAGAATTGAGAGAATCAACCCTAAACACTTGAGCGAATAAAGTGCAAATACATCCGGTGAGGGTTTGATGCTCAATTACATGTTTCCACCTATGATCATCTTCTTGGGAATTGATTTATTTTGACCAAGCAATTGCATTCATTTAGATAGTTGCATATAGGTAGATTGTATTTAGTTACTCTCCATTGAATAAATGCCATACCCTTACTTCATTCTTGGTTTAAGCATGAGGACATGCTTGCTTTAAGTGTGGGGAGGTTGATAAACCCCATTTGTAGGGTTTATCTTGTGTTGAATTTAAGGGATTTTATGACCTTTTACCCACATTTATTCAATAAAATAGTATGGTTTCATGATTCTCCCTTAATTTGTGCTTAAATGTGAAAACATGCTTTCTAGACCTTAAATTAGTTAATTTTAATTCACCTTTGATTCCACTAGATGCCTTGATTTGTTTGATAAGTGATTTCAGGTTGAAAAGGGCTAGGGAAGGATCAAAGGAGTGAAAGGAAAGCATACAAAGGGGAGAAGATCATGAAAAGCCAAAGAATTGAACTCACCCATGGACGCGCGTGCGTACCTGGCGCTTACGCGCACCTTACGAATTACCCCATGGACAAGTACGCGTGCTGTGCGCGTACGCGTCGATGTTGGAATATGATTTATTAATGAAAACGTGGCCAGCAAATTCAAAAGGGTTGTGGGGCCCAATCCCAACCAACTTTGGCACCAAAAATGCTATTTAAAGCCAAGGATTGAAGAGTAAAGGGGAATTCCATCATTCACGCACGAATTGGGTTTCTGTAGCTCCAGAAAATTCAATTCGAGTGCAGGGAGGTTAGAATCCAACAGCATCTACAGTCCTTTTTCAGCATCTGAATCAGATTTTTGCTCAGGTCCCTCAATTTCAGCCAGAAAATACTTGAAATCACAGAAAAACACACAAACTCATAGTAAAGTCCAAAAATGTGAATTTTGCGTAAAAACTAATAAAAATATACTAAAAAGTAACTAAAACATACTAACAACTACCTAAAAACAATGCCAAAAAGCGTATAAATTATTCGCTCATCAATGATAGTATACTATTATCTCTCTTCTCTCATAAATCGAGTCCGGTTCGTCAAATTGAGACTATTTACAGAAAACAGAATCAAAAATCCTAACTGATACGGTTCAAAAACTAGGTTTTTCATGATTGCATTGTTGAGCTTGTCCCAAAAGAGGTTCTAGATTAAAGATGACATAATAACAATGAGGATTGAGATGCTTGATGATATATCAGAGGTTCTCCCCTTATTGATCTTTCGGAGAAATCTGTACTTTCAAAAAAAGATCTCACGTACTCGAAAACCGGGGTTGTTACACTTGAGGTGGGAAGTAGTGCTCTCGAGGCATGGGAGGTAGTGGAGGAACTTGTTGTGCTTTTTCCTTAACTTGTCGTCTTGGAACCCTTGCATATTCTCGTGCATGCTCCATAGTCTTCCTTGAGATCGGCCACTCGATGGGAATAGGAAAATCATTGTCCACGCAGACCTCTGCGGCCTCATAAAGCCAATAAATAAGGTGAGGAAGGCTAGCTTCTCATGCGTATAGGAGTTGGAGGTTATGCTATAGAGTTGTTGTGGAATAATGTCCTCTACTGCCACCTCATAACCGATCATGATATAGTTGATCATGAGGGCCCTATCCACCATGCACTCGAAGAGGTTTCTAGTTCAGATAATAGAGCATTGGATGAACTCCAACCATCCTCTAGCAACTGGCTTAAGGTCATGCTGGCTCAATTCGTTTGGCTGCCTATCCGAACTCAACATCCACTAAGCTCCCAAGAGGCAAATGTCAGCAAGCACTTGGTCATACCTTCGGTCTTGACTCATCGTCTCACTATAAGTCTCCAAACCATAATTTGGAGGTGGTAGTCGAAATGCTGCCCTAACTATTCTTGGATTGAAGTCCAAGACCATTAATGAGCGGATATTTTATACGCTTTTTGGGGGTAATTTCATGTAGATTTTAGTATGTTTTAATTAGTTTTTAGTAGAATATTATTATTTTTTAGACAAAAATCATATTTCTGGACTTTACTATGAGTTTGTGTGTTTTTCTGTGATTTCAGGTATTTTCTGGCTGAAATTGAGGGAGCTGAGCAAAAATCTGAGTTAGGCTGAAAAAGGACTGCTGATGCTGTTGGATTCTGACCTCCCTGCACTCGAAATGAATTTTCTGGAGCTATAGGAGTTCAATTGGCGCTCTCTCAACGGCGTTGGAAAGTCGACATCCAGGGCTTTCCAGCAATATCTAATAGTCCATACTTTGCACGAAGATAAATGATGCAAACTGGTGTTCAACGCCAATATCATGCTGTTGTCTGGCGTCCAGCGCCAGAAACAGGTTACAAGTTGGAGTTCAACGCCCAAAACACTTCACAACCTGGAGTTCAACTCTAGAAATAGCCAAAGCACGTGAGAAGCTTTAGTCTCAGCCCCAGTACACACCAAGTGGGCCCCAGAAGTGGATTTCTGCACCAATTATCTTAGTTTACTCATTTTCTGTAAACCTAGGTTACTAGTTTACTATTTAAACAACTTTTAGAGGATTACTTTTGACCTCATGACATTTTCAGATCTGAATTTTATACACTTGGACGGCATGAGTCTCTAAACTCCATTGTTGGAGGTGAGGAGCTCTGCAGCGTCTCAATGGATTAATGCAATTGTTTCTATTTCATTCAAACGTGTGTGTATTCCTATCTAAGATGTTCATTCGCGCTTAATTGTGAAGGAGGTGATGATCCATGACACTCATCATCTCCCTCAATCCATGAACGTGTACCTAACAAATACCTCCGTTCTACATCAGATTGAATGAGCATCTCTTAGCTTCCTTAATCAGAATCTTCGTAGTATAAGCTAGAACTGATGGCGGCCACTCTTGAGGATCTGGAAAGTCTAAACCTTATCTGTGGTATTCCAAGTAGGATTCAAGGATTGAATGGCTGTGACGAGCTTCAAACTCGCGATTGCTGGGCGTGATGACAAACGCAAAAGGATCAATGGATCCTATTCCAACATGATCGAGAACCAACAACTGATTAGGCGTGCTGTGACAGAGCATCTGGATCATTTTCACTGAGAGGATGGGAAGTAGCCACTGACGATGGTGACACCCTACATACAGCTTGCCATGGATGGAACTTTACAAACAATTGAGTTGAATATTACATTGCAAAAATTCAGAGGACAAAGCATCTCCAAAACTCCAACATATTCTCCATTAATAAAGTAACAATTCCTTATTCCAAACACTTTAACTTCTTACAATCAAATCCAAATAACCTTATTGGCATCCTAACTAAGATTAATAAGATAAACATAGCTTGCTTCAAACCAATAATCTCCGTGGGATCGACCCTTACTCACGTAAGGTATTACTTGGACGACCCAGTGCACTTGCTGGTTAGTTGTACGGATTGCAAATTCGTGCACCAAGTTTTTGGCGCCGTTGCCGGGGATTATTCGAGTTTGAACAACTAAAGGTTTATTTTATTTCATAGATTAGGAATAATTTATCTTTATTGTTATAGAGTCATTAAATTCTGATAGGATAGTTTCTTTTCAAAAATTTCTTTTCAAAAATATTATTTTTCTTAATTAATTGTTAATTTTTCGTGAGTTCAGTGTCTTGTTCTAAGTTTGGTGTTAATTGCATATTTTATATTTTTCTTTAACTTTTCGAATTGCATGTTCTTGTTTTTTTTTTCTTGATCTTCAAATTGTTCTTGTTAATTTTTCTTGTTTGATCTGTGATTTTTCTTGTTCTGTGTTTCTTCTTGTTTCACTTGTGTTCTTTTTAAAGCATTAATCTTCCAAAAGGAATATATCTATTCAGAACAAGTGTTACATTTACTCCCAATTGGCTAGAGCATTGGCTTATATTCTTGATGATTGGGCACCAGTTCTTTTGAAAATCTTTTTCAAAAATAATTTTTTTTGATTTAATCTTGTGCCAAACTTTAAGTTTGGTGTTTTCTTGTTAAGTTTGATATAATTTTCGAAAACTTATCTTGGTTTTATAAAAAATTTTAAGTTTGGTGTTCTTTCTTTTGTTCTTGGTGTTCTTGTGAATCTTCAAGGTATTCTTGAGTCTTTCTTGTGTTCCTTGGTGTTTTCTCTCCAAAATTTTCGAAAATAAGGAGCATTAGATCTAAAAATTTTAAGTCTTGTGTCTTTTGTGTGTTTTTCTCTTTCATCACAAAATTCAAAATTCAAAAAAAAGAAATAATAATAATAATAATATATTTTCTAACTAATTTTAAACTATAATTTCGAAATTTTTATATAAAAATTTCAGATTTCAATTTCAAAATTTTTCGAAAATCTTCACAAAATATTTTCAATTTCTTTTTTTATTTTACTTTTTTTTATTTATTTCGTTTTTATTTATTCCATTTTTTATTTTATTTTAAATAATATCAACATACATATCATCTCCCTTGTTCCATCATGGAATTAAGTGGAAATGAACAGTCCAGGAGGACTCTGGGGTCATATGCTAACCCCACTACTGCTTCATATGGGAGTAGTATCTGTATACCCTCCATTGGAGTTAGTAGCTTTGAGTTAAATCCTCATCTCATTATCATGGTGCAGCAAAACGGCCAGTATTCCGGTCTTCCACAGGAAGAACCTACAGAGTTTCTGGCACAATTTTTACAAATTGCTGACACAGTACATGATAAGGAAGTAGATCAGGATGTCTACAGATTACTACTGTTTCCATTTGCTATAAAAGATCAAGTTAAGAGGTGGTTAAATAACCAACCTAAGAACAGCATAAAAACATGGAAACAGCTGTCAGACAAATTCCTGAATCACCATTTTCCTCCAAAACGGATGACACAGCTAAGGCTGAGCATCCAAGGCTTCAAACAAGGAGATAATGAATCTCTTTATGATGTTTGGGAGAGATACAGAGAGATGCTGAGAAAATGCCCCTCTGAAATGTTTTCAGAATGGGTGCAATTAGACATCTTCTACTATGGGCTTACAGAAAGAGCTCAAATTTCTCTAGACCATTCAGCTGGTGGATCTATACATATGAGAAAAACAATTGAAGAAGCTCAAGAGCTTATTGATACAGTTTCCAGAAATCAGCATCTGTACCTGAGCAGTGAATCTTCTATGAAAGAAGAAGCTAAAATAGCAACTGCTGAACTTAGTCCTGTAGATCAGGCTAATGAATTCAATCAGCAACTAGACTTTCTAACTCAACAGCTAGCCGAATTTAAGGAAATAGTATAAGAAACAAGAATGGCTAACATGAATATGGAAGTACAGTTAAAGCAAACAGAAAAGCAATTATCAAAACAAATAACAGAAGAATGCCAAGCAGTTCAATTAAGAAGTGGAAAAACATTAAATACCTCACTTCAAAGCAGCAGGAAGCCAAGAAATGAACAAATGGCTACTCAAAATCCCTCTGAGGACAATCAGAGCCCAGAGAGGAATAATGCTGGCGCCGAACGCCCAGCCCAGGCTCATTCCTGGCGTTCAACGCCAGAAACAAGCATGGATCCGGCGTTGAACGCCCAAAGGGAGCACAGTTCTGGTGTTCAGACGCCAGTAACAAATAAGGAGTTGGCGTCTAACGCCACTCCAGCTTCTACCCCTGGCATTCAAACGCCAGTGGGGGATCAGTCACACACAAGTGCTGATAACAACCCTTCTAAAAAGGCTTCCCAACCCACTTCTGTAGGTAATAAACCTGCAGCAACTAAGGTTGAGGAATATAAAGCCAAAATGCCTTATCCTCAAAAGCTTCGCCAAGCGGAACAGGATAAGCAATTTGCCCGCTTTGCAGACTATCTCAGGACTCTTGAAATAAAGATTCCGTTTGCAGAAGCACTTGAGCGAATACCCTCTCATGCTAAGTTCATAAAAGAGATCTTAAGTCATAAGAAGGATTGGAGGGAAACTGAAAAAGTTTACCTCACTAAAGAATGCAATGCAGTTATCCTAAAAAGCTTACCTGAGAAGCTTAAGGATCCCGGAAGCTTTATGATACCATGCACATTAGAGGGTAATTGNNNNTGATGGCTCCATTAAATACCCATCAGGCGTGATTGAAGATATGATTGTCAAGGTTGGGCCATTTGCCTTTCCTACTGACTTTGTGGTGCTGGAAATGGAGGAGCACAAGAGTGCAACTCTCATTCTAGGAAGACCTTTCCTAGTAACTAGCCAAACCCTCATTGACGTCCAAAAATTGGAAGTAACCCTGAGAGTCAATGAGGAGGAGTTCAAGTTGAATGTTGTCAAAGCTATGCAACATCCAGACACCCCAAATGACTGCATGAGTGTTGATATCATTGACTCTCTGGTAAGAGAGGTCAATATGGCTGAGAGTCTCGAATCAGAGCTAGAGGACATCTTTAAAGATGTTCAGCCTGATCTGGAGGAATCAGAGAAAATAATATAACCTCTGAAAATCCCTTAGGAAGAGGAGAAACATCCTAAACCCGAGCTCAAACCATTATCACCATCCCTAAAATATGCATTTCTGGGAGAAGGTGATACCTTTCCTGTAATCATAAGCTCTACCTTGGAGCCACAGGAAGAGGAAGCACTAATTCAAGTGCTAAGGACACACAAGACAGCTCTTGGGTGGTCCATTAGTAATCTCAAGGGCATTAGCCCAGCCAGATGCATGCACAAGATCCTATTGGAGGGTGACGCCAAGCCAGTGGTCCAGCCACAAAGGTGACTGAATCCAGCCATGAAGGAAGTGGTGCAGAAGGAAGTCACTAAATTACTAGAGGTTGGGATTATTTATCCTATTTCCGACAGCCCCTGGGTAAGCCCTGTCCAAGTCGTCCCTAAGAAGGGAGGCATGACAGTGGTTCATAATGAAAAAAATGAACTGGTTCCTACAAGAACAGTTACAGGGTGGCGTATGTGTATTGATTATAGAAGGCTCAATACAGCCACCAGAAAGGATCATTTTCATTTACAATTCATAGACCAGATGCTAGAAAGACTAGCAGGTCATGAATATTACTGCTTCCTGGATGGATATTCAGGTTATAATCAAATTGCAGTAGATCCCCAGGATCAAGAGAAAATGGCATTTACATGTCCATCTGGAGTATTTGCATACAGAAGGATGCCATTTGGTTTGTGCAATGCACTCGCAACCTTTCAAAGGTGCATGCTTTCTATTTTCTCTGATATGGTGGAAAAATTTCTGGAAGTCTTCATTGATGACTTTTCACTATTTGGAGACTCATTCAGCTCCTGCCTTAACCATCTAGCACTTGTTCTAAAAAGATGCCAAGAGACTAACCTTGTTTTAAACTGGGAGAAGTGTCACTTTATGGTGACTGAAGGAATTGTCCTTGGGCACAAAATTTCGAACAAGGGAATAGAAGTAGATCAAGCTAAGGTAGAGGTAATTGAAAAATTACCACCACCTGCCAATGTTAAGGCAATCAGAAGCTTTCTGGGGCATGCAGGATTCTATAGAAGGTTTATAAAGGATTTTTCGAAAATCGCCAAACCTCTGAGCAACCTGTTAGCTGCTAACACGCCATTTGTCTTTGATAAAGAGTGTCTGCAGGCATTTGAGACTCTAAAAGCTAAATTGGTCACAGCACCAATAATCTCTGCACCAAACTGGACATTGCCATTTGAACTAATGTGTGATGCTAGTGACCATGCCATTGGTGCAGTGTTGGGACAAAGGCATGACAAGCTCCTGCACGTCATTTACTATACCAGTCGTGCTCTAAATAACGCACAGAAGAACTACACAACCACAGAAAAAGAGCTGCTTACAGTAGTTTACGCCATTGACAAGTTTAGATCCTATTTAGTAGGATCAAAAGTGATTGTGTACACTGATCATGCTGCTCTTAAATACCTACTCACAAAGCAGGATTCAAAATCCAGACTTATCAGTTGGGTGTTGCTTCTGCAAGAGTTTGATATAGAAATAAGAGACAGAAAAGGGACAGAAAACCAAGTAGCAGATCACCTGTCCCAAATAGAACCAGTAGAAGGGGCATCCCTCCCTCTCACCGAGATCTCTAAAACCTTTCTTGATGAGCAACTCTTTTCCATCCAGGAAGTTCCATGGTTTGCAGACATTGCAAACTACAAGGCAGTGAGGTTCATACCCAAAGAGTACAGTAGACAGCAATCAAAGAAATTGATCACAGATGCAAAGTACTATCTTTGGGATGAACCATATCTCTTCAAAAGATGTGCAGACGGAGTAATCCGTAGATGTGTGCTTAAAGAAAAAGCGCAGAAGATCCTATGGCACTGCCATGGATCACAGTATGGAGGACATTTTGGAAGTGAGCGAACAGCCACAAGAGTCCTCCAATGTGGCTTCTACTGGCCTACTCTCTATAAAGATTCCCGAGTGTTTGTACTTAATTGTGACAGTTGTCAAAAATCTGGAAATCTGCCTCACAGTTATGCCATGCCTCAACAAGGGATCTTGGAGATTGAATTGTTTGATGTATGGGGTATTGACTTCATGGGACCTTTCCCACCATCATACTCAAACACTTATATTTTGGTGGCAGTGGATTATGTATCCAAATGGGTGGAGGCTATTGCAACACCCACTAATGACACTAAGACAGTGTTAAAATTCCTCCAGAAACACATCTTCAGCAGATTTGGTACCCCTAGAGTATTAATCAGTGATGGGGGCACTCATTTCTGCAATAAACAGCTTTACTCTGCTTTGGTTTGTTATGGAGTTAGCCAT
>NC_029781.3:36260124-36262026 GCF_000817695.3 Arachis duranensis
ATTGTTCACAATTTCGCGCACCAAGTTTTTGGCGCCGTTGCCGGGGATTGTTCAGTTTGGACAACTGACGGTTCATCTTGTTGCTTAGATTAGGTATTTATTTTTTTCGAAATTCTTGAAGATGAATTCTAGAGTTTCATGATGATTTGTTGAAGTCTGGCTGGCTGAGAAGCCATGTCTAATCTCATTGGACCGAGGTTTCAACTTATCATCACAAGAGCTTGTTGATCTTTATCAATCTTGCTTTTGGAGCAGTGATCTGCTAAGGCTTGGCTGGCCATTGGCAATGTCTAGTGTTTTAGACCGAAGCTTTCTTTGAGAGCTTGGCTGGCTGTGAAGCCATGTCTAATTCCTGGACCGGAGTCTTAGACTAGCACTGCACTGATTCCTGGAATTCTCATTAAGAATTTTGATACCTTTATCTTCTTTTTCCACTTAATTTTCGAAAAAAAAAATCAAAAAAATCATAAAATCCAAAAAATTCTTGTTTGAGTCTAGTGTCTCATGTTAAGTTTGGTGTCAATTGCATACATTCATTCATGTGTATTAAGGATTCTCAAGTAATTCTTGTTAATTTTCGTGCTCTGATCTTTGAATTCAATTGACTTGAGTGTTTTGTGTGTCTCATATGCATTTTCATTCTGTTAGTGTCAGTAGTATACAAACTGCTAAGTTTGGTGTCTTGCATGCATTGTTATTTGATTCTTGTTGCATTTTGATTTGTTCTTCTTATTAAAAATCTAAAAATATTTTTAATTTGTGTCTTTTCAAGTCAATAATACAGAGAATTGAAGATTCAGAACATACTGCAGAGGAATTATACAGAAAAAGCTGGGCGTTCAAAACGCCCAGTGAAGAAGGACAGACTGGCGTTTAAACGCCAGCCAGGGTACCTGGTTGGGCGTTTAACGCCCAAAAAGGTATAGTTTTGGGCGTTAAACGCCCAGAATGGTGCATGGCACAAGGGGGAAGATTCTGTTTTTCAATGCAATTTTTTTTCAGGTTTTCAAAGTTTTTCAAATCCAAATCTTTTTCAAATCATATCTTTTCAATCATATATTTTCAAAATCAATTTCTTTCCTTTTTCAAAGATACTTACTATCAATTAATGATTTGATTCAACATTTCAAGTATGTTGCCTTTTCTGTTGAGAAAGGTTTAATGTTTGAATCATATCTTTTCTTGATAGCCAAGTCATTAATTTTTAAAATCAAATCTTTTTAAAATGTTTTTCAAATCATATCTTCTCAATCACATTTTTTTTAAAACCAATCATATCTTCTTAACCACATCTTTTTCAAAATAATTTTCAATCAAATCTCTTTGATTTCTAATTTCAAAATCTTTTTTCAAAAATCACCTGATCTCTCTCCCACTCTTGGTTTTCGAAAATTAATTAGTGTTTTTCAAAATGTTTTCAAAATTTCTTACTTAATTTTCGAAAACCACTTCCCTCCTTCTCATATTCTTCTATTTATGGACTAACACTATTCCTTAATGCAAAATTCGAACTCCATCTCCTTTGATAAGTTCGAACTTTCTACTTCTGTCTTCTACTCTTCTTTTCCTCTGACACTTCAAGGAATCTCTATACTGTGACATAGAGGATTCCATATTTCTTGTTCTCTTCTCTTTCTTATGAGCAGGAGCAAAGACAAAGGCATTCTTGTTGAGGCTGATCCTGAACCTGAAAGGACCTTGAAGAGAAAGCTAAGAGAAGCCAAAGCACAACTCTCTTTAGAGGACCTGACCGACTTCTTCAAAGGAGAAGAACACATGGCAGCTGAAAACAACAATGCAAAGAAGGTGCTGGGTGACTTTACTGCACCTACTCTCGATTTCTATGGGAGAAGCATCCCTATCCCTGCCATTGGAGCAAACAACTTTGAGCTTAAGCCTCAA
>NC_029781.3:36264426-36264938 GCF_000817695.3 Arachis duranensis
CCAATCACCTCAACACCTCTTCCCCAAAAACCCTTCACCTATCAAATCCCATCTTTCTCTTCACCACTCACATCCATCCTTCTTTCTCATTTCTTCTTCTTCTACTCTCTTCTTCCTTCTTTTGCTCGAAGACGAGCAAACCTTTTAAGTTTGGTGTGGTAAAAGCATTGCTTTTTGTTTTTCCATAACCATTTATGGCATCCAAGGCCGGAGAAACCTCTAGAAAGAGGAAAGGGAAGGCAAAGGCTTCCACCTCCGAGTCATGGGAGATGGAAAGATTCATCTCAAGGGTGCATCAAGACCATTTCTATGAAGTTTTTGCCTTGAAGAAGGTGATCCCCGAGGTCCCTTTTTCACTCAAAAAGGGTGAATATCCGGAGATCCGACATGAGATCCGAAGAAGAGGTTAGGAAGTTCTTACCAACCCCATTCAACAAGTCGGAATCTTGATGGTTCAAGAGTTCTATGCCAATGCATGGATCACCAAGAACCATGACCAAAGTGTGAACCCG
>NC_029781.3:36265052-36265411 GCF_000817695.3 Arachis duranensis
GCATTCAACTTGCCCATGATGCAAGGAGATGAACATCCTTACACTAGAAGGGTCAACTTTGATCAAAGGTTGGACCAAGTCCTCACAATCATATGTGAAGAGGGCGCCCAATGGAAGAAAGATTCAAGAGGGAAGCCGGTTCAATTGGGAAGGCATGACCTCAAACCCGTGGCTAGAGGATGGTTGGAATTTATCCAAAGCTCAATCATTCCCACTAGCAACCGGTCAGAAGTTACCATAGACCAGGCTATCATGATTCATAGCATCATGATTGAAGAAGAAATAGAGGTTCATGAGGTTATAGCCCAAGAACTCTATAAGGTGGCGGACAAGTCCTCTACCTTGGCAAGGTTAGCCTT
>NC_029781.3:36265646-36266219 GCF_000817695.3 Arachis duranensis
GAGCCGCCATCACTAAGGTGGACCCGTTCCTTGATTTCCTTGTTCTTTATTCTTCTGTTTTTCGAAAATTAATGCTTATGTCTATCTATGTTTGTGTCTTGTGATAATTAGTGTCTTAGTGTCTATGCCCTAAAGTTATGAATGTCCTATGAATCCATCACCTTTCTTGAATCAAAAAACGTGCTTAATTGAAAAAGATAAGAATTGCATGAATTTTGAATTCTATAACAGTTTAATTATTTTGATGTGGTGGCAATATTTTTGTTTTCTGAATGTATGCTTAAACAGTGCATATGTCTTTTGAATTTGTGGTTCATGAATGTTGGCTCTTGAAAGAATGATGAAAAAGGAGACATGTTATTGAGGATCTGAAAAATCATAAAAATGATTCTTGAAGCAAGAAAAAGCAATGAAAAAAAAAAGGGAGAAAAAGAGAAAACGAAAAAAGTAGGGAGAAGAAAGAAAAAAAAAAGAAAAAGAAAGAAATAAAGTTGTGATCCAAGGCAAAAAGAGTGTGCTTAAGAACCTTGGACACCTCTAATTGGGGACTCTAGCAAAGCTGAGTCACAATCT
>NC_029781.3:36268105-36269423 GCF_000817695.3 Arachis duranensis
AGTTTGGACAACTGACGGTTCATCTTGTTGCTTAGATTAGGTATTTATTTTTTTCGAAATTCTTGAAGATGAATTCTAGAGTTTCATGATGATTTGTTGAAGTCTGGCTGGCTGAGAAGCCATGTCTAATCTCATTGGACCGAGGTATCAACTTATCATCACAAGAGCTTGTTGATCTTTATCAATCTTGCTTTTGGAGCAGTGATCTGCTAAGGCTTGGCTGGCCATTGGCCATGTCTAGTGTTTTGGACCGAAGCTTTCTTTGAAAGCTTGGCTGGCTGTGAAGCCATGTCTAATTCCTGGACCGGAGTCTTAGACTAGCACTGCACTGATTCCCGGAATTCTCATTAAGAATTTTGATACCTTTATCTTCTTTTTCCACTTAATTTTCGAAAAAAAATCAAAAAAATCATAAAATCCAAAAAATTCTTGTTTGAGTCTAGTGTCTCATCTTAAGTTTGGTGTCAATTGCATGCATTCATTCATGTGTATTAAGGATTCTCAAGTAATTCTTGATAATTTTCATGCTCTGATCTTTGAATTCAATTGACTTGAGTGTTTTGTGTGTCTCATATGCATTTTCATTCTGTTAGTGTCAGTAGTATACAAACTGCTAAGTTTGGTGTCTTGCATGCATTGTTATTTGATTCTTGTTGCATTTATTATTATTATTAAAAATCCAAAAATATTTTTAATTTGTGTCTTCTCAAGTCAATGATACAGAGAATTGAAGATTCAGAACATACAGTAGAGGAATTATACAGAAAAAGCTGGGTGTTCAAAACGCCCAGTGAAGAAGGACAGACTGGCGTTTAAACCTTTGTCATCCAGAGTCTTTAGGCGTTTAACGCCCAAAATGCTATTTAATTCTAGGCTCAAATTATTCCCCGGGAAATTAAAATCCCGGTGGAGAGGTCCATATGTGATTACAAGTGTATCACCATATGGATACGTAGAGCTTCAGGATAATGAATCTAACAAAAAGTTCATTGTTAATGGACAGAGAGTTAAACATTATCTTGAAAGCAATTTTGAGCAAGAATGCTCAAAACTGAGACTTGACTAAAAGCTCAGTAATAGTCCAGCTAATGACATTAAAGAAGCGCTTGCTAGGAGGCAACCCAGCCATTCACAAAATTTAATTTTATTTGTTTTTGCTAATTAATTTATTTTTACAGGTATATGTCAAAGTATCTTCAAAAGGTAAAATAGCAATTGATTGAATTCACAGAGTTACAGGGAAATTTGGAAGCTCACTGGCATGAAAAAGCCAGTAAGAAACGTTTTGGGCGTTGAACGCCCAAAAGAAGCACCCACT
>NC_029781.3:36269681-36283265 GCF_000817695.3 Arachis duranensis
CCCTATTTCAAAGATTTTACATGCATCTTAATCCATATAAACCTTTTTTTTTCAATCCAATCCAACTCTTTTTACAATTCTTTTTTCAAACTTAATTATCTTTTAAAATCTTTTTTTAAATTAAAAATTCAAATTTATTTTTAAAATATCATCCTTATCTTTTTAAATTATATCTTTTTTCTTATCATATCTATCTTTTATCTTATCTCTTTTTTTTCTTATTTTCGAAAAACCCACCCCCTCCCTTTATATCCACTTTCAGCGCCCCTCTCATCATCCACCATTCCACACTTGCTCTCCTCCTATCCCTCTTCTCTCTTTTCTTTTGCTTGAGGACAAGCAAACCTCTAAGTTTGGTGTGCTTATCCGTGATCACAAAAACATACTTACTTTGATCATGGCCCCTAAAGGAAAATAACCCAACCCAAGAGGCAAGAAAGAGAATACTCCAAAGCCACTTTGGAATCAAGGGAAGTTCTTAACTAAAGAACATTCAGACCATTACTACAAGATAATAAGTCTAAGATCAGTGATCCCGGAAGTCAAGTTCGATCTGAAAGAAGATGAATATCCGGAGATTCAAGAACAAATTCGAAACAGGAACTGGGAAATCCTAGCTAATCCTGAAACGAAAGTGGGAAGGAACATGGTTCAGGAGTTCTATGCTAATCTATGGCAGACAGACATGCAAAGAATAATTGGAGCTGCCCTCTATGACCATCAGACCTTAGTCAGAGGAAAGATTGTTCATACCCATCCTGACAAAATCAGGGAGATCTTTAAGCTTCCTCAACTGAAAGATGACCTAGACTCCTTTAATAGGAGAATGATGAGGGTAAATAAGGGCTTGGACAAGATTCTAGAGGATATATGCATCCCTGAAGCCAGGTGGACCACCAGCACAACTGGCATCCCAAATCAACTCAAAGGAGAAGATCTCAAACCAGCAGCCAGAGGCTGGCTGGATTTCATTGGGCGTTCTATATTGCCCACCAGCAACTGTTCTGAAGTTACTATTAAAAGAGCAGTGATGATTCATTGCATCATGTTGGGAAAAGAAGTAGAAGTCCATCAATTGATCTCGTGTGAACTATACAAAATAGCAAACAGGAATTCCAAGGATGCCAGATTGGCCTATCCAAGCTTAATTTCTATGCTCTGCAGAGAGGCCGGGGTGAAGATGGGAATAACAGAGTATATCTCAGTTGAGAGGCCAATCACTAGAATATCAATGGACAGACAACAGCTACAGGATGATCCAATCAAGAGGAGAGCATAGGAAGTCCTCCCAGAACTTCCTCAATTTGAATATTGGGAACATCTTGAGGCATCTATTTCCAAATTGCAAGAAGCTATGAACCAAATAAAGGAAGAACAGAACAATCAAAGTAGCATGCTTTGCAAACTGCTTAAGAAACAAGAAGAGCAAGGGCGTGATTTAAGGGAGCTGAAGCGCCAGAAATTAACCCTTGAAGGACCAAGCACCCCACAGATCAGAGGAACATCTACTTCTCAAAACACAGGTTGTTGAGTTCTAATTTTAGCTTTAACTCTGTGATAGTGTTATTATAGGAATTTACCTTAGAAGTTATATAGTAGTAGTAGTAATTAGTATATCTATTCTGGTTTTATTTCCAATTAAGTTATAATTTATTTTTCTCATCATCATCAGACATGAATAAAGTAGTAGATAATTAGAATAAAGAAGTAAGTTTTTTTTCGAGTTCTTAATAATAAAAATTATAATTAATTATATGTGGTGGCAATACTTTTTTTTCCCTGAATGAATGCTTGAACAGTGCATAATTTTTATCTTGAATTTTATGAATATTGGCTCCTGAAAGAATGAGGAACACGAAAAATATTATTGATGATCTGAAAAATCATGAAATTGATTCTTGAAGCAAGAAAAAGCAGTGAAAAAAAAAATTTACAAGGAATCAGTGGATCAAGAAAAAGAACAAAAGCCAATAGCCCTTAAAACCAAAAGGCAAGGGCGAAAAGGATCCAAGGCTTTGAGAATCAGTGGATAGGAGGGCCCAAGGAAGTAATTCCAGGCCTAAGCGGCTAAATCAAGCTGTCCCTAACCATGTGCTTGTGGCATGCAGGTCCAAGAAAACTTGAGACTGAGTGGTTAAAGTCGTGATCCAATGCAAAAAGAGTGCGCTTAAGAGCTCTGGACACCTCTAACTGGAGACTTTAGCAAAGCTGAGTCACAATCTGAAAAAGGTTCACCCAGTCATGTGTCTGTGGCATTTATGTATCCGGTGGTAATACTGGAAAACAAAGTGCTTAGGGCCACGGCCAAGACTCATAAAGTAACTGTGTTCAAGAATCAACATACTACACTAGGAGAATCAATAATACTATCTGAATTCTGAGTTCCATTGGATGCCAATCATTCTGAATTTCAAAGGATAAAAGGAGATGCCAAAACTGTTCAGAAACAAAAAGCTACAAGCCCCGCTCATCTAATAAGAATCTGAGCTCCATTTAAAAACTCTGAGATATTTTTACTTCTTAATTTCTTGTTATCCTATTTTATTTATCTAGTTGCTTGAGGACAAGCAACAGTTTAAGTTTGGTGTTGTGATGAGCGGATATTTTATACGCTTTTTGGGGGTAATTTCATGTAGATTTTAGTATCTTTTAATTAGTTTTTAGTAGAATATTATTAGTTTTTAGGCAAAAATCATATTTCTGGACTTTACTATGAGTTTTTGTATTTTTCTGTGATTTCAAGTATTTTCTGGCTGAAATTGAGGGAGCCGAGCAAAAATTTGAGTTAGGCTGAAAAACGACTGCTGATGCTGTTGGATTCTGACCTCCCTGCACTCGAAATGGATTTTCTAGAGCTACAAGAGTCCAATTGGCACGCTCTTAATGGATTTGGAAAGTAGACATACAGGGCTTTCCAACAATATATAATAGTTCATACTTTGCGCGAAGATAGATGACGTAAACTGGCGTTCAACGCCAGTATCATGCTGCTGTCTGGCGTCCAGCGCCAGAAACAGGTTACAAGTTGGAGTTCAACGCCCAAAACACTTCACAACCTGGCATTCAACTCAAGAAATAGCCAAAGCACGTGAGAAGCTTTAGTCTCAGCCCCAGTACACACCAAGTGGGCCCCAGAAGTGGATTTCTGCACCAATTATCTTAGTTTACTCATTTTCTGTAAACCTAGGTTACTAGTTTTCTATTTAAACAACTTTTAGAGGATTACTTTGGACCTCATGACATTTTCAGATCTGAATTTTATACATTTGGACGGCATGAGTCTCTAAACTCCATTGTTGGGGGTAAGGAGCTCTGCAGCGTCTCAATGGATTAATGCAATTGTTTCTATTTCATTCAAACGTGTGTGTGTTCCTATCTAAGATGTTCATTCGCGCTTAATTGTGAAGGAGGTGATGATCCATGACACTCATCATCTCCCTCAATCCATGAATGTGTACCTGACAAATACCTCCGTTCTACATCAGATTGAATTAGCATCTCTTAGCTTCCTTAATCAGAATCTTCGTGGTATAAGCTAGAACTGATGGCGGCCACTCTTGAGGATCCGGAAAGTCTAAACCTTGTCTGTGGTATTCCGAGTAGTATTCAAGGATTGAATGGCTGTGACGAGCTTCAAACTCGCGATTGCTGGGCGTGATGACAAACGCAAAAGGATCAATGGATCCTATTCCAACATGATCGAGAACCAACAGCTGATTAGCCGTGCTGTGACAGAGCATCTGGACCGTTTTCACTGAGAGGATGGGAAGTAGCCACTGACGATGGTGACACCCTACATACAGCTTACCATGGATGGAACTTTACAAACAATTGAGTTGAATATTACATTGCAGAAATTCAGAGGACAAAGCATCTCCAAAACTCCAACATATTCTCCATTAATAAAGTAACAATTCCTTATTCCAAACACTTTAACTTCTTACAATCAAATCCAAATAACCTTATTGGCATCCTGACTAAGATTCATAAGATAAACATAGCTTTCTTCAAACCAATAATCTCCGTAGGATCGACACTTACTCACGTAAGGTATTACTTGGACTACCCAGTGCACTTGCTGATTAGTTGTACGGATTGCAAATTCGTGCACCAACCATCCCCTTCAAATAAGTTTGATAGTTCTTCTCATTGACCCCATGGGTAAGGTCCTTGTAGGTGATCCACACATTACCGTGGAATTCTTAGACTTTCAACTGGCCCAATTGGTATGGAAATTTCTCAGAAATTGTCAACCTCTTCTCTCTATTTGCTGTGGAACCTTCGGATATTCATTCGGCTTGAGGTTGAATTTGAATTCAGGGATCACCTTTTTCTTGCTTGTGATCTCAAAAAAGTGCTCCTCATGCAACTTAGATGAGAATCTATTTCAGTTAAAGTCACCGGATTGAGGTGCTTTGCCCTTCCTCTTCCTTGAAGATGATTCTCCTCCTTTTGGTGCCATTGATCACAAATACAGAAAACAAGCAGTGCGACAACACTAAACTTAAAGGTTTCCTCATTCCTGAGAAACAAAAAGAGAGAAAATAGGGTGAGAGAGGCTTGGATTGGGCTTATAAGGGGGGAGAGGAGGTGTCATGTGGAGAAGAAGAAGAAGAAGATGGATGTTTAGGATCATGGAAGTGGAGTGGTGGTGGGAATAGAAGAAGAAGAAGAAAATAAATAAAAAAAGAGAGTAAGGAAGAGGGAAGTGAGTGTGGAGAAGAAGAAGAAGAAGAAGAAGAAGAATGAATGAATGAATGAATGAATGAATGAATGTTGTTGTATTGTGGAATAGAATATGGGGGTGGGGGTATTTATAGGGAAGAGGGTGAAAAGAAAAGGGAATGAAAGAGAGAGAAGGGGGCGAATGTTGGGGGTTTTTGGAAGGGAATTGGTGGGTTGTATTGGGAAAGGGAGGAAATATTGGGGAGTAATGGAATAAGTGAGAAAGTTATGGGGAGGAGGAGAGATTTAATGCGAAAGGGGGGGGTATGGGGAAACGAAGAAAGGGGGGAATCAAGGGGAGTTAGTGAGGATTTGAATTCACAAAGGGTGGGGGAGTTGGTGCAGCATGCTCGGCATTAAATGTTGGGTTGTGGGAATTTAGCACCACTCCACCCGAATGGAATTCGCTTGTCCACGTGCATTTGGCGCTAAACACTAGAGCCCCCCTTTTTTTTACAGCCCCTGGCACTAGACGCCCAAAAATGGCGCTAAACGCTATGGGTCCAGAAACAAAATTCACCAATTGAGCCCCCCTTGGTGCTGCACGCCCCAAGTTGGCACTAGACGCCGGGGTGACAGTGAGCTCTCCCCGTCTTGTGTGCACCCTGGCGCTGAATGCCCAAAACTAATTTAGCGTCGAACTACCAGGATCCACTTTCCTCTTCAATGAGCTACCAGCTCCATTCTGAATGCACTTGTTCCTGTTGTAATGACTATGCATGACTAGAATATAGAAAAAAAAGGAAAACTATGAGACATGAAAATAAAATAAATAAAATGTCAAAAAAAAACATAACTAAAGGGTACTAAAGGTGTTGGGTTGCCTCCTAACAAATGCTTTTTTAACATCACTAGCTTGACGGTTCACTCCTGCCGTTAAGGAGAAGGTTGATCATATTGCTTTAATTCTTCCCTCTCACTTTGAACTTTCTCCCTGTATCTTCATGGAGTAATTCAACATGTTCAAGAAAGAGGATCATGTTCACTGTATAAGGCAACGTCGGATGGTGAGTTAACACAGCTTTTAATCTAGTGAAGAAATCTTCAGTGGGGATCTTCTTGTTCTTCCAACCCTTAGGCATTTTCTTCTTGGAAGCCACCTTCAAAATTGATGCAACATGCCCAACACTAAACTTATATTGAATGTTAGGGGAAAGTATATTGCCTTCCATCATAGAAGGCATGGACTGCATCTTCTGTCTTGGATCATCAGATGATTCTTGGAGAATTTGATTAGTAAACTCAGTTTTAATGTAATTCCCCTCTTCATTGGAGTTTTGTGTGACTTTAAAGATATGGAAAATCAACTGCTCACCGTAGATGGTTGGGAGGTGATTTTGTTGTGGTTGGAAGGGGGTAAAGTCATTTTAAATAAATCCTCAGATATGGAAGCCATTTGGTCACGGAGTATTCTTTGGTTTTCCTCTTATTTTTCTACCAAAGACCGGAGTTCCTTTTGTTCTTGGAGAAAGAGATGAAGAGAATCTTCAAAAGGGGTTTTACTTGTTGAAGAAGAAGAAGAAGAAGAAGAAGAAGAGGAAGCTTATTGTTTTTGTTGAGGTGGTTAGTATCTTTGGCTATGAGATTGATTTTGGTGTTAGAATGATAGATTGGGGTGGGCTTGGTTGTTTTGATAAGAATGGTTGTTGAAATGTGGTTGATGAGAATAATGGTAGCCTTGTTGGTGTTGAGAGGGGAGATTGGATGGCACTTAGTTCCACCTTTGGTTGAAGTTATCCTGCCACCCTTTATTGTAGTTATTCCCATGAAAATAAGAACCTTGGTTTTGAGGGTGGTAAGTGGAACGGTTGTTGTCAGGATTGGCCACCAGAAGAGTGTAGTCTCCTTAAATTTAAGGGCATTAGTCGGTGTAGTGTGAGGTATAAGAGCACACACCACACACTTTAGGAAGTCCCTTAATTTACAAGATTTGAAGTGGGGCTTGGATAGATTGCATGGATGGAGAAGATTGTTGGCTCTGATGGATTTGCTTGAGAAGATTGGTCATCTCCCCAAGTGTCTTAGTCAACGCCGAATAAGACTGAGATACTTCTGCCACACTCTTTGGATGATTGTTCCTCACTTTGGTACGTTGGGTGGCTTCCATAATATCATTAATCAACTTCCGTGCCTCATCCGCCGTCTTGTATTTCACAAGAGATCCACTACTAGAAGCATAAAAAAGTCTCTAGTCTTGTGGACAAAGAGCTCCATAAAAATAGCTGATGAGTAAAGCGTCATCCATTCTATGATGGGGACAAGAGTCTAGTAGTCTCTTAAATCGAGTCCAATACTCGTGAAGTAATTCTTGATCACTTTGCATAATACCAGAGATTTCCTTTCAGATGTAGTCTGTCCTTTCTGAAGGAAAGAATTTATCCAAGAATTCCTTCCTCAGTGATTCCCAATCGGTCGCCACTACATCAGATTAAGCATAGAACCATTTTTTTACTTGTCCCTCAAGAGAGAAGGGAAAGGCAAAGACCATGACAGCCACTTCATTTGACCCATGCCTCCTAGAAGTAGAGCATGCCACATGAAAATCCCTCAGATGTCTTATGGGATCCTGGGCTAGCAACCCATGGTGCTTAGGCAATAGATTAATCATACTATTCTTTAGCTCAAAATTTGCATCTATGTTAGAGTTTCGTGCCTGAAGCAGTTGGAGGACAATGTCTAGTACTCCTTGCTCATGCAAGAAAATCCTTCGAGGTTCACCCATATCATTATCACCTACAATGCTCAGGGGTATGTCAGGGGTTCCAATAGAAGAATAAGATGTCCCTTCGTTGAATGAAGAGTCCAGATCATTATCAGATTGGACTAGTGTACTGGAATGTTCCTCAAAGGGGGCCGATGTACTAGCTGTATAATCCAACCGATGCTTAACTTGCCGAATATGAAGTAAGGTTCTTTTAAATTCAGAATCAAATACGGCTATGCTAGGATCCGATTGTGACTGAGTCATTCAACTTCGAAACCATAAGTTCATGAATTATAAAACCACAAAGCAAAAGCAAACATATTATGTACACTATCTACATATTCACAATAACCAACAATAAAGCATAGATTGCAACGATCCCCGACAACGGCACCAAAAACTTGACGCAACTCTAGTGACCGATTTAGAGTTTCCAATAAATCAAAACTCAAGCTCGTCGCAAGTATAATTCCAAACCAGTAACTAGCGCTATCAAAGTTTAGTTTGGTTATCACAAGTCTAACCCAATTTAAATTAAAATAGCCGAGAGTATTACTCTTGGGTCGTCCTCCCAAGGATAGGCAATTGTGCGAATTAGAGTTGGTTGGGATAATAGAGATTGATAAGCATAAACAAGAAATTAAACTAACGAAGCTAAATACGCGAGAAACCTAAACTGCAAGAAACCAAAGCAAGGATAATGGAATTATCAACTGAGCAATTATAGAGTTAACAAGGCACGACATGAATTAGAATTTATTCTAAAATCTAACTAAACTAACCAGAAATAGCTAAAACAAAAAGTGATTAAATAAGGTTTTTGGATTTTAGTATAAGTGTAAAAGGCTCTTGGCTAAAGTGTGGGGAAAAAGGTCTTTGTCTAACAATCATGTAATGACAATTGTGAGAAATCAATCCCATTAAGTCTACCTCTGTGCTTCAGGCAAGTCAAATAGACATAGTTAACATCAATCCATAAGTCCTAATCTAACTACTAATTGACTTAGTAGAAGATTAGTGTCAATGGGTATCAATTTAACTAATAGAGACCCCACATTATCGATCCAATTGGACACAATGACTCAAGATCATCCAATTCCTTTAACCTAGGCTAAGAGTGTGAAAAACTACTCCATAATCAAATGAAACATTTCATCAAACACTTGGTGTGTACTAAATAAAGACATAGATAAATTGCAAAATAAATGAAAATTAAAACTACCAACTACATATAATCACTATCAAAGGCTATAATAGATATGGAAGGAACATAAAACTTAAATCCAATTAAAGTAAACTCAATATTCACAATAGTATCAAACTATGGTCATAAGTAACAAAAATTGAGTAACTAACAAGTAAACTAGATAATTGAGAGTGCAATTACTACAAAATTAAAAAGAGAACTAAAATTAAACAAGATCCAAATCACAATTCAGTAGCAAAGCATTGATATTTCTAAGAAAACCTAGAGAAAAGGAAAAATTTCTCTCTCCCAAAAAAAAGACTTAGAAATAGATTTCCTAAGTGTGTGTGTGTGTGTGTGTGTGTGTGTGTGTGTGTGTCATATCTCTCAGTAGATGTCGACAAATAAAACCAGTAATGGGCTATAATTTTGATACCTTCGAGATTTGTCTGAGTTGTATTCTTCCCTTTTCATTGATTCTTTTTGTTTGTCTCGAGCTAATATTGATTGTGTTATCTTGGGGCAATCTCTCTTAATCGAACTTTTTTTTCCATGTTGATGTATTTTTCAGCTCGCTCATGCACCTCTTACAAAGAGATTGGGTGTCTCTTTGATATAAACTAGGAAAAAGACCTTCTCTGTGGCTATAACAAGTCCCATGATAACTGCTTCAGTAGGTAGGTTCTGAATTTCTAAACATGCCTTGTTGAAAATTTTCATATAGGCTTGCATAGATTCTCCGACTTTTTGTTTTACTCCCAAGAGGCTTGGCACATGTTTGACGGTATTATTTTAGGTGGAAAATTGGGTATGAAAACCTCTTGCAAGGTTGTCGAAGCAGGCTACCGATCTAGGTGGCAGACTATCAAACCACTTCATTACAGTCTTGGTCAGTGTTGTCGAAAAATCTTTGCAACAAGTTGCATCTGACGCGTCAGCCAACTACATTTGACTTTTGAAATTGCTTAAATGACGTCTCGAGTTAGTCGCTCCGTCGTAGAGCACCACATCCGAACATTTAAAGTTTCTAGGAACTATAACATGCATGATTTTCTCTATAAATGGACCTTCACCCCTTAAAGGTGTTTCTTCCCGATCAACACAGGGTCTCCTACCTCTAAAGTCAGATTCTAGTTTCAAGAGTTTTTCTTCTCATTTCCTTCTTTGACGTACCTCCCTTATTAGCCGACCTTGACGTCTTTGGAGAAGCCCCATAATTTTTGTAGGATCTCTTGGCCCAGATCTTTCAGATCGATGAATTTCTGAGCTTATCTTGTGTCCTTTCAGGTTTGACTGATGTGCGTCTCTGGCAACACCTTTTTCTTTATCAACTCGAGGAGGTATAACTAATGCTCGTTCACCATTATACTGCTCTTTTTCTCAGGCTTCAGAAATAAAAACTGTGTGCCCTTCTTCTATAATGTCGTTCGCCATCGTACGGTGTTGATTACCAAGTTTCTAGCAACGGCACTGATGCACCACAATTTTGTGGTACATCTTGTGCTTAATTGAGTGAATCTTATCCACTAATCTCACACTTATTCATAGAAATCGTATGTTTTACATTTTTCTTCCTGATTTTGTGGTATGATTGGAAACATGTTTCTTTGGTCTTAATTTAGCTAATTTTAAATCCCCTCTTATTACCATTCAATGCCTTGATATGTGTGTTAAGTGTTTTCATAGATTACAGGGCAGGAATGGGTTAAAGGATGGAAAGGAAGCATGCAAAAGTGGAAGGAATACAAGAAGCTGAATGAACTGTAAAGCTGTCAACACTGACCTTTTCGCACTCAAACAGTCATAACTTGAGCTACAGAGATCTAAATGAGGTGATTTTAGTTGCGTTGGAAAGCTAACATCTGGGGCTTTGAAATGATATATAATTTGCCATAGTGGCCATGCAACTAGGCGGCGCGCACGCGCACTTGACGCGCACATGCACATTCGCGAAAAGCCCATTGGCGCGCATGCGCACCTGGCGTGTACGCGCGACATGCCCGACGTACTGCGACTGCAGAAATTGCTAGGGGCAATTTCTGGGCTATTTTTGACCCAATTTTTGGCCCAGAAAACACAGATTAGAGGCTGAAGAGTGGGGGAATTATGCATTCAATCATTCATACACTTTTCATTCAAATAATTTTTGGTTTTAGATGTAGGTTCGAGAGAGAAAGGCTCCCTCCTCTCTCTAAGTTTTAGGATTCTTAGGTTTAGCTATTTTCAATTTAGTATTTCTCTTCTATTCTTATTGATTACTCATTGTTATTACTTTGGTTTATGAACTTTTGATGTTAGATTCAATTTCCCTATTAATGCAATTGATTGTTTGGATTTTATTATCTATTGTTGTTTTTCTATGCTTTTGTGTTGTGCCTTCCAAGTGTTTGATGAAAATTCTTGGGAGGGTTCTAGAGTAGATTTTTCTCCTTTAGGCTTTGGTTGAGTAATTGGTGACACTTGAGTTATCAAACTCCTTTGTTGATTGATAATTGAAAGTTGTTGATTGATTTGAATTCCAATAACTATAGTCTTTCCTTGGGAATTGACTAGGACTTGAGGAATCGTATTGATTTATCCACTTGACATACCTTCATAGTTAGAGGTTGACCAAGTGGGAGCATCGAACAATTCTCATCACAATTGATAAGAATAACTTGGATAGGACATCCAGTTCTCATACCTTGCCAAGAGCTTTTCTAGTTGTTAGTTTACTTCTTGTGCCATTTACTTTCCCTGTTCCTTATTTCAAAAACCCCAAAAACACACTTTTCCATAACCAATTATAAGCACACTTCCCTGCAATTCCTTGAGAGATGACTCGAGGTTTAAATACTTCAATTATCAATTTTATTAGGAGTTTGTTACTTGTGACAAACAAGTTTTTGTACAAAAGGATTCTTTGTTGGTTTAGAAGCTATACTTGCAACGAGATCTTATTTGTGAAATTCTAGACCATGCAAAAGTCCGTTCGTCAAAATGGCACCGTTGCTGGGGAATTGCAAACGTCTGCCTTATTATTTTTTATTGTAAATATTTGCTTTTACTTGTTTATTTGTTTTTGTTTTAAATTTTTATTAACTACTATGAATTCTCACCCCTCTGGCTTTAAGTTTGGTTCCAATGTTGTTGTAAGGAATGGAAGCTATAATGAGAACAGACATCAAGGTTGGAAGAATCAAAGATGGGAGGAGCCACAAGGATTTGATCAACCCTCTTGGAAACAACCCCCTCCAATGCGCTACCAACAACCACTCTATGATGCATACCAAGACAATAGTTATGGTGGACCTCTTCGTGACAACCAACCTCCACCAAATTACTATAGTCAAGAGCCATTCCGAGGTGCATACCAAGATGATAGATATGGTGGACCCCCTTGTAGTTACCAATAAGCCCCACTATATGCCTATGACCCCCCTCTACAACATAAGTTTGAACCACCAAACTCACAAGCCCCCTGGTGCGCGAAATTGTGAACAATACTTTTCACAACTCTCATAATCCCCGGTCATGAACCCCAAGAACTTGGTGTTCAATACCATGGTATTACACAACTTCGCACAACTAACCAGCAAGTGCACTGGGTCGTCCAAGTAATAAACCTTACGCGAGTAAGGGTCGATCCCACGGAGATTGTTAGTATGAAGCAAGCTATGGTCATCTTGTAAATCTTAGTCAGGCAAACTCAAATGGATATGGTGATGAACGAAAATAACATAAAGGTAAAGATAGAGGTACTTATGTAATTCATTGGTAGGAACTTCAGATAAGTGCATGAAGATGCCTTCCCTTCCGTCTCTCTGCTTTCCTACTGTCTTCATCCAATCCTTCTTACTCCTTTCCATGGCAAGCTTATGTAGGGTTTCACCGTTGTCAATGGCTACCTCCCATCCTCTCAGTGAAAACGTTGCCTATGCTCTGTCACAGCATGGGGTAATCAGCTGTCGGTTCTCGGTCAGGCCGAAATAGAATCCATCGATTCTTTTGCGTCTGTCACTAACGCCCCGCCTGCTAGGAGTTTGAAGCACGTCACAGTCATTCAATCATTGAATCCTACTCAGAATACCACAGACAAGGTTAGACCTTCCGGATTCTCTTGAATGCCGCCATCAGTTCTCGCCTATACCACGAAGACTCTGATCTCACGGAATGGTTGGCTCGGTTGTCAGGCGAGCACTCGGTTGTCAGGCGATCAACCATGCATCACGCAATCAGGAATCCAAGAGATATTCACTCAATCGAAGGTAGAACGGAGGTGGTTGTCAGTCACACGTTCATAGGTGAGAATGATGATGAGTGTCACGGATCATCACATTCATCAAGTTTGAAGAACAAGTGATATCTTAGAACAAGAACAAGCGGAATTGAATGGAAGAACAATAGTAATTGCATTAATACTCGAGGTACAGCAGAGCTCCACACCTTAATCTATGGTGTGTAGAAACTCCACCGTTGAAAATACATAAGTACAGGGTCTAGGCATGGCCGAATGGCCAGCCTCCCAATGATCTAAGAACTAGAAGTCCAAAGATGATCTAGAGATCTAAAGTGATCAAAAGATTAAAATACAATAGTAAAAGGTCCTATATATAGAGAACTAGTAGCCTAGGGTGTACAAAGATGAGTAAATGACATAAAAATCCACTTCCGGGCCCACTTGGTGTGTGCTTGGGCTGAGCAATGAAGCATTTTTCGTGTAGAGACTCTTCTTGGAGTTAAACGCCAGCTTTTATGCCAGTTTGGGCGTTAAACTCCCATTCTTGTGCCAGTTCCGGCGTTTAACGCTGGAAATCTTGAAGGTGACTTTGAACGCCGGTTTGGGCCATCAAATCTTGGGCAAAGTATGGACTATCATATATTGCTGGAAAGCCCAGGATGTCTACTTTCCAACGCCGTTGAGAGCGCTAACTGGGCTTCTGTAGCTCCAGAAAATCCGCTTCGAGTGCAGGGAGGTCAGAATCCAACA
>NC_029781.3:36283466-36284165 GCF_000817695.3 Arachis duranensis
TAATAAAAATATACTAAAAACTAACTTGATCATACTAAAAACATACTAAAAACAATGCCAAAAAGCGTACAAGTTATCCGCTCATCACAACACCAAACTTAAATTGTTGCTTGCCCCCAAGCAACTGAAAATCAAATAAGATAAAAAGAAGAGAATATGCAATGAATTCCAAAAACATCTATGAAGATCAGTATTAATTAGATGAGCGGGGCTTTTAGCTTTTTGCCTCTGAACAGTTTTGGCATCTCACTCTATCCTTTGAAATTCAGAATGATTGTCTTCTTTAGGAACTCAGAATCCAGATAGTGTCATTGATTCTCCTAGTTAAGTATGATGATTCTTGAACACAGCTACTTATTGAGTCTTGGCCGTGGCCCAAAGCACTCTGTATTCCAGTATTACCACCGGATACATACATGCCACAGACACATGATTGGGTGAACCCTTTCAGATTGTGACTCAGCTTTGCTAGAGTCCCCAATTAGAGGTGTCCAGGGTTCTTAAGCACACTCTTTTTGCCTTGGAACACAACTTTATTTCTTTCTTTTTCTTTTTCTTTTTCTTTCTTTTTTTCGAATTTTTTTCTTTTTCTTCTTTTTTTTTTGTATTCACTGCTTTTTCTTGCTTCAAGAATCATTTTTATGATTTTTCAGATCCTCAGTAACATGTCTCCTTTTTCATCATTCTTTCAAGAGTCAA
>NC_029781.3:36284259-36284943 GCF_000817695.3 Arachis duranensis
AGAAAACAAAAGTATTGCCACCACATTAAAATAATTAAACTGTTATAAAATTCAAAATTCATGCAATTCTTTTCTTTTTCAATTAAGAACATTTTTTATTTAAGAGAGGTGATGGATTCATAGGACATTCATAACTTTAAGGCATAGACACTAAGACACTAATGATCACAAGACACAAACATAGATAAACATAAGCATGATTTTTCAAAAAACAGGAAAATAAAGAACAAGGTAATTAAAGAACGGGTCCACCTTAGTGATAGCGGCTTGTTCTTCCTCTTGAAGATACTATGGAGTGCTTGAGCTCCTCAATGTCTCTTCCTTGTCTTTGTTGCTCCTCTCTTATGATTCTTTGATCTTCTCTAATTTCATGGAGGAGAACAGAGTGTTCTTGGTGCTCCACCCTTAGTTGTCCCATGTTGGAACTCAATTCTCCTAGGGAGGTGTTTAGTTGCTCCCAACAGTTTTGTGGAGGAAAGTGCATCCCTTGAGGCATCTCAGGGATTTGATGATGAGAGGGGTCTCTTGTTTGCTCCATCCTCTTCTTAGTGATGGGCTTGTCCTCATCAATGGGGATGTCTCCCTCTATGTCAACTCCAACTGAATAACAGAGGTGACAAATGAGATGAGGAAAGGCTAACCTTGCCAAGGTAGAAGACTTGTCCGCCACCTTATAAAGTTCTT
>NC_029781.3:36285688-36286389 GCF_000817695.3 Arachis duranensis
GGTTTGCTCGTCCTCGAGCAAAATAAGAAAGAAGAGAGTAGAAGAAGAAGAAATAAGGAAGAAGGGAATGGCGTTGTGTTCGGCCAAAGGGGGGAGAAGTGGTGTTTAGGTTGTGTGAAAATGAAGGGAATTTGAAGGGTGAGGTAGGTGGGGTTTTATGAAGGATGGATGTGAGTGGTGAAGAGAAAGATGGGATTTGATAGGTGAACGGTTTTTGGGGAAGAGGTGTTGAGGTGATTGGTGAATGGGTGAAGAAGAGAGAGAGTTGTGGGGTAGGTGGGGATCCTGTGGGGTCCACAGATCCTGAGGTGTCAAGGAAAAGTCATCCCTGCACCAAGTGGCAAGCAATAATGCGTTTTGAGCCAATTCTGGCATTAAACGCCGGGCTGGTGCCCATTTCTGGCGTTTAACGCCGAATGCTTGCCCTTTTCTGGCGTTTAACGCCAGTCTGGTGCCCCTTTCTGGCGTTAAACGCCCAGAATGGTGCCAGACTGGGCGTTAAATGCCCAACAGCTAGCCTCACTGGCGTTTAAATGCCAGCACGCTCTCCTCCAGGGTGTGCTATTTTTCTTTCTGTTTTTCATTCTGTTTTTGCTTTTTCAATTGATTTTGTGACTTCTCATGATCATCAACCTACAAAAGAACATAAAATAACAAAGGAAAATAGATAAAATATAACATTGGGTTGCCTCCCAACAAGT
>NC_029781.3:36286691-36287156 GCF_000817695.3 Arachis duranensis
CACAAAGGATTCTTCATTCACTTGAATGATCAATTCTCCTCTATCAACATCAATCACAGCCTTTGCTGTGGCTAGGATGGGTCTGCCAAGGATGATGGATTCATCCATGCACTTCCCAGTCTCTAGGACTATGAAATCAGCAGGGATGTAATGGTCTTCAACTTTTACCAGAACATCCTCTACAAGTCCATAGGCTTGTTTTCTTGAATTGTCTGCCATCTCTAGTGAGATTCTTGCAGCTTGCACCTCAAAGATCCCTAACTTCTCCATTACTGAGAGAGGCATGAGGTTTACACTTGACCCTAAGTCACACAAGGCCTTCTTGAAGGTCATGGTGCCTATGGTACAAGGTATTGAGAACTTCCCAGGATCTTGTCTCTTTTTTGAAAACTTCCCAGGATCCTGTCTCTTTTGAGGCAGTTTCTGCCTAGACAAGTCATCCAGTTCCTTGGTGAGCAAAGGGGT
>NC_029781.3:36287916-36288595 GCF_000817695.3 Arachis duranensis
CACCTCTTCTATTGAAGGGTTCTCAGGATCATAAGCTTCTTCTTCAGATAAAGCTTCCTTAGTACTGCTTGGTGCATTTTGTATTCCAGACAGACTTTGAGAAATCATATTGACTTGTTGAGTCAATATTTTATTCTGAGCCAGTATGGCATTCAGAGTGTCAATCTCAAGAACTCCTTTCTTCTGATTTGTCCCATTGTTCACAGGATTCCTTTCAGAAGTGTACATGAATTGGTTATTTGCAACCATTTCAATCAACTCTTAAGCTTCTGTAGGCGTCTTCTTCAGATGAAGAGATCCTCCAGCAGAGCTATCCAAAGACATCTTGGATAGTTCAGAGAGACCATCATAGAAAATTCCAATGATGCTCCATTCAGAAAGCATATCAGTGGGACACTTTCTGATTAATTGTTTGTATCTTTCCCAAGCTTCATAGAGGGACTCTCCTTCCTTCTGTCTGAAGGTTTGGACTTCCACTTTAAGCTTACTCAATTTTTGAGGTGGAAAGAACTTTGCCAAGAAGGCATTGACTAGCTTTTCCCAAGAGTTCATGCTTTCTTTAGGTTGTGAGTCCAACCATATTCTAGCTCTGTCTCTTACAGCAAAAGGGAATAGCATAAGTCTGTAGACCTCAGGGTCAACCCCATTAGTCTTGACAGTGTCATAGATTGGCAAGAAC
>NC_029781.3:36288701-36289262 GCF_000817695.3 Arachis duranensis
TTAAGCTCAAAGTTGTTTGCTCCAATGGCAGGGATAGAGATGCTTCTCCCATAGAAGTCGGGAGTAGGTGCAGTAAAGTCACCCAGCACCTTCCTTGCATTGTTGGCATTGTTGTTGTTTTCGGCTGCCATGTGTTCTTCTTCTTTGAAGATTTCTGTTAGGTCCTCTACAGAGAGTTGTGCTTTGGCTTCTCTTAGCTTTCTCTTCAAGGTCCTTTCAGGTTCAGGGTCAGCCTCAACAAGAATGCCTTTGTTTTTGCTTCTGCTCATAAGAAAGAGAAGAGAACAAGAAAATGTGGAATCCTCTATGTCACAGTATAGAGATTCCTTGAGGTGTCAGAGGAAAAGAAAAATAGAAGGCAGAAGTAGAAAATTCGAACTTATCAAAGAAGATGGAGTCGAATTTTGCATTAAGGAATAGTGTTAGTCCATAATTAGAAGGATGTGAGAAGAGGGGAAGTAATTTTCAAAAATCAAGTAAAAGATTTTGAAAACATTTTGAAAAACACTAATTGATTTTCGAAAATAAAAGTGGGAAAGAAATCAAGTGATTTTTGAAAAA
>NC_029781.3:36290235-36304242 GCF_000817695.3 Arachis duranensis
TAAGGGTCGATCCCACAGAGATTGTTGGTATGAAGCAAGCTATGGTCACCTTGTAAATCTTAGTCAGGCAAACTCAAATGGTTATGAATGATGAATAAAGCATAAAGATAAAGATAGAGATACTTATGTAATTCATTGGTAGAAATTTCAGATAAGTGTATGAAGATGCTTGTCCCTTCCGTCTCTCTGCTTTCCTACTATCTTCATCCAATCCTTCTTACTCTTTTCCATGGCAAGCTGTATGTTGGGCATCACCGTTGTCAGTGGCTACAATCGGGTTTCACCGTTGTCAGTGGCTACCTCCCATCCTCTCAGTGGAAATGTTCAACGCACCCTGTCACGGCACGGCTATCCATCTGTCGGTTCTCAATCAGGCCGGAATAGAATCCAGTGATTCTTTTGCGTCTGTCACTAACGCCCCGTCCTCAGGAGTTTGAAGCACGTCACAGTCATTCAATCATTGAATCCTACTCAGAATACCATAGACAATGTTAGACCTTCCGGATTCTCTTGAATGCCGCCATCAGTTCTAGCCTATACCACGAAGACTCTGATCTCACGGAATGGCTGGCTCGGTTGTCAGGCGAGCACTCGGTTGTCAGGCGATCAACCATGCATCGTGTATCAGGAATCCAAGAGATATTCACCCAATCGAAGGTAGAACGGAGGTGGTTGTCAGTCACACGTTCATAGGTGAGAATGATGATGAGTGTCACGGATCATCACATTCATCAAGTTGAAGAACAAGTGATATCTTAGAACAAGAACAAGCGGAATTGAATAGAAGAACAATAGTAATTGCATTAATACTCGAGGTACAGCAGAGCTCCACACCTTAATCTATGGTGTCTAGAAACTCCACCATTGAAAATACATAAGAACAAGGTCTAGGCATGGCCGAATGGCCAGCCTCCCAAAGAGGATTCAATCATAAAAACATGATCAAAAGCTCAAAATACAATAGTAAAAGGTCCTATATATAGAGAGCTAGTAGCCTAGGGTGTACAAAGATGAGTAAATGACATAAAAATCCACTTCCGGGCCCACTTGGTGTGTGCTTGGGCTGAGCATTGAAGCATTTTCGCGTAGAGACTCTTATTGGAGTTAAACGCCAGCTTTTATGCCAGTTTGGGCGTTTAACTCCCATTCTTGTGCCAGTTCCGGCGTTTAACGCTGGGAATTCTAAGGGTGACTTTGAACGCCGGTTTGGGCCATCAAATCTTGGGCAAAGTATGGACTATCATATATTGCTGGAAAGCCAGGATGTCTACTTTCCAACGCCGTTAAGAGCGCGCTAATTGGGCCTCTGTAGCTCCAGAAAATTCGCTTCGAGTGCAGGGAGGTCAGAATCCAACAGCATCTGCAGTCCTTTTTAGTCTCTGAATCAGATTTTTGCTCAGGTCCCTCAATTTCAGCCAGAAAATACCTGAAATCACAGAAAAACACACAAACTCACACAAACTCATAGTAAAGTCTAGAAAAGTGAATTTTAACTAAAAACTAATAAAAATATACTAAAAACTAACTAGATCATACTAAAAACATACTAAAAACAATGCCAAAAAGCGTACAAATTATCCGCTCATCAGTTACGCTTGTGGCTTTTAAGAGAGGGGTGATTTTGTAATTTTTCCCTCTTGGCCCCCACTTAGGGCCAAAATCTTTAAGCTAAGTGTTCTTGTTTTTATTTTAAATATTTTACTGGTCTATCCTATATTTTTACTTTTCTTATATGCAGTACCGGACAGACTTAAGCTTGTACAGTTAATTATACTATCGGTATGCATTTTATCTCAATTAATTATATTTTCGTGCTTAAACTTATTTTTTATGTTAAATTTTCACCGATAATTTTTCTCAAATTTTAAATTTTAAATTTTTGGCCCTTTCATTTCACTTTTAATTTATTCATTAATTATTTATGATTTATCCGAGTTTTACAGCACACCCACCTTAAAATAAATTTTGTCCTCAAAATTTATTTACCTGTAAATAGGTGGGGGTACTCCTTCCTTATATCGGATTCGAGCTCCCACGTGTGCTCTTCCACTCCAGCTCGACTCCAACCAACTTTCACCAATAGAACTTCCTTTCCAAGGAGTCTATTGACACTAACATCATCAATTCTGACCTGAGCAACTTGAAATGTCAGATTCTCTCTCAATTGAACCAATTGTAGCTCTAGCACATGGGCCACATCAGAGGTGTACTTCCAAAGTTGCGAAATGTGAAATGTATCGTGCAGGTTCGAAAGGTGTAGCGGTAAAGCCATTTGGTAGGTCACTCACCCAATCTTCTTCAGGATTTTAAATGGACTAATGTAACAAAGGTTTAACTTCTTTGTCTTTGTCGCTCTACCTACTCCCATAGTCGGAGTAACTTCCAAAGGCTTCCACTTCTGATCAGTCATAGCTTTTCTAACGACTTTGAGTAGTAAGAATTCTATCTCAAATCCTCTTGATCTGTTCCATGGTCTCTAGCACCAATTCATGCCCCAAAACACTTGATTCTCCAGCCTCATACCAACACATTGGAGATTGTCACTTTCTCCCATACAAAACCTCATACAGAGCCATTCTGATACTTACATGGTAACTGTTATTGCAAGCAAACTCCATTAAAGGCATGTAATAATCCAAACTAGCTAGTTGATCCAAAACACATGCTCTCAACATATTCTCTAGAGTTTGAATCGTTCTCTCTAATTGGCCATTGATTTGAGGATGGTAAGCCATGCTCAAACATAGTTGGGTTCCAAATGCCTTCTGAAAGGATCCCCGAAATCTCGAATTAAACTGGAAATCTCTATCATGCACTATGGTTCCGTGTAACCTCACTATCTCCTTGATATATAATCTCGGAAGCTCCTCCAAAGAATAGTTCATACGAATTGGCAAGAAATGAGTGGACTTCGTCAATCGATCCATAATTACCCACACCGTATGATATCCTACTCTAGTCCTTGGCAAGCCTGATACAAAATTTATAGCAATACCTTCCCACTTTCACTATGGAATCTCAAGGGGTTGTAACATTTTAGATGGCTTTTAGTGCTCCATCTTCACCATTTGACACGTAAGACACTTAGCCACGCGTACTACCATATCATTCCTCATTCTTGGCCACCAGAAAATCCTCTTCTAGTAATGGCACATCTTGGTAGCTCTCTGGTGAATTGAGAACCCACTCTTCTAAGCCTCTACCAACAATTTGTGTCGCAGATCTCCTACATTTGGTACATAGATTCTCACCTTGAATCTCCAAATTCCCTCTCGGTCTTGGGGTAACGTCTCCCTGTTTTCCTTGTCCAATGGTCTGCAGCATCTTTTGCAGTTTCTGATCATCTTGCAGAGCCTTCTAAATGTCAACTTTGAAATTGCCAGAGATGTGCAACTGGTTCAAACACACACCCCTAGTCACCTCTCTAACACATAACTTAAGATCCACAAACCTGCTCAATAGTTCTTTCACCTTTATCATAATCTAAGCAACACTCAAAGACTTTCTACTCAATGCATCTGCCTCTACATTGCTTTATTTGGGTGATAATTCAGTTCAAAATTATAGTTTTTCAACAACTCCATCCACTTTTTTTGTCGCATATTAAGTTCATTCTAGTCAAAGAGATATTTCAGGCTCTTGTGATCAGAAAAGACTCAAAATTTCACTCCGTAAAGATAGTGCCTCCACACTTTCAATGCAAACATAACTGCAGCAAGTTCTAAGTCATGAGTCGGATAATTTACTTTGTTTGGCCTCAATTGTTGGGAAGCATATGCCATAATGTTTCAGTGCTGTATCAAAACACATTCTAAACCCTTCCACGAGGCATCACAATGTAATTCAAATGGTTCATGGGGTTCACGCAATACAAGCATTGGTACCGTAGTCAACCTCTTCTTTAGAGGTTGAAAACTTTCTTCACACTCGAATGTCCATACAAATGGCATATCTTTACAAGTCAAGTTCATCTTCAGTAAGGTAATATGTGAAATGCTCTTAATAAATCTTTGATAATACCTAGCCAAATCCAAGAAACTTCTCACCTTCGTCATAGATGTTGGTCGTACCCATTCAGTCACTGCTTCAAGGTTAGCAAGCCTTCTCAGCTTACCACATGCCATAAGAACTTCACTTCTTCCTTCCGAAACTCGCACTTAGAAAGCTTTGCATAGAGCTTTCACTCATTTAGAATTTGCAAAACTTTTTGCATGTGCTTTTTGTTCTCCTCCGTAGTCTTAGAGTATATTAGAATGTCATCAATGAACACCACGATAAATTTGTCAAGGAAAGGTCGAAATACCCTATTCATGTAATCTATGAATACGGCAGGGGCATTTATCAACCCAAAGGACATCACGGTGTAATCGTAATGACCATAACGAGTCCTGAAAGCTGTCTTAGGAAAATCTTCCTCTCTCACCCTTATCTAATGATAATCTATCTCAAATCAATCTTGGAGAAAATGCCAGATCCCTGCAATTAATCCATCAAGTCATCAATTCTCGGCAAAGGATATTTATTCTTCACCGTCACCTTATTCAACTGCCTGTAATCTACACATAGTGGCATATTGCCATCCTTTTTCTTTACTAACAACATTGGTGATCCCTACGGAAAAACACTTGATCGGATAAATCTCTTATCCATCAATTCCTATAACTGAACCTTAAGTTCTGCCAGCTCCAATGGCGACATTCAATACGGTGTAATTGAGATTGGCCTTGCTCCTGGTATTAATTATATCACAAATTCTATCTCTCTAGGAGGAAGGAATTTAGATATATCCTCAAAATTTTCATTAACTACCAAAATTTGATCTAAATTCTATTTGTCTCCTGACGAGCCAGCGGCTAAAAGCACATACCCCTAACACTCATTTCCACTACAATTCACCATTACCTATTTTAAATAATAACCCTAGGATAACACTGGAAAATTAGACCTTTCGGACAAAAACTAAATAGAATGCTCAAAATAATCTAGCAATACATGATGCTTCATCAACCAATCCAAACCCAAAATTAAATCAAGTCGAGTCAATGGCAAACATATCAAGTCATGAACAAATTGTCTATTTTCTATCCAAAAAGGAACTTGTTGACAACATAACTTAGTTATCACAATCTTAGAGGCCGGGGTATGCACATGCAAATCATAAGCTAACTCTGCTAGTTTCAGCACTAAGTCCTCAACTTCGTCAAATGAGATGAATGAATGCGATGCTCCAGTATCATTTAAAGTATTTATAGTTTAGTTACCAATTTTACAATTATCTCGGATCAGAGTATTGGACCTAGCAGCCTCATTCGGCGTCATAGTAAAGACCCGACCTTAATGTCGGGCTCGACCGGCATCCTGAGCCTCCCTACATTAACAATTCATTGAGATATGCCCCAACAGTCCACATTTGTAGCATAGACCTAACCCTGCCCTGCATGACCTGTCTGGATGGTTCCTTCCACACCTTTGGCACCTCAAGTCATCTGACTAAGTCCTCGCATGCTTCCCTTTACCATTACCTTAGTGGTTGTCATCCCTTCGGAAATCATTTCGGCCTTGGGCATATTGCAGCGCATAGCCACCTCTTTTGAAGACTTGGCCCCTTAGCGCAAAATGCTTGACTTGGTCTTTCTTATAAAACTCCTGACGGTCACCCTTCGCCATAGCAGTCTTCTTTAAGCATTTTTCCACCATTCTGCTCTTGTTCACCAGCTCTGAAAATATTCAGATATTCATATTTACCACGGTACTCATGATATCGTTCTGAAGACCACCCTCATACTTAATGTATTTTCATTCCTCATAACCCTCTGGTACACCTTGACAAACTTTAGAAAATTGGCACAACTCCTTAAATTTATTTGTATACTCAGCCACTGTCATAGAACCTTACTTCAATTGTATCAGTTTCAGTTTCTTCGCCGCCCTTACTGAGTTTGGAAAGTACTTCTTGTAAACCTCAGTCTTAAAAGCATCCTAAGTAACAGCATCATTACCCTGCTGTAGTAAATGGTGTGCTCCCTGCCACCAAATTTGAGCCTCTCTTTTCATCCAATAAGTGGCAAACTCCACATACTGATCCTCCAGAACATGCTAAGCTTGCAAAGCTCTCTCCATGGCTTGGAACCAATTATCCGCCTCGGTAGGGTTAGTCGTAACCTTGAAGGTAGAAGGATTCACCTTCAGGAATGCGACCAAGGTCATCGGCTCTCTGTTTCTACTATTCGGTCCATTCCCCTCCTTCGTTTCCATTCCTAGCATACTGCCCCAAAACCTCAGCAGTAGCTTACATGGCAGCATCCGTTTTCTCCAAATCATCTATAAAGTGACCCAAATTATTTGCTACTCTGGATCTCTTATTATCTCCCCATCTTCATCCACGAGACACCATTCGGGTCCTGTTTAGACCAAACAATTGATATCAAGATTATCAGTCTCAATATCTCAAGTCTAATACTTTAAAGTCCCAAAAGCATGCTCATAAGCAATTATGTTATATTTTTCAAGCAAATATCCTAAATACAACATAAACACAAATCAGAGTATACTCAGAAGCATAATTAGTCCACTCATTAGGCTCTACAAGAACGAACTCCTCTAATACCATAATGTAACACCCTACTCACAGAGTCTTACGCTATAGTCATAAATCAAAGGTGGTAAGGCATCATGACACATAAAAATAATAAACAGACATATCACTTGAAGAATAATAACATAACCAGGAGCCTGTGAAGGAAAGATAAATAGAAATCGTACATTAAGATACATAATAATTACTAGTCTCGACCCGCAAAAAACAAGGCTGGCTAAACTATTACAAACTAGAAAGTGTACAAAGTAAGATATTGTTTCTCCAAAATAAACATCTTTAAGAAAAAATATACAATAGAGTTTTCAAAAGTGGAGAAAATGCTAAGAGACAAAATAAAATCTCAAAAGAAAGTTCTATTCGCTTTGCCAACAGATATAAAACCTGAGAAATTAGTAAATAATTAGCAAATAAATTAATTATTATTTAAAAAATTAGAAAATAGAATTTTATAGTTTAATGAGGTAGATATAATTAAAATAAAAATTTTGACACTAATTTTAAAGAATTTGGCCCAAGATTGGGCTGAACGGGCCGAATCGAGCGAACCGGGCCCATGGGCCAACCCACTTACTTAAACACTGAGCATCAGCTTATTCTCTCTCCATTTGCATGCTAAAAACACTAAAGATTAGCCATATGAAGGGAAGAACACCTTCCAAATCCTAAACCCACACTTAGATAATCAAATCCACATAACATTTAATCTAGAGCTCCGATTGCCGCACTGTTTATAGCCACGCGACCGCATTGTTGAGCTCTACAAAGCCCATTTTATTGTAAGGTAAGGAAGTCACATTTTCTTCCTCAATTTCCTCCTTCCCAATTTTGAATTTGATGAACAATTATGTTAAAAATTATTTAATTTCGGTGTTTAGGATTGATTTAGCTTGTGGGTTTTGTCGAATTTAGCTTACTTGAGTTGTGGGCAAGGTAAGCATCCTTAACCTCGTAGTGGAATATCGATTTAATGAACTCTATGTTGATATTGGTGGTAATTATGATGTTAGATTGGAAATTGGTTGTGAAGTGGAATCGATTTGAGGATATGGAAGCTTGAGATAAATTTTGAAAGCTGGGTTCATTGGTGAGGGGCTGTGGTTGATAAGCTTGTGGTGCAGAAACACTCAAGGTCTTCCGAGTTTATCGAGAAATCGGCCAAGGTATGATTTCGATTTTTCATATCTAAAATATAATGTAATGTGAAAACTCAGGCTAGTGACCCTAGGATAGGAGTTGAATTGTTGATCTTGTTGATTCGTTGAGATGGATTGTATTGATTATCTGGATAATAGTTTTAGAGGGTGTGATTAATGTCCTTGTTGATGATGTATGTGATTTGTATATAATGATGATTGGTATGTGTAAAGGTTAGTGAGATTGTCCTTGACGTTAGTACCATGTTGGTGGTAAAGTTGATATTCTAATTGACATAAGTAATTGATGAATGTATATTATATATTGCTGAACTTGAAATTTTGAGTTAAGATTGATGAGAATTGGTAGGTTGTAGATCGGATGAGGAAGTTAGAAATGTTTCATGTTGAAATGGCTAAGGTTTGGATTGGTTTTAAAAGGATTGGAATTGGTATGTGTTGAAAAATGGAGGTTTCTGAAGTTTTATAAAAACTATGATTTTGGCCCAAATTTGGCGTGGCATAACTTCGTCTCCAGATCTCCGATTTTCATCAAACTTATTTAGAATGAAAAATTGATCCGAGATGTTTACATCATTTGATAAACGAAGGAAAAATATTTTAAAACAAGAGAGTTATTCACGATCAAAGTTTGGGAGCAAAAACGGAGATTTTCAGTCTTAGCAGCTTTTTTGAGATTTCTGCTAAGCATGCGTATGTGAGAAATACATGCGATGCGAGCAAGGGAGTAGCATACGCGACCACCCATATTTAGGCGTTTGCATACGCACGGCAGGGGTGTTCCTACATATAGTCCCTTTTTTTATTGGAATTTTTATGTTTTTAAATGCTTTTCTCCAGCTTTCAAAATCTTTTTAACTCTTGTTAAAAGCCTAGTAGATGGGATTTGGGTAGTGAAGTATACTTAGAGCTGTGAGGTAGCTGAACCTTGATAGGGTAATAACTAGCAAGTGAAGAAAGATTGTGAATGGATGATGTAAGCTTAAAAGTGTAACAGAAATGCTTATTTGTAAATAAATGTGATTGTGGCCCCGGGTAGTAGGCAGTGTCGATGTCCACTTGCTCCGGGTATGAAATGGGGAAGAAGAATTATGAAAAATGAGTTTAATTATGGAATTTTAGATGAATGTATGAATATGATACCTGAGTAGTAGCAAGGATGGTGGTTCGTCCCGCTTGCTCCAAATCAAAGGCCTGAGATTTGTTAATTATGATTATTGTTTTAGACTGAATGAATGTATGTTTGAGATACCTGGTCAGTAGCAAGGATGGTGGTTCGTCTCGCTTGCTCCAAGTCAATGATTGTGACGCCCGGGTAGTAGTAGCATTAGTGAATTATTCCACTTGTTCCAGGTTGAGCTTCTAAACACCCGCCTAGGCAGTAGCAGAAGTAGTGGCTTAAATCCACTTACTTTGGGTTAAGTGGGTAGTAGTAAGGGGGTTGTAGCTCAAACCCACTTGCTCTGTAATGGGTGTTTCTGTCCATAGTTAGCTACCAGGACGTGTCGGGTTGGCTATATAACCGACAGATGATATCATCAGCCATAGGACAGGCATGCATCATATGTATTTATGTGCCTTGTTTGATTTTGATTAATTGGGCTTACCTATGTGATTATTATGCCTACTTGCTAAGTTTGCTACCTGTTGTAATTGTATTCTACTTGTGTTTGTCATTATCTGCTTGCTTGTCTATGTAGTTCTACCAGAGTTGGAGGTTTTGAAAAAAAATAGACGACGGAGGGTTTTCAGTTAGAGCTTAGTTAAGATTCAGAACCTTACATGACCTACCATTTATGTGGTTTACAATTTATTATCTTTAAGTTTTATAATCTGTTGTCGGAAGTTCTAGGATCACCTTCAGCTTTCCTGGGACATTATATGTTAGATATGTGGGTACTGTTACCATGCTGAGAACCTTTGGTTCTCACCCCATACATATTTTGTGATTTTCAGATGTAGGACATGAGGCACCTCGCTATGGCATGCTGGAAGCTTCTGATAGCGAAGATCTTTGTCATTTGGGGCTTTATTTTGGATATATGTATATATATGTAGCTACTTATAATCTCCACTACTTATATATTTGATGTATTAACTTCCTCTTAGAGGTTATTTTGGAGAAACAGGTTCTGTAAACTTTATATTTTGGGTTCTTTTAGGTTCTTTTATATATATGTATATATACTTATATGCTCTGGCTGGTTTATCTTTGCAAGCCAAGTCTTGAGCCTCAATATTTATATTTCAGAACTCCTTAGTATATAACCATGTTTAGTTTAATCTTATCTTGTTCTGTTTACCACTGACGTTGACGTGAGTGTTGCATTTTTTCTGTTTAACGCTTTTGTTTACAAACTTTCCTTCAAAGGCTCCTAGATATAGATTTTTTTCGACTATACTATATATATAATAATCTTTTAGAGGTCATAATACCTCACTACCTCTATCTTATGACTTAAGCGTAAGGCTCTATGTGGTAGGGTGTTACATTATGGTATCAGAGTAGTTCGTTCCTGTAGAGCCTAAGGGACGGACTGACTATGCTTCTGAGCATACTCTGTGTGTGTGTGTGTGTGTGTGTGTGTCTGTGCTATTTAGGATATCTAACTGATATACATAGCATAAAGTTCGTGAGCATGCATTTGAGGCTCTAAGGCACTGAACTTGAGATGTTGATATTGATCACCTTAATATCAATTGTTTAGTGTGAACATGGACCAAATAGCATCTCACAGATCCGATCAAGGTACTCAGAGAGAAAATTTTGTGGTTGAACTGACCCAAGGACGTCAAGGCAGAAACTCTAGTGCTGGTACAAGTAACGTGGGTTGACATTATAGGTCTATGACCCTTACTGGCTTCTTTAAGAGTGGTCCACCTCGGTTTAATGGGAATGTCAATGCTTTGGAGGCTGATCAGTGGTTTCGAGACGTGGTGAGGTTTTTGTATACTCAGCGTGTTCCTGAAGTGCAGTCGATAGAGATAGTAACTTATATGTTGGAGGGAGATGCTCAGAATTAGTGGCTGGAGCTATATCAGACCTTGCAAGTGAAGTTAACAGATATCCCCAGGAACACGTTTAAGACAGAGTTTTACGAAAAATGTTTTTCGCATGCAATCCACACTGCAAAGGAGTTAACGCTAACGCATCTGAAGCAGAAGCATATGTTTGTTGCTGAGTATACCCAGGAATTCAACAACTTGTGCCATTTTTCAAAGACTTGCCAAGGAAATCCAGCCGATTATGAAGAGTGGATTTACGCTCAGTATGAACAACGGCTTCGAAGAGAGATCTTCAATTATATATATCCACAAAGGAGAATGAATTTCACTGAGTTGATTAATAAGAGCCAATTCGCAGAAGATTGCTCCATGAAGTGGACACTGCAATTGATTTATGTTTTCGATGTGGCACACCAGGCATATGTCCAGGGATTCTTCGAGAGGGGGAACCACAGGTGCAAGTTGGCCACAACAAGACCAAGGTAAGTGTGATACCAGATACGTAAGTTGGATTTGCTCTGCTTGGAGCTGGAACCTCGCATTAAACTAGGTTGCATGACAGAGTTGAAAGTTTAGGGCTGGTAAGGTCAGATGTATAGTTAAACATGGGATCAAACTAGGAGTTAAGGCCAAGGGGAGTATTTCCAACCTTTTCTTAGTAACCGAAATTTTTTAGGGAGAAATTTTTTGTTAGGGGGTAGGATGTAAAACCTGAGAAATTAGTAAATAATTAGTAAATAAATTAATTATTATTTTAAAAAAATATAAAATAGAATTTTATAGTTTAATGGGGTAGAGCTAATGAAAATAAGATTTTGACACTAATTTTAAATAATTTGGCCCAAGATTGGGCCGAATCGAGCGAACTAAGCTTGTGGGCCCAACCCAGTTACTTAAACAATGAGCTTCAGCTCATTCTCTCTCCATTTGCATGCTGAAAACACTGAAGATCAGCCATATGAAGGGAAGAACACCTTCCAAAACCTAAACCCACACTTAAATAATCAAATCCACAAAACTTTTGATCCAGAGCTCCGATCGCCGCACCGTTTGTTACCACGCGACCGCATCATCGAGCTACAAAGCCCATTATATTGTAAGGTAAGGAAGTCACATTTTCTTCCTCAATTTTCTCTTTCCATGTTTCGAATTTTATGAATAATTATGTTAAAATTATTTAATTTTAGTGTTTAGGTTTGATTTAGCTTGCAAGTTTTTTCAAATTTAGCGAACTTGAGCTATGGACAAGGTAAGCATCCTTAACCTCTTGGTGGAATGTTGATTTAATGAACTCTATGTTGATATTGGTGGTAATTATGATGTTAGATTGGAAATTGGTTGTGAAGTGGAATCAATTTGAGGATATGGAAGCTTGAGATAAATTTTTAAAGCTGGGTTCATTGGTGAGGGAGTGTGGTTGATAAGCTTGTGGTGCAGAAACACTCGAGGTCTTCCGGGTTTCTCGAGAAATCGGCCAAGGTATGGTTTCGGTTTCTTATATCTAAAACATAATGTAATGTGAAAACTTAGGCTAGTGACCCTAGGATAGGAATTGAATTGTTGAAGTTGTTGAGTAGTTGAGATGGAATGTAATGATTATGTGGATAATGGTTTTAGAGGGTGTGATTGATGTCCTTGTTGAGGATGTATGTGATTTGTATATGATGATGATTGGTATGTGTAAAGGTTAGTGAGATTGTCATTGATGTTGGTACCATGTTGGTGGTGAAGTTTATATTGTAATTGACATAAGTAATTGATGAATGTATGTTATATATTGTTAAACTTGAAATATTGAGTTAAGATTGATGAGAATTGGTAGGTTGTAGATTGGATGAGGAAGTTGGGAATGTTTCATGTTGAAATGGCTAAGGTTTGGATTGGTTTTAAAATGTTTGGAATTGGTATGTTTTGAAAAATAGAGGTTTGTGAAGTTTTATAAAATCTATGATTTTGGCTCAAACATGGTGTGGCAAAACTTGGTCTCTACATCTCTGATTTTTATCAAACTTGTTTAGAAAGAAATTTGGTCCGATATTTTTACACCGTTCGAAGAAAGGAGAGAAAATGTTTTTAAACGAGAAAGTTATGCGCAGTCAAAGTTTGGGTGCAAAAATGGAGATTTTCGGGCTTAGCAGCTTTTTAAAGATTTTTGCTAAGCATGCGTACGCGAGGAACACATGGCATGGTTTTGTAATCTCTCCCGTATTTGTGCTTAAGTGTAAAAACATGCCTTTTAAACCTTATTTTGATGAATTCTAATTCCACTTTGATTCCATAAGATGCTTTGATGTGTTTGCTAGTAATTCCAGGATTGAAATAGGCTAGGCATGGATCAAAGGGAGCAAGGAAGGAAGCATACAAGTGGAGAGAAGCATAAAAAGTCAAAGAAGTGAAATCAGCCAAGCACGCGCACGCGCACAAAGCGCTCGCGCGCACATTGCAGAATCGGCCAGGGACGCGCACGCGTACCGTGCGCGCACGCGTACCGTGCGCGCACGCGTCGAAGTCTGTACATGACTTCATTAAAGCAGCACGTGCCTGGCGATCTTGGGGAGTTTCTGAACCAACTTTGGCGCCAAAATGCACAAAAAGGACCAAGGATAGAAGGGGAAGCAATGAATCTATCATGGAGCATCATTAGTTTTAGTTTAGAGTAGTTTTAGAGAGAGAAGCTCTCACTTCTCTCTAGAATTAGGATTAGGTTTAGGTTAATCTCTCTTTTTAGATCTAGGTTTAATTCATGCTTTAATTCACTTTTCCTTTATCAATTCTTAATCTTCTCCTTCTGCTCTTTCTAGTTATGTACTTTAATTCTTGTAATTCTTCATTTTGTTTTGGATAGATTGTTGTTCCTTTGTTTTCTTTCAATAATGCAATTTGAGATAATTCATGATAATTGTTATTTCCTTGATTGTTGTTGTTAATTCATTTCAATAATTGTTGTTAGATTCTATTCTTGTTATCAATTTACTATGCTTTCCTTTTATACCTTCCAAGTGTTCGATGAAATGCTTGATTGGATTTTAGTGTAGGTTTTGTTCCTCTTGGCCTAGGTAGAGTAATTAGTGACTCTTGAGTTATCTAATTCCCTTGTTGATTGATGATTAGAAGTTGCTAATTGATTTGGATGCCTCTAATGCTAGTCTTTCCTTTAGGAGTTGATTAGGACTTGAGGAATCAAATTGATTCATCCACTTGACTTTCCTCTATGGTTAGAGGTTAACTAAGTGGGAGCAATGGACAATT
>NC_029781.3:36304294-36311352 GCF_000817695.3 Arachis duranensis
AGGATAACTAGGATAGGACTTCTAGTTCTCATATCTTGCCAAGAGCTTTGTTAGTTGTTAGTTTATTTTCTTTGCCATTTATATTTCTTGTCCAAAATCTTAAAAACCCCAAATATAACTCACAACCAATAACAAGACACTTCATTACAATTCCTAGGGAGAACGACCCGAGGTCCAATACTTCGGTTTATAAATTTTAGGGGTTTGTACTAGTGACAAACAACTTTTTGTATGAAAGGATTATTGTTTCGTTTAGGAACTATACTTTACAACGAGATTTCATTAGTGAAATTCTAAACCGTCAAAAATCCAATCATCAAAATGGCGCCGTTGCTGGGGAATTGCAATGGTGTTATGTTATTGGTTGTTGTATATATGTGAATAGTGTGAATATGTTTGCTTTTGTTAGCTCTTACTAGTTTTAGGATTTAATTTTCTTGCTTCTTATTTGATTTTGTTTTCATTTTCCTCTTGCTATCATGAATTCTCACCTTGGCTATGGGCTTGGTTACAATTGTGTTGTAGGTAATGAGAACTTCAATGAGAATGTGTATCAAGAATGGGATAATCAAGGGTGGGAAGATCCATATGCTTATGATCAATCCTCATGGCAACAACCCCCACCAATGCACTATGAAGAAGAGCCATTCTATGATGCATATCAATCCAATGGCTATGGTGAATCTCCTTGTGACTTTCAAGAACCACCACCATATGCTTATGAACCATATCCTCAACATAACTCTCAACCATACTCACAAGCCCCTTTTTACCAACCACCTTCATATGACCCTAATCCATATCTATCCTACCAACAACCATATGAGCCATATGAACCACATATAGAGTCACCAGCATTCCAACATCAATATTTTCAAGAGCCATCCCCTCCACATTATTACCAAGGTGAACCACCTCCAATATATGAAAATTTTCAACTACAAGATGAATACTACTTTCCACCACAACCTCCCATGGAAGAATACTCATATCCATTGATCCAAGAGCCATATGATCCTAATCATATTATCCAAGAGGAACAAGAGTCAAGGGATCATCTCAAGGAAGCATTGGATCAATTTCAAGCAACCATGGAGTGTGTTGTGCAACAAGTAGAAAGAATGGAAAATATTAAACCACTACAACTTTACCAAGAAGAACCACCTTCCTATTATAAACCTTTTTCCCAATTTGATGAACCTTTCCACCCACCCCAATCTCTAAAGAATGAAACCCTTGGTGTTCTTGTTCAAGGGCAAGAAGAGATGAAAAGGGATGTGCAAAATTTCATGGCCGCCTTGGATGCGGTAACAAATCAATTAGCCTCCCAATGCTTGAACACTCAAGGAACTCCCATAGCTACATGTAGAGAATCAAGTAAAGAACATAGCATGAAGGAGAGATTGGAAACTCCGGTGGGAAATGAAGGAAGTTACTTTGTATTGGAACAATTGGAGGAAGCTTTAATTGTTGAAGACAAGGAAGAAGTGGTAGAAGACTTAGGAGAAGCGGAGCATCCATGGGAACATAAACTTGAAGAAAACCCCTCCAAGATGATTGAAATTGATGCTAGGGAGGAAAGTGCACACCTTCCAAGGCATATTCCATATGAAGACTTGGATGGGATAAAGAAAGAATTGAGTTCCCTTGGTGATGAAGATCAAGCATCAAGTCTTAGTGGTGAAGAATCCTTTGAGCAAGAAGAACCTTCTCCGGTTGGGTTTGAAAGCGTTGAGGAGGTAAATTTTTCTCACCCTCCCTATTATGATTTAAGTAAAGGAAAAGGTTTAGATAAAATTGTTGAACAAAGGATTGAGATTAAGAGATCTTGTGAAGAGGTGGAAGTCCCTAGAAATAGAAGAACAAGGGTTGGTTATGCTTTGTCAAGATCTTTGGAAGCATCTTTGCCTAGGTTGCCATCTACACCTTCATTTGAGTGGATGAAATTCATTTCTATTAGCTTTATTATCCCAGTTGAATATAGTTTGCTTGAAACGGATGGCCAACTTAGGGAAGTTTGTGGGATGAAGCGTAAGTGGAAAAGGTTTTGTGGTGGGCGTTGTAAATCAAGGCTTATTATGGTTGATGCATCAAACATGAGATATGAAGGTCGGAGTAGTGCTCAAATAGATGGGTCTAAGAGGATTGTTGGCCACTATATAGAGAATTCACCTTACTTACCACCCGGATGGACTAATAATGATAATCAACTTCAAGACGGGTATGAAAATAAAGTGTGGGATCCCGGATTAGAAAAAGAGGATCAACATTGGGAGCCCCAAGCTTGTGAAGAACTCCATCAACACTGTACGCGCACGCGTAGACCCCCAATTTCTTCAATGTACGCGGACGCGCACGGTGCGCACCCGTGCCAATTCAGAAACGAGGATAACCCTAAGACGCGACAAGCAGTGCGTAGCAGCGCACACTTTCCTTCCCCCATCTTCTCTTCGTCGCCCCCATCCTCCTTCTCCCCACCGGCGATCGCCGCCGGCGACCACCCTTCGACCATCGCCGACATCACTCTCCTTTCCATCCTCACTCTCTCGTTCATACACACACACCTGCTCTCTCACTTTCTCCCTCCGCCATAATTGCCGGCACACCTGCGCCGCCATGGACCTCCGCAGCCACCATCTGAGGCGGCTAATTTCTCTCTATTTCTGCAGCAACCCATTTTTGATTCTGCCCAGCTTCCAAGTTCCCATGCTTCCACTTCAACTCTGCTTTCTTATTTCTTCATTTTACTCTGAGTTCGCTGTTAATCTTAGTTAGTTAGAATGTAATTTCTGCATGCTAGGTTAGATAGATATAATTATTTTTAGGTAGCTAGGTCTGGATAGAGGATTCTAGGCCTGATAAGTGCTCCATTTGTGCATGTTCGTTGTTTGTTTACTTGGGTGTTGTATGCTGATTTTGGATTGCTATGTATGCAATTTGTGTTGCTGGGTTGTATTTCACTGATGCTGTGCTTACTTGATGTTGTCTTCTTGCTGCTTATGCTATGTTGCTATCTAGGAATGTCCAATTTTAAGCCGGGATGCTGCCCAATTTTCAAGAAATCTATTTTCATTTTAGTCTCTTTTGCAAATTTGGGCTAATTTCCGTTTCCTTTTGACTTCCGGGATTTGCACCAATCATTGTGAACAAGATTTCTATGTTTAGTCACGACTCTTCTTTTATTGAGCCCATATATCATCATACCACTAATCCACTTTCCTAACTCTCTAATCTCGTTAAACACTTACTTTTTACTCACATTTAACCCTCTTTAACCATTCTTTCAAGGTATGAAGATTTTATAGCTTAATGAGTAAGAGTTGTTGATTTCCTTAAAACTTTGATTTCTTGATTTACAGCCTTGTTTTCTGTCCTTACTTGCAAACCAAGTTTTCAAGTTTAGTTCACATCATGATTGCTTATCATCCATCTCATATCCTGAACATGTTTTCCTTGTTTCATGCTAAGTGCTTCATTGCTTATATTCTATCATACTTTTCAGGATGTCGGATAAAGGAAAAGCCATAGCCACTACGTCCAAGAAAAGAAAACATTCTACACCCTCTATTCCCTCCATTTACAAGAATTATGCTAAGAATCCGTTGAATGAGGAAGAAAAGGAAAATCAGTTGCTACCTTCTACCAATCCAACAAAGTTTCCCAATCTTTACTGTGAGCTTCGCCTCCAAAACTATCGGAAGACGAAGTTGAATATTGAGAAGAAGCTTGTCCTTCCCAATGATGTGAGACGTGCAATCACCACCCGTATCCTAGAATTGGGTATGGACTTTGTTGATAGAGATTTGGGAGATATCAACATTTCTTAGGTTAAGGAATTCTGTTGCAACTTCTTCCGTCTTACTCTGGATTCAGTACAGCTACGGGTAGAGAGATCATGATTACCGAGACTGCTATTGAGGAGGAATTGCAGTGCCGACATCTTACTGATGGCACCTGCACTCATCAGCAGGTTGAGATAGCTATTCAGAGCACGACCATCGACTATGAGGCACTTAAGCGTGTGATTGGTTTACCAGATGCCACTTGGGTGATGGACTCGGGCAACACAAAGCCCAAAGGGATGCTCTTTGCTCATCTGACTAGGGAGGCCAAGACTTGGCAGATGATCTTCGCTCACTACGTCTTGCCCACCACTCACTTTTCTGAGATCCCTATAGAGATGCTACTTTTGATTGGTTGTGTTATGGAGGGAAAGGAGGTTTATTTTCCTCGATTGATTCGGCAGTGTATGTGGCGAGCACATATTCGTGGCCTACTCCCGTTTCCCACCTTGGTTACCAGTATGGCCGCCTTACCTGAGGTCCCCTGGTTGGATGATGATGTGATACCACCACCCCCAGATGACGATGACAAGGAGGTTCCTATTCTTTGGGGTGGCTGGGTGCACGAGAAGCCCCCGACTAGACGCCCATCTTGGGCTAGAGCAGTTGTATGGACGGCTGGACCTTCAGCCTCGACAGCAGCCCCATCCTCTTCTACAGCAGCAGCTCCATCTTCAGCACCTGAGCCGACTTACCTACGGGTTCAGCGTCTGTTTCGATTTCTGGAGCGTGAAAAGCGCCAGATCATGCACCGACTGGATCGGATGGATCAGGCACTCATCTCCCTGGGCGCTGAGTTACCTCCGCTCCCAGACTCTCCAGCCTCCGATGAGCAGGATCATCAGGAGGAGGATGTTGATGAGCCAACTCAGCAGGATGCACCTCCAGCTGCACCTGACGCCATAGAGACTCAGCAGCCCCATGAGGAGCCGGTCCCACAGCCTCAGACAGAGTCAGCACCTACCGGTGTACCTACCCCTGATCCTTAGGTTTAGCATCGATGACGATGCTTAGTCTTAAGTGTGGGGAGGAGGTTGCCGGTGGCACCATGAGAGGACCGGTGAACATTTTCAGCTACTTCCTAGTTATCTTATTTTGCGCACTTTTGTATATATTTGATGCATCTGAGTTTATTTTGGATCTTACTATTTTAGTCCGTTCTAGATACTTTTACTGCTCATTTTGGATTTTAGGTATTTTGGATACTAGATGTTTTCCTCTTTAGCTTATGGTTGTGATTAGAAATTGTTTGTGAATTGTTAAAACTTAGTCACCTTTTTGCATGAGAAATTGGTCTTAAATTGAAAAGAAAGAAAGGGTAAACTAAGGAATTTTTGAATCTTTTCAATCACAAAAATGCTTAGTCAAATATTGAGATTTTCCAAGAAACTTAATTATAGGGCATAGGGCACCAACCCAATTGATTGAAGAAAATTTTTGGTGAAACTTGCTTGAATTTCATATTTTGTGGATCATGTATTGAGCTAAGAACACAAGCTTGTGAGACTTGAGCCTATTGATGTGGTTACATTTTATAACCACTTATTTTCCATTCTTGTGTGCAATTGTTCTCTCTCTATGATTGTGATCCTTGATTTGCTTGATTCTATATGTCCATTTATTTCTTGTATTCATGCATTTGTATGATTGAGGCCATTATTTCATTAGTCCATTTACCCAAATAGCCTACCTTTTACTCTCCATTGTTAGCCAATTTTGAGCCTATGCTTAACTAACTTGTTCTCACTTTAGCACATTATAAGCCCAAGGCAGAAAACCAATGAAAGTCCCTTGCTTGGATCTTTGATTAGCCTAGGCTAGTGAGAATGTTTATTATTCAAAGATGGTGAGGCTTGGGAACATTGGATGGGATAAAAAGGGTAGTACACTTTCATATTTAGGAATTGGGAATATATTCATGTATTGATTGAATGTATAAGACCTTATGCAATTGATGTTCTTGTACAAAGTATAAAAAGAAAAGAAAAAAAGAAGAGAAAAATAAAATGAAAATGAAAGAAAAAGAAATATAGAAAAAAAAGAGAAGAGAAAAAAAAGAAGAAAATGAAAAGAAAGCAACCAAAGGGGACAAAAAACCCCGAAGTAAAGCACAATAAAAGGGAATCAATGCATAAGTGTTATGAATCAAGGAATAGAATGCATGAATATGTAAGAGAAAAAGTGAAGAATGGGTAGTGGTGGGAATGTCTGTGCTAATCAAAGGTCTAAACTTTAGTCCACTTAACCATAAATGATCTTACCTTGACACTAACCCCATTACAACCTAAATGAAAGACCTCATGATGAATGTATGCATGCATTGAATAGGTTTTGATTGTTAGAAGAAAATCGAATTTTGGAAAGCATGATTAGAAAAGAATTGAGTGAATTAACCCTTAAACACTCGAGTGAATAGAGCGGATACACATCCGGTGAGGGTTCGAAAGTTCAATTACATGTGTTCACTCATATTATCTATATTCTTGCAAGCTTGAATTTCTTTTGATAAGTTTCAATACAATTGTGGTTTGGACTTAATTCCCATTGTCATAGCTCTTGTGCTTACACATGTTTTCTTTGGAATTGATTTGTTTGAACTAAACATTTGCATTCACTTTAGGTAGTTGCATCTAGATAGGACTCATATAGTTTAGCTGCATTAAATAAATGTCCTACCCCTTAGTTCCTTCTTATTTTAGCATGAGGACATGCTAAGGTTTAAGTGTAGGGAGGTTGATAAACCCCATTTTTATGGTTTATCTTGTATTGAATTTAGAGTATTTTGATGACCTTTTCTCGCATTTAACCTATGAATTAGCATGGTTTTGTAATCTCTCCCGTATTTGTGCTTAAGTGTAAAAACATGCCTTTTAAACCTTATTTTGATGAATTCTAATTCCACTTTGATTCCATAAGATGCCTTGATGTGTTTGCTAGTAATTCCAGGATTGAAATAGGCTAGGCATGGATCAAAGGGAGCAAGGAAGGAAGCATACAAGTGGAGAGAAGCATAAAAAGTCAAAGAAGTGAAATCAGCCAAGCACGCGCACGCGCAAAAGGCGCTCGCGCGCACATTGCAGAATCGGCCAGGGACGCGCACGCGTCGAAGTCCGCACATGACTTCATTAAAGCAGCACGTGCCTGGCGATCTTGGGGAGTTTCTGAACCAACTTTGGCGCCAAAATGCACAAAAAGGACCAAGGATAGAAGGGGAAG
>NC_029781.3:36311462-36326843 GCF_000817695.3 Arachis duranensis
AATTAGGATTAGGTTTAGGTTAATCTCTCTTCTTAGATCTAGGTTTAATTCATGCTTTAATTCACTTTTCCTTTATCAATTCTTAATCTTCTCCTTCTGCTCTCTCTAGTTATGTACTTTACTTCTTATAATTCTTCATCTTGTTATGGATAGATTGTTGTTCTTTTATTTCCTCTTCTTGTTCCTTTGTTTTCTTTCAATAATGCAATTTGAGATAATTCATGATAATTGTGATTTCCTTGATTGTTGTTGTTAATTCTTTTCAATAATTGTTGTTAGATTCTATTCTTGTTATCAATTTACTATGCTTTCCTTTTATACCTTCCAAGTGTTCGATGAAATGCTTGGTTGGATTTTAGTGTAGGTTTTGTTCCTCTTGGCCTAGGTAGAGTAATTAGTGACTCTTGAGTTATCTAATTCCCTTGTTGATTGATGGTTAGAAGTTGCTAATTGATTTGGATGCCTATAATGCTAGTCTTTCCTTTAGGAGTTGATTAGGACTTGAGGAATCAAATTGATTCATCCACTTGACTTTCCTCCATGGTTAGATTAAAATCAAAAAGAAAGGAGGATCAAGTGGAGCAGGAGGTGGTGGTGTTGGTGAGAGAGTAAAACAAGAAGAAACTTGAGAAGATAAAACAAAAAGGAACGGATGAATAAGAAAAAAAAGAAGAAGATGGTGATGATAATGAAAAAAAGAAGAATAAGTAGCAGAATATGTGTAACACCCCGTTACCCTAAGCCTTACCTCTACCCGTAAGGCAAAGAATAATAAAGTGGCACGACAGTTCTAAAGCTCTAATAATATTATATAAATAGAAGAAAATAGTAACACTAGAAGCCCGATGAAAGAATAAAAGCTCAATTTGCGTAACGTAGAATTCACATAACGCGAAGCGTTTCACACATAAAAAACTAAATGTATAGGTACAAACAGACAAGATATAATATATATAAAACCTTGTAGATAGCTCCAGAGTACACAAGGTAATAATTAAAATATGGAATGAGAACCGGAGGTTCTCAGTATATTAACAGTGCCCAATAAATAAGATGTAAGGTTCTGGGACGCCGAAGGCAATCCTAGAACTTCACACCAAACTGATATTCAAGCTTAACATAAATAAATTAATTAAACCATAAACCATTAGTAGGGTTATCTAAACTTAGGGAATTTCTAACTAAAACTAGTTACTGCTATCCCACAGCCTTCACCAATCTACCCTTCGTGTGATCCCATCTCCACCGCCTACCGAACCTCCTCAGCACCAGACAAACACAGATAATACAAGCAAGGAAAACACAGGTAGTATTCATTTATCACAATTAATTCAAGAAGTAAGTAGGTATATTATACAATTACACAAACTCAAGTAATCAAAGAAAACAAGCACATAAAAGATGCATATGATGAATGCCTGTCCTATTGGCTCGTAATATCACTTGTCAATCCGTAAATGCCAACCCGACACATCCTTCTGGATGTTGTCTTTTCTGCCACGCCAGGGAAATAATACCCTGCACACTCATGCAGTAGAGAGTCTACTACGTCAGGGATATAGGCCCCACACACTTCATGCAGCAGAGAAGGAAACAACAACAACTACTCATGCAACAGAAAAATCTGCCACGCGGAGATATAGGCTCCGCACACTCCCATATAATCCAATAATTTCCTCATTATTCCTTTCCAAGTTCCCAACTAATTATAACCATCACATCACCGATTTTCAACTTTTCAAATTTATCATAAGCATTCCCATTCCTCATAAATCTCTTCAATCACACACTTCACAACTCAACATTCACCAATTCAAGCTAGAAATTACACAAACATTCCAAACCTGTGTCACTTGCTCTAAACTCATAGGTAGCGTTTGGTTACTGAGACATAGACACTGAGACATAGACACAGTGGTACACGGTGACACATGTCTGCTGTTTGGTTTGGTGAGACACGGATTTTCGAAGGACACGGGAGGACACGGATAGACACGGAGACACTAAATTTGTGTACCTCCAATTTGGTGAGACACTGAGACACAACTTGTGAGACACTAATTTTTTACTCTTTTACCCTTATTGAGTTTTTAAAATTTGTCTTCTTATCTTCCCAAATCTTTTTTTTTTCTCTTTCTCTTTTAGATTCTACAACTAAATTTACTTTTCTATTTTTTTCAAAAAAAAATTGTACATTTAATTTTTTTATTTATTTAAATTTTGATTAATCTTTGATAAATTCTGAACTTTAATTTTCTATTTTTTTTAAGAATAATTATATATTTAATATTTAAATGATAATTTAAGATGGTATTAGAAGAAATAAAAAACTATTAGAAGAAATAAAAATTTAATGGTGATGGCATGCATTGTTTGGGATAATAGGTGTATTGTAATGGTGGTAAAACTTGTGGTTGAATGAAAGGTAATTTAGTCTTTTTTAAATATATGTGTCTTGTTTCTTATTTTTGCCAAACACAATACATAGACACAAATATTTTATGTCCATGTCTTTAATGTCTGTGTCTTTGTGTCTATGTCTCATCAAATACATCAACCAAACGGAGCCATAGCTAACAATACCCCTATTTATTCCTTTATTATTTTTCCCTTGATTCAAGACCCTAAAACTGGAAAAAAGGTTTTTAGTAAGTGTTACAGAAGTTTACAAGCTTGCCGAAAAGGTGAAACAGTTAAAAACAAGTTTTTTTATTGAAAAACAGGACAGCGTGCGTACGCACAGGGTTGTGCGTGCGCACGCCCAGGAGGATTTTCAAGATGTGTACTTACGCATAGAGGTGTGCGAATGAACAGGAGTAAAATTTCCAACTCTTCTCATTCGTACAATGCGTTCAAACACCCTCAACAGAGTGCACCTTCCAACGTGTGCGTGCGCACCAGGTTGTGTGTGCGCACAGCTTGCAAAACTCCATTGGTTGCGTGCGCACACAGAGCGTGCTAGCGCTCCCCACAGCAGCCATATCCCCGTGTGTTTGTACGCACAAGAGTGTGCGTGCACAAAGTTTTAAAAATACACAGGGTGTGCATGCGCGCACAAGGCTATGCGTGCGCACACAAACCAGAAATCACAAATTCTGCAGCATTCATAGAATTCAAATTTAAACACCAAATTTTGAATTGTCATAACTTCCTCTACAAAAATCCATTCTTTACAAACTTTATATACGTTTAAAGATTTTTCAATGAACTTTAATTTTAATCAAACTTCAACAAATTTTGAAAACTGAGGCTCAAGTTATGATCCGTCGAAGTTCACCAAAAACCTGTTTTTACCAAAAACATTAAAACTCTATTTTACCAAACCTCTCAATCCAAAATCAATTTCTCTACATCCAAACCAACCCTAATGTGTCTAAATTATATCCATTTGTCTTCTAATTCATTCTACACCTAAGATTTATAATCTTACCATTTTCACACCTAATCATCATTCAATCTATTAATCTCCCAGACCATATGCAACAACACTACACATCAATAATTCCTCATACATAAATACTTTACTTACCATCCAACATCATCATAATTAGTCATCCACCATCAATCATAGCTCAACATCAATAATGCATCCTCGTGCAACATTTATTCAAAATCAACACCATTAAATATCATCACCAACCACAAGATTCAAAATCCACAACCATCATCATAATATATCATCACCCATCATAATCATCAATATCCTTCAACAAGCATCATAAACATATATTATACATTCCAACAATCCCTATAATCCTACATCCAGTTTCTATCACAATAATGATGGAATTTCACTATAATCATTCTTGATTACATACACCAATTTTCCATAAGAACTACCCTTCCTATCTGGGACAAGTCCAGAATTCTAAACCCAAAACTGAACTTGACTTGGTCATTGCCAAGCTTCAACTGTAAAGTGCTAACCCAACTTACAAGGGGATTCCCACAGAATCATGAAACACAACACAGATGTACAAAGGAACTCCAAGGACATCTATGACTTTTTCTTTTAATTTTTCACTCTCTGCCTTTTTCCGCTCTATGGCTTTTTCATACAAACCTCACTGTTTGCCTTTTTCCATGAGACTCAAGACATGACAAAATTAAATAGAAAAATTACAAAATAGAATACATTGAAGGAGAAGAAAATCTGTTAGCTCAGGTAGCTCTGAGAACTCTGTGCCTTGCACTCTCACCCTTTCTCCTTGAATCACACCCTGACTGTTCACCCTTACTTATAGGGAGAAGCCTTCAAGGTTGAAATCAAACAAACCAAGCTAAACTTCCTCTTCTTCAAAATAGAACCGGTTTGGCCAGAGAGAAAGAAAAGATAACCCATGCAAAACCCAACATGCAATTACCTCTAGTCCTTCCTTGGTCACCAATCTTCATCAATCCGAGCACTTCATCTTTTCTTGCTCTCCAAGATGAACTCCTGGCCCTTGATGCTTCATGATGATGATAGCTTCATCTGCTCCTACCTCTGCCTCTTCCATCACGTAGCCATAGTAGCTACCTCCTGTGGTGGTTGAGCAAGATCAGAGACAAGCCATCCCTCCAAAGATCTTCTCCTTACTGGCCGAAATCTTCTTCAACTATTTTTGGTATGGAGAAGCCAAGATCTTATCACCAAATCTTACCACAAGTGAATGAGAATCTTAGCCACAGCATACTTTTTGTTTGCTTTTTCTTGCCATCATTTCGATGGTCTTGTAGCGTTCCTTTCCTTCTTTTCGGTAGCTCAATGTAGCTTCCATGGCTGGCTGTGTAAGGACCGAAAAAGATGAAGTGAGTTGAGAGAGAAGAAAGAGAAATTTGAACATTAACTAATGGATTTTGATAAAGCAAATTAAATGTCCACTTTCCTTTGTTTCTTGGTGGCGTGCAGCATTAAAGGAGCCATCAAATCAATCATAATTTCTCTCTCATTGTTCCAAGGACTGAATTAATTCATCTTAATAAAATTTTGAATTCCATCACATGATGAATAAATAGATCCGTTGGAAGCAATGGAACTTGGCTTTTCTTTGCTTATTGGATTCGGACCATGTATTGGTCTTTTTAGCAAAGATTGTAATTTGAGCTTACAGTAATAATTCAATTTGGCCCAATGACTTCAATAATAATTTAGCTTTACTTTATTGAATAATTTTTTGAATCAATGCTCAATAAAAGATTCACCCTTGGGCCTGCAACATTTCATTTAATTTTCGGCCCAATATAAACCCACATTGCAAAATTATTTTAATCAATATTTAATCCAAAATTAATTTTGTAATTAATTATATTAATAATGTTTAGTCATCACAAATATTAATTTAGAGTTTTTCAAACTCATCAATCTCCCTCTTGATGACAAACATTATTAAAATTGAAATGAAAAGAAATCAAAGAATTAGAGTATAGAGTACTCCTTTTAAAGATTTGTATTTCTCCCCCTTTCTAATTGTCACATGACTCCCCCTTAATATATACTATCTTTACCAAGGGAAGTTCCAATTTGTAACAATTTTATCAAGCCTAAGGCAATAATGTTATTCAACATATTCAATTTGAGATGTTGAATGGCTTGATTTATGAGAAGAATTGGATGATAATCAAAACTCATTTGTTATCAATAATTTGATTTTCTGCTCAATCAAAAACAATTTTGTACAAAAACTTATGTAACATGAAGCTGTTTTTAAAAGATTAAAAAATATTTTCCAATTAACAAATCAGAGCAAGGTAATTATAGCAAGGAAAGTATTTTTAATCTAGCTTGATCCTTTCACACCATAGCAATTTCAAACTTCATGTTTATATCACAGTTTAAGGAACTGCCAAAGAAAGTTCAAAACAGCAATCATTTTATCAAGGTAAGTCAATTGTATCAACAACACAGTAAGCATTTTATCAAGATAAAATTAAATTACGAACTTTAAAGCATCAAGCAACAACTCAAAATAGTGAGCATCAAGATAGAACAAATGCATTATCAAACACATAACCTTGACAAAATATTGAAACTTAAAATGAGGGAGGTCATGAATCCAAACGAGGATTTCATCCCTGTTTAATTTCAATTTTCAGCACTTTCTCCCCCTTTTGGCATCAAGGGAACCTGCAAAAGATGATATATAGAACAGAATATGCAAAAGATATCCAAAATATCAAGAGTGTTTCACGGTGTCATGTGTCTATAGTACCAAAATAAACTGCCACAGTATTGGATTGAGCCTAAACATGCCAAATATCAACAAACATAAAGAAAATAGTACTTAATCATCAGAGAGATTAAAGTCAAATTCCTCAGTGCCTTCCTCACTAGCAACTCCCAGATCATCCTCAAGACTTTCCAGCATCAAACTGACCCTGTCCTTGCATCTCATCCAAGCTCTTTCATTCTCATATGCTAGCTTGCGTGCCGCCTTATGGATTGGATCATGAGCTCTGGCATATTTGAAAATCTTGTGAGAATTTCTTTGATAGATTTGGATGCTTTAGAGGACTCAGGCCGACTTTCATATTCACTATCCGAAGCCACAGATTTCTTGCCCTTGGTTCCTTTAACAGCGCCATCTCCTTTGATCATAGACACTTTATTTTCTACAGCCTCATTCAGAAGATCAATTTTAAAATATTCAAAAATACTTGTTAAAAATATTCCATAGGGAAGATTCGCCTTTTTGGTGCTTTTAACTAACTACCATATGTGTCTGATCATGAGATAACCAAAAGATATAGGAGTAGAGGTAACAAGTGCAAATATGATGAGAGAGATAGAAAATGTTACTCTATTATGGGAGCCACTTTGAGGAGTCAAGATGTGGGTGATGATCCTGTAAAGTAGAGAGTTAGTGGGACCGAGGGCTTTACGGGTAGGAGTGGCGCCGTCCAACCCAGAGAGATTCACACAAATATGTTGAAGAACGACCTTATATGGGACGCCGATTTGTGAATCCCACTTTTTGGCCATATATGCTCTTGGCCCTTCCTCTTTGTAGCTCAGAGCCGTCCCAATAATTCCAGTATCAAGAGTGATGTGAACCCTCTTCACATATGAATGAATGGTGCCATCAATCAGTCGTATGTTGGCATAGAACTCACAAACTAAACCGGGGTAAACCAGTTTCTAGATGTGGAGCAATGGAGTCCATTGGAGAAGTTCAAAAAGAGGAGAAATATTTATCTCTTTGGTGGTGAGTGAGTCGAAATTGACGAGATAGGTGGCACAGAGATGACGTTTTTCTAGAACCTCCTTGTGGAATTCATAAAAAGCACAGGAGTTAAATCTGGCCAGATCATAATGAGAGTGTGGTTTGTTAAATTTGTTCTTGAAATCCAAGGACTCCAGGTTTGTTGGTTCCTTGGTGTTGTGCAGCGCGAATCCTTTGGTTTTTTGAGAACTCCTTCCAGGAGTGGCTTTCTTCGGTGGAGATGGTGGTGGTGATGGAATCGGTGAGGTGTGTGATTCTTCCTCTTGTTCAATGCTTGGTTCCTTGTTCTTTCCACTTTTTCTCCATCCATAGGATTTTTGGGCAATCACTTTGCACCTTATTGACTCGGATTGCTTGGTAGGAGGTGAGGGAGAGGATGATGAAGTTGAATGAATGTGTATGTGAGTGTGAGTTTGAGGTGTGGTTGGTTTTTGGGAGAATAGAAGTCGTTCACTCTTCCTTGGTGCGGTTTTCTTTTTCATGATAATGAAAATGGAGAAGTGGAGAAGGAGAAGATGAAGGGAACTGAATTGAGTGAGGGAGAGAGGAAGTTAAAGGTGCATTAAATGTGGAGTGGAGAGAGAATTTGAGAAAGTTAAATGATCATTGATGGACAGTTATTAACCAAGGAAGTTTCTCCTTGATTTTAAATAAAATGAAAAGTGGTTTCGAGAATCAAGGGATTAGATGAAAGAGAAAGATTTGATTTGACAAAAACCACTTCCAAGAAGATTTGATGAGATAACAAAAAGATATTGTGAATTACACAAAGAGGAACTAACAAAACGGCCATAGTGGGGTCAAAGGAATTTGGTGGGGCCCATAAGAATTTATTTCTGCACTACCTCCCCGTTGATCATAGCACTCTCAACCCAACCTGATTTTTATCTCTTCCATTCCTACGAGACAAAACTGAGCAGAATCAGAATTTTTACAAGTTATCAATAGAACTTAAATCAATCATTCCCAAGATTTTTCTTAAAGAGCAGAATCTATCTTCACATAGGGGTTTTGTAAATATGTCAGCAAGTTAATCTTTAGATTTTACAAATTGAATATCAATAGTACCCTTTTGCAAATGTTCTCTAATAAAATGATATTTAATTTTAATGTTCTTGGTTCTTGAGTGCAGAACAGGATTTTTTGAAATGTTTATTGCACTCATATTATCACAAAATAAGGGTATACTATTGATTTTTAATTTGTAATCTTCTAACTGCGTTTTTAACCAAATTAATGGTGAGTAACATGCAGATTCAGAAATATATTCAGCTTCAGTTATGGATAGGGCCACGGTTGCTTATTTTTTGCTTGACCACATGTTGAGTGATCTCCTAAGGAAGCAACACATGCCGGATGTGCTCCTTCTATCCACCCTATCTCCTGCATAATCAGCATCACAAAACCTCACTGCACAAAAATCATCAAATTTTGGATACCATAAGCCATAATCACTAGTTCCCTTAATGTATCTAATGATGCGCTTAACGGCTGAAAGATGGGATTCTTTTGGGTGAGATTGAAACCTTGAGCATACACCCACACTTTGAACAATATCCGGTCTATAGGAGGTTAGATACATGAGTGAACCAATCATTCTTCTATACCTTGTTTCATCCACATCTTTCCCATTATCATCCTTTTCAAGTTTAGTGTTAGGATGTATTGGTGTTCCCATTGGTTTAGAATTTTCTAGGCCAAATTTCTTGATTAGTTCTAGTGCATATTTTCCTTGGTGAATAAAAATACCACTAAGTGTTTGTTTAATTTGGAGGCCAAGAAAGAAAGTTACCTCTCCCATTAAACTCATTTCAAACTCACTAGTCATGAGTTTTCCAAAATTTTCACACAAGGACTCATTGGCCGATCCAAACACAATGTCATCTACATAAACTTGAACTAGGAGAATATCATCATTAGATGCTTTAATAAATAAAGTAGTATCCGTGGTACCCCTTTGAAATTCATTTTCCAACAAGAAGGCACTAAGCCTTTCATACCAAGCTCTTGGAGCTTGTCTAAGACCATAAAGAGCCTTAGAGAGTTTGAAAACATGGTTTGGAAATTCTTTATCTTCAAAATCGGGAGGTTGTGACACAAACACTTCTCTATCAATAAAGCCATTGAGGAAAGCACATTTTACATCCATTTGGAACATTTTAAAACCCTTATGGGCAGCATAGGCAAGAAGCAACCTAATTGCTTCCATTCTAGCTACCGGAGCAAAAGACTTATCAAAATCTATACCCTCTTCTTGATCGTAACCTTGGGCCACTAATCTATCCTTGTTATGAACAACTTGTCCATTCTCACCGAGTTTATTTTTAAAAACCCACTTTGTACCCGTTACCTTCTTACCATCCGGATGAGGTACTAGTGTCCAAACCTCATTCTTGTCGAATTAAGCAAGCTCTTCTTGCATGGCTTTGATCCATGATGGATCTTCAAGAGCTTGTTTCACATTGTTGGGCTCCATTTGTGACAAGAGTGAAAAATTGCTTAGTTTGGATTGCCTTTTGGATGAGGATCTTGTTGTTACACCTTGAGAGGGATCGCCAATGATAAAGTCATGAGGATATTCCCTCATGGACTTCCATTCTCTAGGCTTCTGGAGTGGTGTTGAGCTTTGATGAGCTTTAGTGGGTCTCACCGTTTCAGTTTCTCTTACTGGCTCAGGAGATAAAATGGAAATATCTCCTCCAATCTGATGAAACAAAACTGGACTGGCAGATTCTTCATTTTGAGCAGACTTGGGATTTTATTCATTGGTTTCTTTATTGACAACATCCTCACAATCTATATCATCTTCAATCACAGCACTGGAAATTGAATTAGAATCACAAAAAGAGACATGTATGGATTTCTCTATGGTCCTATGTTCTTTGAGATAAATCCTATAGGCCTTGCTAGTGGTAGAATATCCAACAAATATTTCCTCATATGATTTTGGATCAAATTTTCCAATATTTTCTTTGTTGTTAAGCACAAAATATTTGCATCCAAAAACATGAAAACACTTAAGATTTGGAGGCGTTCCTTTCCATAGCTCATAAGGAGTTTTCTTTAACCATTTTCTAATAATGGTCCTATTCAAAATGTAACATGCTGTATTTACAGCTTCAACCCATAGGAATTTTGGAACCTCATTTTCACATAAAATAGCCCTAGTCATCTCTTGAAGGCTTCTATTCCTTCTTTCAACAACCCCATTTTGTTGAGGTGTTCTAGGACATGAAAAATTATGAGCAATTCCAAAGTCATCACAAAATTTTTCAAAGTTTTGGTTTTCAAATTCCTTTCCGTGATCACTTCTCAAATGGGCCACTTTTAAATCTTTCTCATTCTGAATTTTTTTGCAAAAGGTTGAGAAAGCATGAAAAGCATCATTTTTATGAGCAAGAAAAAGTACCCAACCAAATCTAGAGTAATCATCTACCACCACTAGACCATAGTGTTTACCTCCTAAACTTTGAGTTTTTGTTGGACCAAAAATATCAATGTGTAACATCTCTAATGGCCTTTAGATTGAAATTCCATCTTTTGGTTTAAAAGAAAATTTTACTTGTTTGCCTAATTGACAAGCATCACAAGTAAGATCCTTATCAAATTTGATACTTGGAATTCCTCTCACCAAATTTTTCTTGACTAGCTTAGAAATTTGGTACATGCTAGCATGACCCAACTTTCTATGCCATAGCCATTTTTCAGATTCAAGAGAAGTAAAACATGTTACATTTTGTTCTTTCAAGTCCTCAAGAGTCAATCCATACACATTATTGCATCTTTTAGCCTCAAATAAAATATCCCCAGTTTTTTTACAAACAACCAAACACACAGACTTTCTAAAAATAACTTCAAAGCCTAGATCACACAATTGACTTACACTAAGTAAATTATGTTTCAAACCATTTACAAGAAGAACATCATTTATACAAGATGAAAAGCTTTTACCAACTTTTCCAATGGCCACTATCTTTCCTTTTCCACCATCACCGAAAGTGACAAGTCTTCCATCATACTTATCAAGCTTTATAAAGAAGGTTGTCTTTCCGGTCATGACCTCCCTTCATCATACATCATAATTTCATAATTAATTAGGCATACACCAACACCATTCAATCCTATCTTATGGTCCACTAGTCTAAGTGTCCAGAAATATTATATATTAAATAGAGAAAACCAAAACCATACCTTGGCCGATTATCCTCCACACACGAAACCACCAAAAAGCCAAGATAACTCCAAAAAGCACCAAAGATCAAACTAACAACACATATATCACCAAAATCAAAACCTAGAAACCACAACATACAAAACTATAAGGGTATATGAGGAACTTTACCTTGTCAAAAGGGGATTAGGGCAAAGCCCAACAATTACCCGCTACTAGAGATCACCTAAACAAGCAAAACTACAAAATCTACTCAAAAACTATAACCAAAAATGCACATAAACTAGATCAGGAAAATGGAGCATGAAACGTGATTTTTTTTACCAGATTTTCTTAAATAGAAACGAAGAGCTTGACAAGAGCTTCGTGTGGCCACAAACGACTCGTCAATCGGAGTTTTGTAGCTCAAGTTATGGCTCCCGGAAGGTGATGATGAATAGTAACATCACCCTCTTCTCCTCTCTTCTCTATGCTGCGCCCCCTTTCTTATTTTGGGGTGGAAATGAGCTGAAATTCTCATTTAATAAGCAATATATGTTGGGCCTTGGGTCCGGTTTGGGTCCGGTCCAACCCGTTAGCGTTTTTGGTCTGTTTGGCCCACTTTGGGACAAAACCTTTAAGATCAGTGTCCGATTTTCAATTCTAAATTATTTTTGTCCTTTCAAAATAATAAATCAATTTTAAAAAATCTTATTTTTCAAAATACGCGGTACTGGACAGACTAGAGCTGGTACTACCAGCTTAAGCGCCACTATGCATTTTTACAAAAACTTTTCGAAAAATATACATTTTTCAACTCAGAAAAATTCATTGAAATCAAATTTCACCTTTATATTTTCAAATTAAAACTTCAAAATTTTGAATCTACTTCGAGCACTTAAAAATGATTATTTTACTAAAGCGGTTAAGTCGGTTCCTATAAGCAACGCGACTACCCATTTTTAGTCGTGTGCGTACGCACGGCAAAGGTTTTTTTTTTTTAAATATGAATTTTTATGTTTTAAAATGCTTTTCTCCAGCTTTCAAAACCTTTTTAACTCTTGTTTAAAGCCTGGTAGGTAGGATTTAGATAGTGAAGCATAATTAGAGCTGTGAGGGAGTTGATCATTGAGAGGGTAATAACTAGCGAGTGAAGAAAGATTATGAATGGATGATGTAAGCTAAAAAGATTAACGGAAATGCTGCTTTATAAATAATATGATTGTGTCCCCGGGTAGTAGGCAGTGGCAATGTCCACTTGCTCCGGGTATGAGATGGGAAAGAAAAATTATGAAAAATGAGTTTAATTATAGAATTTTGGATGAATGTATGCTTGTGATATCTGCGCAATTGCAAGGATGGTGGTTCGTCCCACTTGCTCCAGGTTAAGGCTTGAGATTTGATAATTATGATGTTCGTTTTAGACTGAAAGAATGTATATTTGAGATACCTCGGTAGTAGCAAGGATGATGGTTTGTCTCGCTTGCTCCAAGTCAGTGATTGTGACCCCTGGGTAGTAGCAGCAGTAGTGGATTATTCCACTTGCTCCAGGTTGAGCTTTTAAATACCCACCCTGGGTAGTAGCAGCACTAGTGGTTTAATTCCACTTGCTTTGGGTTAAGCAGGTAGTAGAAAGGTGGTTGTAGCTCAAACCCACTTACTCCGCAATGGGTGTTTCTGTCCATGGTTAGCTACCTGGACGTGTTGGATTGGCTATATAACTGACAGATGATATCATCAGCCATAGGACAGGCATACATCATATGCATTTGTGTGTCTTGTTTTATTTTGCATTAATTGGGCTTGCCTATGTGATTATTATGCCTACTTGCTAAGTTTGCTACCTGTTGTAATTGTATTCTACTTGTGTTTGTCACCGCCTGCTTGCTTGTCTGTGTGGTTCTACTGGAGTTGGAGGTTTTGGAGAAAAGTAGACAACAGAGGGTTTTCAGTTAGAGTTTAGTTAAGATTCAGAACGTTAGATGACCTACCATATTTATAGTTTACAATTTATTATCTTTAAGTTTTATAATCTATTGTCGGAAGTTCTAGGATCACCTTCGGCTTTCCGGGAACATTATATGTTAGATATGTGGGTACAGTTACCATGCTGAGAACCTCTAGTTCTCACCCCATACATATTTTGTTATATTCAGATGTAGGACGTGAGATACTTATCATTTTCTCCATTTATGTATATGATGTTGTGTCCCTCTTAGAGGTGATTTTTGGAAAAACAGGTTCTGTAAAACTATATTTTGGGTTCTTTTGGGTTTTCTTATATATATATATATATATATACTTATGTGCTCTGGCCGGTTTATCTTCGCAAGCCGAGTCTTGAGCCTCGATATTTGTATCTCAGAACTCCTTAGTATATAACCATCTTTAGCTTAATCTTATTTTGTTCCGTTTACCACTGATGTTGACATGAGTGTTGCACTTTTTCTGTTAAATGCTTTTGTTTTCAAACTTTCCTTCAAAGGCTCATAGATATAGATCTTTTTCAACTATACTATATATATAATAAATCTTTTAGAGGTCGTAATATCTCACCACCTCTCTCTTATGAGTTAAGCATAAGGCTCTGTGTGGTAGGGTATTACAACAGAATCCTGTATATTTAATGAGGTGCATCGCGTCTTGTATCTGGAAACAAAAAATTCTACAACGGGTGAGAACCCGAAGGTTTCCAGTAGGGTAATAGTTCTAAGTAAAGACTATATAAAGAAATATGAACCCTATAGATAATCCTAATCCCCAACTTAACTGTGTTCAAGCCTAGGGTTTTTATTAATCCACACAGGGTTAAGTTTGCTGAATTCTCAGCTCTGTAACTATCTCTCGTCTCAGTCGTTTTCAGTACATCCTCATCTCTTCTTAGTCACGTTCATTCCCAATGTCACAATTCCTCAGTTCAGTATTCAGTGTAGTAGTAACAATCACAAGTAATAATCAATGCGAGACAAATACAATCAAAGAGTAAATACAACAATTATTACAATTAATAGTTAAACAAAAGTATTCAAATAGGCAAGCCAAACTAATATGCACACTCAAACAATAGTAATTAGATGAACATGATATATGTGTACTGAGCTTTATCACCACATCTCAAATGAGCATTACGTATCATCGTTCTCACGAGATTGGGCTCAATATCACATCAAAATTCATAATCATCTTTAGTTTTAATCACAATTTTGATCAATTTCATAAGTTCTCATATACAGTAACCCCATCAGTTTATCAGTTTATCAATCTCATTAACTTATGAGCGAGACTAACCACCCTCCTCACCGTAGGTGGGACGAACTACCATCCCCATGACATTCTTAACCAAAGTTTTATCTGGGAATAATTCAATTTAATCCATTATAATTCCCCCTCCCCTAATGTATTCAAAGATTAACAATTGTTTATTCGACTCCATACGGAGGTTAAAAAGGGTTATAAATAGACTGGAAAGGCTAAACAGTTAAAAAGCAACATTTCCTAAAATCCTGCGCAGTGGTGCGTACGCACGCCTCATGTGTATGCACGAAACCTAGCTCGGTTCACGCAAGAATTCGCATTCGTGCATATACGACCCTCCTGTGTACACGCGAAGGGTCATGCGTACGTACGCGTGGGACCTTGATAAACCCATATTTCATGGTTTATCTTGTGCTCAATTGAGTGGTTTTTATCAACTCGTTACCCACTTATTCATACTATTTGCATGGTTTTACATTTGCCTTCCTAATTATGTGCTTTGATTGAAAACATGTTTCTTTGGACTTATATTTGCTTATTATTAATCCTCTCTTATTACCATTAGATGCCTTGATATCTGTGTTAAGTATTTTCAGATATTATAAGGTAGGAATGGCTTGGAGGATGGGAAGGAAGCATGCAAAAGTGGAAGGAATACAATAAGTTGGAGAAATTGCTAAGCTGTCCAGCCTGATCTCTTCGCACTCAAACGGCTATAACATAAGTTACAGAGGTCCAAACGACGCGGTTCCAGTTGCGTTGGAAAGCTAACGT
>NC_029781.3:36326915-36341580 GCF_000817695.3 Arachis duranensis
GCCGCGTGAGCCATGCGGCCGCGTCACTTTTCCGCGACCTGTACGGACCAAAAAGTGCTGGAAGTGACTTCTGGGCTGTTTCTGACCCAGTTTTTGGCCCAGAGAACACAGATTAGAGGCTATAAAGTGGGGGAATGCATCCATTCATTAGAATGCTCTCATAGTTTACCTTTCCATGATTTAGATCTAGTTTTGAGGGAGGTTCTCTCCTCTCTCTCTTAGGATTAGGATTTAGGATTTCTCTTAGTTTTACGAGTGACTCTCAATCACAGGTTCTTTATTTTTATTGAATTTACGAACTCTTCCATGTTACAGATTACTCTTTTAAATTAATGTTATTTGAGGTATTTCAGTTTAATATTGCTTTCTTTTATTTACATGATTATTACTTCCCATCTAAAAGCATTTTTATTCCAGCAGCTTCAATTTCCTTTCCTTTTGGTCTTGGTTAAATAATTGGTAACTCTATAGTTATCAAACTCATTATTGATTGAAAATTGGATTTCTTCATTTCATTAATTCATATTCCAATAACTCTAGCCTTTCCCAAGGAAAGACTAGAACTTGAGGATTTGAATTAATTTATCCATTTAACTTACCTTCATAGTTAGAGGTTAATAAGGTGGGAGAAGAATCCAATTCTCTTCATAATTGATAAGGATAACTAGGATAGGACCTCCAGTCTTTATACCTTGCCAAGAGTTTATTTTACTGGTAATTTGTTTTACTTGTTATTTAAATATGCTTGTACCCATTGCCCAAATTCCAAAAACCCCAATTTTACCTTTTTCATAGCCAATAATAAGAACATACCTCCCTGCAATTCCTTGAGAAGACGACCCGAGGTTTAAATACTCGGTTATCAATTTTAAAGGGGTTTGTTACTTGTGACAACCAAAACGTTTGTATGAAGGGATTTTTGTTGGTTTAGAAACTATATCTACAACGCGACTAGTTTTGTAAAATTCTTTACTAGCAAAAATCTCAACGTCAGACCTGCCTCTGCCAAAAATACTACAAACTCTGCATAATTCAGTTTTCAATACCTATTTTTAAATATGTATAACTTTTGCTACAAACTTTATTTTTCCTTTGTTCTTGGACGGTTTTAAAGATCTCATCAACACCCTTAATTCAAGATATATTTCACATAATTTCAAATTTTGAGCGCCAAATTATAGCCTGTCAAAGTTGGTCAAAATCTCAATTTTACCAAAATTATGCATAATATCATTTTTACAAGTTTTCAAAACTACCACTTTCAAAACTAATATAAACCAATCCTAGGTACCCTCTACACTCAATCATCAATCCGAAATCATATCCTAGTTATTTCAAGGGCCAATCAACTAATTCCACTTTAACTCCATAGCATATTTCCATTATTCATTCACAATCACCACCACAATACAATTTCACCTTTTTAACACCTCCATTCAGGCTCATAACTTACCAAAAAGGGTGTATTTCACCCAATCACGACCTCTGGTCCAAATTTTCATTTAATAACTGATGAAGAGATTTTTGTCGGTATAGAATTTTTCAATAAAATCTCGTTACAAGTATCGTTTCTAAACCAACAAACAATCCTTTCATACAAAAAATTGTTTGTCATAAGTACAAACCCCAATAAAAATAACCGAAGTATTCAAATCTTGGGTCGTCTCTCAAAAGAATTGCAGGGAAGTGTTCTTGTTATTGGCTATGAAGTATAATTTGGGGTTTTTGAATAAGGAAACAAGAAACGTAAATGGCAAAAGAAATAAACTAACAACTAGAAAAGCTCTTGGCAAGGTATGAGAATTAGAAGTCCTATCCTCATTATCATCCTCAATTGTGACATCAATTGTCCATTGTTCCCACTTAGTCAACCTCTAACTATGAAGGAAAGTCAAGTGGATAAATCAATTTGATTCCTCAAGTCCTAGCCAACTCCTAAGGAAAGACTAGGTTTAGTGGAATTGAAATCAACTAGCAACTTCTAATTATCAATCAACAAGAGACTTTGACAACTCAAGAGTCACCAATTACTCAACCTAAACCAATAGGAGAAAAATCTACTCTAGCATCCTTCCAAGCATTTTGTCAAACACTTGGAAGGCATAAAAGAAAAGCATAGTAAAATAACAAGAGATATAAAATCTAACACTACCAAAGGCAAGGAAATAACAAGAACAAAGCAAATCAGCAATAAAGGAACATGAATCATAAATTGCATTAAAAGAAAACATAAAAGTAAAGAATTACAAGGATTGAAATACAAAACTAGAGAGAGCAAATGTAGAGGAGCAAGAATTGATAAAGAAAAAGTAAATTAAAGCATGAATTAAACCTAGATCTAAGAAATTCTAATCTACCTCTACCTAATTCTAGAGAGAAGAGAGAGCTTCTCTCTCTAGAAACTAACTAAAGCATACAGAACAGCGTATAAGACACCCATTGGGATGAGCCCTTTCCGCTTAGTTTATGGAAAAGCTTGTCATCTTCCAGTTGAAGTAGAGCACAAAGCTTTTTGGGCAGTAAAGGAGTGCAACATGGGAACTGAGAGAGCCGGAGCTGAACGAAAGTTGTAACTACTAAAATGGGTCCAAAAAGCTGTTCAGTCGCTGCAGTGAGAATTCAGATCACCTTTCACCCGGCTGGAAAAATGCAGATCGAGACAAAAACGGGTGTAAAAGTGAGGTTTGGGATCTTGGAATCTGTTCTGACATTTGTCACCCCGGGAGCCTAAGAATCTGTTTGAAGCTTCTTAAGGGCTTTACATGCTTAGTTTGGGACCCCAGAGGCTACTGGAAGTACAAACATTGGTGGAGATTCCTGGATCAATACAAGCACAAGCCACCCTAGCAGGAAGCTCATCAAATGTCCAACTTAAGGACTATAACTAAAAGTGCTAGGTGGGAGACAACCCACATGGTATGATCGTTCATTTTGCAATTTTAATTTTATTTAGTTTTGTTTGTTTTTGAGATTTATTTTATTTTATTGAACCTGGAATCAAGCATAGCATTCACATTAAGCACTGCATTTGCATATGCATATTGCATTAAAAAAAAGGAAAAACATTCACGCGACGCGGCTGCGTTGCTGACGCGTCCGCGTCGCAAGTGCATTAGGAGAAAAGAAAAGTGAACAAAGAGTCACGCGAAAGCGTGGCTGGAGGCGTGCCTTTGGCACAATTTGACCCACGCGACCGCGTCGCTGACGCGTTCGCGTCACATGGGAACCACGCCTCCCACGCGTCCGCATCACCCACGCGGCCGCGTGACTTGGTAATCGATGTAAAAGGGGTACATGGCCGAAAGTTGTGCTGGAGTAAGGCTGGACTGGCGCTAGACGCACAAGCCTAACCACGCGAACGCGTGCCCCACGCGAACGCGTGCCCCACGCGAACGCGTGCCCCACGCGTCCGTGCCGTTTGCGCTGCCCAACTCATTCAAATCTGCCAACCTGCTTTATCTTTTCTTTCCCCCAATCTTATTTTCTCTTCTTCCTTCTTCCTTCTTCCTTCTTCCTTCTTTCTCACTTTCTACTCTCTCTCTCTCTCACCCCCATTAACAAGGTTTTCTTTTCTTCTTCTCCCCTTACTTTTCTATTATTCTTCTTAATTTTATATGTTATTTTCTTTTTTTTCTCTTTTCCTATTACTTTCACTATCCATATTTTCTTCCCTTTTCTTTTCTTCTTTCTTTTAATTGGTGTTGGAATTTATTTGGGTCATTGTTTTGCTTGTGAATTGTTAAAAAATATTGTTTGACAATTATATATTTCTTTTAGGGTTGCTTGCATGTTTAATCTAATACTTTCCATACCTTAGTTACCATGCATGCTATATGTTTGTGAAAAAGCCCGTATGGCATCATGCACTTTTCTACATTATTCTATTCTACTATTCAATGCTTGCTTTTCACAAATTCCCTTTACTATTTTATTAATTGAATTTAATTGTCAATACAAACGTGATAGTTTGTTATGAAGTGATGCTTGATCTATGCTACTCGTGCCCTTGCCGGCATGCCAATAAATATCTTGCATCTACTTACCCTCTAATGCACTTATTTTATTCCCTTTGATGAACTTTTCACATGTTGTCATGACCATGTGTTCCTTTCATTCATCTTTACCGTGCATTGACTATCACTCACTCAACCCTCTTCCTTGCTTTATCTCTTTAAATTTAATTTACTTTCTTTCTCCTTTTTCAAAATGGCCACTAAGAAAGGCAAAGAGAAAGCTACCCCCGAACCAACAGCAAGGAAAGGAACAAAAAGAGCATTAGTGGCAGAACCTTCTTAAACTGCAGTCAAGCCCTCAACAAAAAGAATTAAAAGGATCATAAAGGTTGTTGAAAAGGAGAGAGCTTTCCCAGCAAAGGACACTGCACGATTTCCAAATCGCTACTGTGAGCAGATATTTCCTATTCTGGCAGCTCAGAATTACAACAACGAACACCTTCTCATCTTTCCACCTCGTATTGCCACCTTTGTTGAGCCGCAAATTGCACAAAGACACTGGGGATTTTTACAAAAACAGCCAAGGCAGGTCAATCTTTCTTGGGTAGTTGAGTTCTACTCCAATTTCCACCTGCCAACCCTGCAGTCTGTCTATATACGTCAGAAGCAAGTCCCTATTACAGAAGAAGCCATTCATCGAGCCTTAGCTCTTCCACCTGCTCCAGAAGGATTGGACGCCTTTCAGAAAGCCACAATCAAGCGCCAGACATACACCTTTGACTGGGATGTTGTTCTCAGAGTTATCGCTCAACCTAGCAGCAAATGGATCTTCGGATACCATCGTTCCCGTCCTAAGGGAATCTCGGCTTGGGCACTTACCTTAGAGGCTCACATATGGGCACAGATTATGTCCCACTACGTTTTCCTGAGTACTCATGAGTCCTCCTTCACCACAGACATGGTAGTTCTACTATGGTGCATCCTCACAGACCAGCCTCTTAATTTACCAAGACATATCTGGAATGCTGGGAACATGTACAGATCGCAGGCAACCTACCTTTCCCCGCCTTGGTCTCTGATCTTATCTCAGCAGCCAGAGTATCCTACAGAGTTGGAGACACCAAAGCTATACTTCCACGGGATGATCAGTACGTCCCCAACGGGAGATATCTCAGGCCACAACTTGCCACTATCAGCCAGTCCACAGAGGATGATGCAGCTCCTCCACCATCTACTAGTCAGCTGCTGCACCAAATACTGAAGCGATTGGACCAACAAGAAAAGAAAGCAAAGCTCCGAGAGCGCCGTAACCACCGCCGTTTCAAACACCTCAAGGAGCTACTTACAGGCAATCACAGACCCGATGACTATCCAGGCACTCCGGACTCCACTTCTTTCACCAGCACAGGGAGCCACGACGGTCCCGACTGTGGAGACACTGCCAGCAGCCTACCACTGTTCTTGACAGATGGCACCGAGGACGGTGCAAATCCTTAAGTGTGGGGAGGTCGGTCAGTACCTGACTTCCGGAGGTAATTTTTCTTCCCTAAACACCAATAAATTAGGATATTTAGTTAGTTTTTCTTTCTTTTGTAGAATAGGATAAATTACATAGTAATAGATTAGTTGAATGCATGTTCTACTTGATTGAAAAAACAATAAGTTTCTTCTAAAACTCTATTTTTGGAACAAAATTTCACTAATTTTAATTAAAACTCTTATGTTAAATTTGCTTGAAGTTGTATTTGGAACATGATTTTTAAAGCTAAAGAACACACAACCTGTGAGAATTGAGCCTTTATGCATGGTTACATTATTTAACCATATTTATTTTATTCTTGTGTGTTTATTTCTCTATGGTTGTAACCTATATTTTGTTCCATCCTATATGTCTAATGTTTAATATATTTATATGCTGCATATGATTGAGGCCATTAATTGTTTAGCTCACTTATCCAAATTAAGCCTACCCTTTTAATTACCTTTGTTAGCCACTTTGAGCCTTTAAATCCCATTTGTTCTATAATTTACCACATTACTAGCCTTAAGCGGAAAAACAATTATATACCCCAATTTGAATCTTTGGTTAGCTTAAGATAGAATTGTGTGTACTAATTAAGTATGGAAAATTGTGGGAACAAAAGATAATAAGGGGATATGTCATGATAACACAAAGGGAATTTGGACACCTACTCATGTGGAACTATGAAATTCAAAAAAATCCATGTGCATTGATAAGCTATGTTAAAAAAATTTATATAATAAATAAATAAGGGGACAAAATTACCCCAATGTTGAGTTAAGAATTCAAAGGTCAATGCATGTATGATAGAATTAAAATAAACAGTTGATACATGAGTATGGAATGTGAAAGGGAATTCTGGGTAGCTAGGTACGAACTCCAAAGTTATATAAAATATATATATAGGTTATGTTAGAGTTTGAGTTAATTAAATATTCAATTTATAAGCTCACTTAACCATATATGTATCCTTACCCTTATCTTGGCCCCGTTACAACCTTGAAAAGACCTCATGATGTTGCATTGGTATACTAAATATTGTTGATTGATTAGGAAAAGAACAAAATTTAGGGAGCATGATTAGAGAAGGATAGAGTGATTACCCTATACACTGGAGAGATTAGAATATACATACATCATCGGTGAGGGTTCAATGCTTAAAATTCTATGTTCCCTGCTTTCATGAGCTACCTTCTTGCATTTTTTATCTGTTCTTACTGTATGACAATTGAATTAGTGGAGCTTGATTTGTAATTGTTTTGAAGAGCTTATTTATTCTTGATCAAGTGGACAAGAATCATATAGTTGCATTCACATATATAGGTTGCATTGCATTACATGAGTTTTTACATGTTCCTACTCATTTATTTTATCTCCTTCAACTAAGCATGAGGACATGCTAATGTTTAAGTGTGGGGAGGTTGATAAACCACTATTTTATGGTTTATAATGTGTTTAATTGTGTGGTTTTATCATGATCTTTACCCACTTATTCATATAATTAGCATGCATTTATATTTCCTTCCTAAAACTACTACATGATTGAAAACTTACTTCCTAGAGACTTTTAATTAGGTATTTTGATTCTCCTTTATCCCACTCGATGCCGTGATCTGTGTGATAAGTGTTTCAGGATTTATAGGGCATGAATGAATTGGAGATTGGAAAGGAAGTTTGCAAAAAATGGAAGGAATACAAGAAATTAAGGAGATGACCAGCGAAAAGTGACGCGGCCGCATGGCTCACGCGACCGTGCGAAAGAGAGAAAATCGCAGTGACGCGGCCGCATGGCTCACGCGACCGCGCGAATTGGAAAAGCATAAGTGACGCAGAGGCATAGACGACACGCCTGCATGGGAAAGCAAAACGCCGAATGACGCGTCCGCATGAATGACGCGACCGCATGGCGTGCGCGATCTGCAGAATTTCAGAAGTCACTGGCAAAGTTTCTGGGCCAGATTTCAACCCAATTTTCGACCCATAAACACAGACTAGAGCCAAGGAACATGCAAAAACAGAGAACAACAATTCATTCCGCATAATTTTTAGTTTTAGATCTGAATTGGCTCCTCCCCTAGGTTTTTATCACTTGATATTCATAATTAGGATTTTTCGGAAGATTTTGCTTCTTAGCTTTTGAGAAGAGGCCACCTCCGGTACTAGTCATTATACTTTGCTATTTGCTTTTTACTTATTCTTCCATGTTCTTAATCCCCCTAGAGTTGACATTGGCTTATTTTTACAAGTTATTAATATAGACTATTTTTATTTTTAATTAATCCTATTCATTATTATTTATCATGTCTCTTTTTAATTCCCTTTCCTATGTTATGAGTTCTACATTCACAATGAGCGAGTAGTTCCCTTACTTGATGGGGAGTTGATTGAAAGGAACCCTTGAGTTGGGGTACTTAAAGGAGAAATTGTAATTGAGCTCATTGTTAGAATGCCCTCTAGTCACTGACACAAATCCTTTTCAATGAGCGGATTGGGACTTGTGAATAGAAACAGCATTCCAACTTGTTTGACTCTCCCTCACCTAGTAAAGGGTAACTAAACAGAGCAATCTTCAATTATCAATTAATCTTGAGAGTACTTCAACAAGAATAGGGTTTCCAACTAATCTACTCCCAGTCAAGGCTTTTATTTATAATTAATTAAATTCTCTATTTTAGTTTCCTGTTATTCAACTCAACCATTTTTGAAAACACCTGATTGATAAAATAGCACATCTCTCTGCAACTCGTTGGGAGACGACCTGGGACTCATACTCCTAGTATTTTAATTTAAATTTTGTGACAACCCTTCTAAATTGATAAGCGGATTTTCGGTTGGTTAAGGACTGTACTTGCAACGCATTTCTATTAATAATTTCTTAACCCGCCTATTTCCGCCACGTCAGATGGCTTGGGGAGAGGTGTCTCCAATGTCTTTGCAAGTTCAACTCCTTTGTGTTCTTCCTTGGTTACTTTCACCTCTTTACAAACTTCTTCAATTTCAATCTTTTGCTCATCAATTTCATCTAGCTCTTCGCCATCACTCAAATTATAAATAGGAGGATGAGAGAAATCTACCTTCACATTGCTTTCTAATTCACCGGAAGAAGGTTCTTCAAGTTCAAAGGATTCATCACCAAGAAGATTTGATGCATGATCTTCATCACCAAGGGAACTCAATTCTTGATTCATTCCTTCCAAGCCTTCATTCAAAATTTGTTTTGTAGGTTGTGCACTCTCCTCTTCAACATCAAATTCAATCATCTTGGAGGGGTTTTCTATAACTCTAGATTCCCATGGAGGTTCCGCATCTCCTAAGTCTTCAACCACTTCTTCCCCTTCTTCAACAATCATAGGCTCCTCCAATTGTTATAACACAAAGCAACATTCCTCCTTTTTTACCGAAGTCTCCAATCTCTCATTCATGCTACACTCTTCAATTGATTCTCCACATGTGGCCATGGGAGTACCTTGAATGTTCAAGCATTGGGAGGCTAATCAATTTACCACCTCTATCAGGGCGGTCGTGGATTCTAGTGGCTCCCTTTGTATTTCTCTTTGTTCTTGAAGTAGCAAGGTGAGAGAATTATCCATTGGGGCTTGGGGTGGATAGGAGGGTTCATGATTTTGGAGGAAAGGTTCATAATAGGAAGGTGGTTCTTCTTGGTGGAAATATGGAGGTGGTGCATATCATATGTATGGATCTTGGGAGTATTGATGTTGGAATTGTGATGGCTCTACGTATTTTCTAACATAATGGTCACAAGGATGAGGTAAAGGTGGTTGGTTATATAATAGATGAGGGTTATAGGAGGAGATTTGGTAAAAAGGGGCTTGTGAATATGGTTGAGGGCTATTTTGAGGAGGTGGTCCATAGACATGTGGTAGTGGTTGGTTACACGTACAATAAGGATCACCACATTCATTAGATTGATATGCATTAGGATTGGAGTTATACCTATGAGAAACCGGAGGAGGTTGTCGCCAAGAAGGTTGTCTATAAGCTCGTGTCTCCTCCCACCTTTGATTGTTCCATCCTTGATGCATATTCTCATTGTGATCTCCCCTTCCTACAATATAGTTGTAACCAAACTCAAAGCCAAAAGAATGAGAATTCATGATAGCAAAGGCAAAAACAAAAAGCACTAAAACAAGGAGATAAAATCTAACTACCAACTCAAACAAGCAAATCAACAAAAGAGCAAACTATTCACAATATTCACATATGTACAATAACCAATAAAAAGCGCACATTTGCAATGCCACGGCAACGGCACCATTTTGATGAAGAGATTTTTGTCAGTATAGAATTTCACAATAAAATCTCGTTGCAAGTATAGTTTATATATAAACCGACAAACAATCCTTTCATATAAAAAATTGTTTGTCACAAGTACAAACCCCAATAAAAATAACCGAACTATTCAAACCTCGGGTCGTCTCTCAAAGGAATTGCAGGAAAGTGTTCTTGTTATTGTCTCTGAAGTATAATTTGGGGTTTTTGAATAAGGAAACAAGAAATGTAAATGGCAAAAGAAATAAACTAACAACTAGAAAAACTCTTGGCAAGGTATGAGAATTAGAAGTCCTATCCTCATTATCATCCTCAATTGTGACATCAATTGTCCATTGCTCCCACTTAGTCAACCTCTAACTATGAAGGAAAGTCAAGTGGATAAATCAATTTGATTCCTCAAGTCCTAGCCAACTCCTAAAGAAAGACTAGCTTTAGTAGAATTCAGATCAACTAGCAACTTCTAATTAGCAATCAACAAGAGACTTTGACATCTCAAGAGTCACCAATTACTCAACCTAAACCAAGAGGAGAAAAATCTACTCTAGCATCCTTCCAAATATTTTGTCAAACACTTCGGAGGCATAAAAGAAAAGCATAATAAAATGACAAGAGATATAAAATCTAACACTACCAAATGGAAGGAAATAAAAAGAACAAAGCAAATCAACAATAAAAGAACATGAATCATAAATCGCATTAAAAGAAAATAAGAGAAACAAGAGTGCATCAACATGAAAGTAAAGAATTACAAGGATTGAAATACAAAATTAGAGAGAGCAAAGGTAGAGGAGCAACAATTGATAAAGAAAAAGTAAATCAAAGCATGAATTAAACCTAGATCTAAGAAATCCTAATCTACCTCTAACCTAATTCTAGAGAGAAGAGAGAGTTTTTCTCTCTAGAAACTAACTAAAGCATTGCCTCCAAAATTCTATTATGACTTCCCCCCTTGACTCCTCTTGATTTCTGCATGAAATAGGCTCAGAAGTGAGTTGGATTTGGGCCTAGGAAGCCCAGAATTCTCCCCCAGCGTTTTCACTTTAATGAAGTCACGTGCAAAAATTGACGCGTATGCGTGGGTCACGCGTACGCATGGCTTGGTAATTTGCTATCCACGCGTACGCGTCATGTATGCATACGCGTCGCCATGCGACTTCACTTTTCATGCTTACGCGTCTGCTATGCGTACGCGTCGTTGAATGCATCCCAAATCCTTGGTTTTCCATAATTTCTCCACTTTGCATGCTTTTTCTCTTCATTCCTTTGATCCATCCCTAGCCCTTTCAACCTGAATTCACTTAACAAACACATCAAGGCATCTAGTGGAATCAAAGGTGAATCAAAATTAATCAATTAAAGGCCTAAAAAGTATGTTTTTACACTTAGGCACAATATAGGAAGAAATTATGAAACCATGCCATTTCATTGAATAAATGTGAAAAAAGTAGATAAATCTCACCTAAAATTAAGCACAAAATATACCATGAAATAGTGGTGCATCAATAACCATTAATAATAAATCAAACTACAATTTACATCCAATTTCAATCATATATACATATTGCTCATCAAGTCTCAATCTCTTAAAATCATGCCACAACACACTATCATTCAACATCACTCCACATTCATTATTCACACTAAGCCATCAATATCAATTACATCAACTATTACAATTAATCACTAACCTAGGGTCATCTAACCTAGATTTTCATAACGTTACATAGAGTTTACATGAAACCAAGACCTGTACCATAATTGATGGCGGTTTACCAAATCGTTTGAGTCTCTTCTCTGATCACACTCAAGCTTTAATTAATGCGACCAAAGCTTCAACCAATCCTCCTCCAATCTAGTAGCGCACTCAAATCGCACCAAATTAAACCAAGCATCTCAAACTACTCCATTTGAATCTAATAACACCAATTATCAAGTATTTACACTAGCATTTTCACTCAAAATTGGAGATAATAAAGGGGTTGAGTTTTCTTACCTTGTACCATGTAATCATGGGTCAAATACCCGCTAGAAATTATGCTTGAACTTTTCCTAAAGCATCAAAGTCACGAATTTTCAATACCTCAAACTCCAAACTCAAAAATCACATAAAATGGAAAAATGGGCTAAGTTTCTTGGAATTACTCACCACAAAAGTCATATAGAATCGAAGAGGATGAAGAGGAGATCGCGTGGTCACAAATGTGTCTTCGATCGAAGTTCCAGTTGGAGAGAAAAGAGGAATTGAATGGAGATGGTGAATAGTGACTAGAGCTTCTCTTATCTCTTCTCTCCGTGGCTCTCTTCTCTCAAAGTGAAGTGATTATGATTTTTGGTGAAAGGGGTTGAGTCACACTTGTGGTTTTTAAGTGATAGACAATAATCTTGTAATTTCACACATTGAACCCACCTGGGACCAAAAACTTTAAGTGTTCTAGTTTTTACTTTAAATATTTTCCTGGTCAATCCTACATTGTTACTTTTCTTATACGCAGTACCGGCCAGACTTAAGCCTGTGCAGTTAATTATAACGTCGGTATGCATTTTTTCGCAATTAATTATATTTTTGCGTTCAAATTCATTTTCTAAGTTAAATTTTCACTGGTAATTTTTTTTTCAAATTATAAATTCTAAATTTTTAATCCTTTCATCCCACTTTTAATTTATTAATTAATTATTTATGATTTATCCGCATTTTACAACTCTCAATATTGTCTATCACTTTGATCCATAACTACTCATTGTGTTAATTTTTATGATGGTTGAAGACTTATTAAAAGATACCAAAAATCATAAAAAATCATCCGGTTCAAATAATTCATCGATTAATTGTCTCTTTGACCGGTTTTTTGTCAAACAATTTTTTGTCTCAACCAAACCGGTTAGGAGATCGATTTTTTATTAATGTAACTAATGAAATAAAATATTACTATTTACAATATAAATTAATGTGATTAAATAATCTGACATTAACTATAAAAAAAGGTATGACTAAAAAGTTTGATCCGCATAAATTTATTACAGTTGAAATATGGTAGAATTACACCGTGACTCTTCAAAGATTTTTCAATATTTAAAACTGTGGCTAATAACTTTAAAATCATGACAAACTGAAAACGCAACTCTCTAATTATCTACAAATATTTTTTCATGCCCAATATATATTATTGCTTTAGTTTTTACAAACTTTAACTGCAATATTTTTTGTAACTAAACCTCTTATTTCTTATAGTACATGTAACATTTATCGACTTGATCGTCATACTTTATTTGTAAACACACACACTCAATTTATTATCGATTCGACTTTGTCTACAATGATTGAAGAATTTTTTATGATAACGAAGTGTATGTTTATACTTCGACTACGAGTTGGAGGAGAAAAAAATTGAACAATAAATCATATACGCAAAGAGTTATACATTGGAGAAATTTTTCAATCCAAAACATTTTTTTTTTGACAGAGAAAGAGAGACGCACTCGAATAAAAAAAAAGACAAAAAATACACAATTAAATCATCAGTTCAATTGCTGCTATAATAGCAATAAACGATGATTTTGGGTAATAATTGGCACTGGTTTATGATAAAATAGTGATTATATAACGGATTACTGTAATAATTTAGTCATTAACGTTATATATACTTTATGATTACTATTGTTGAACCCTTTTCCTTTTTTGGTTCTTCTGCCACCTTAGGAGAGACCAAGATAATAAGGGTGCGCTAAAAAAGGGACATCCACGTTACAGAACATCATTAATTAACACTCATTAATTGTCCCTAATTGGATTGTTATTAGATCTTTTTTTTTTCTTTTTTTCTTGATATCCCGTAACCTAGCATAATAAGAATTAATCCATCAGTGGATCAGAATTCTATTTAAAGATTACACACTATTAGCCAATGAATTGCTGTAATAAAATTTAAATCTCTAATATTTGTTTAAACGAATAAGTGAGTTAATCATTCGACGAATTTAAGTTGATTTTATTGAATCTATTCTTGATTTGTTGGTTAGTGACAATATAATTTAATTAATAAGACATAAACCGATGGGCTGTCATCAAGAGATTATCTTAATTAAGCAAATTAATGTCGTGTAGAATTTGCCCTAATAATAATCACCAACTTTAAAGCTCTTTGTTTGTATTACCTGATGAGAGATCAGAGGTTAATTATTGAACACTATTCACAGTTTTATTAAGTTGGCAAAGTCAGATGTATACATATGATAGTGTTAACTAAGTAATAGGGTATAGAATTCATCGCCAACCTATAGTGATAGGGTTTATCAAATAAAGTCTTCATATATAGAAAAATATTTATGAGATTCTTCGTATGTCTCGAGGAAAATAGGACTTGATTGAAATAAAGCTAAATAACTTGGCACCTTAAACACCATATGCCGATCATCTTCCGAAAAATAATATGCATGTTAAATCCCATAAGTTAATCTGCCTGTGAATTATGGATATACTAAGTGACTTGTCTATGTATCTGTTATGTATATGTATGTGACATTTAAAGATATTTTTATCCGTAATAATATTACAGGAATATAAAATTTTTAAAATTATAGTACACTTTGTTTTGACAAAATAGATTATACATGACACAAAAGATTTATAAAATTAAACTACTTTTACAAAAAAAGATCGTAAATTGATAAAAGTCTCTGACTAAAAAGACTAAGGTCTCTGTAGATAAAAAACAAATAATAAGATTTTTAGTTATTATTTTTATATAAAAGTCTAAATTTTTATTAATAATTAATTTTAAAATTCGTTATCTAAAATTTGAAACAATTTAACGTGTATACATTTACATTTAATTAGGTATTAAGTCTATTGTACAAATAAAAATAATTAATCTTTATACTTGCTATTTAAAAATAATAA
>NC_029781.3:36341789-36345660 GCF_000817695.3 Arachis duranensis
CGAAAAGTAGAAAAAATAGAGAATGAGAGAAAAGAGAGAGAAAGATAAAGATAAAGATAAAGAATGAGAATGAGAGGGAGAGTTTGTTAATTTTGGAAGAAAAAATTTTATTTTAATAGTAATGAAAAATATCGGATGACATCTTTTGATTTGCCAAATTACTAATATAAAATATAAATTATATATAGAGTTAAGATGGTAAAGAGAAATAAAAAAAATAGAGAGAGGTAACTGAGAGAATTTAGGACGGAAGTTTATTAATTTTGAGAAAAAATATTTTCTCTCAATTTTAATAAGAGAGTGTCATGTGACACATTTGATTATTAAATTAGATAGTAATATATGATACATAATATATAGGTATATTTAAATTTCAATTTTAATTTTAATGCAATCACTACAAGAAAAAGGCGTATTTGTAACAAAAAATATTGTTACAAAACGTCGATATTTTGACACAAGTTTTTTGTAACAAAAAAATGGTCCATTGCAGTAAGTCCCGTTACAAAAAAATTTTGTAACGAAAAATGGAACTGTTACAATTCAATACCATATTTTGTAACAATTTTTTCTGATACAAAAAACCAGAAGTTGTTACAAAAGTGGTAACAAATTTTGATCTTGAAGGTATTTTTCATGACAGTCAATTTTTTTCCTATCAAAAAAATTTGTTACAAAATGTAACATGATTTGGTAACATTTTTTTTCTTCAGTTACGAAAGCAAATAAATTATTTTGTAACAACTTTTTTTATTACAAATTACATGCATAATTTACTAAATTATTTTTTAAATTAACTAATATATTAACGCTTTTAATAAGCAAGTTTACATGTATATAATATGCAAAAACATACATAAGTCAAACAAGATCCTTTTAGCAAAAATTGTCTTGAAACAAAATAACATTAGCTAGTGAGTACATTGATTAGTTCAACCAAAACATAAAAATTCTAACATAAAAGTTCAACCAAAATATAAAAGTTCTAACATAGATTAGTGTCTCTATGCATCAAAACATTCTTGAGACCTCAAGGTAGCATATAGTCACCATTTCAGCACTCCTGTAAATAAGAAAAACCGAAACCAAAAAGTTAGAAACAAGATATAATAATATCTATAATTTTTTCACTAAGTTTATCCAACTGTTTAGAAAAATTTCGGCAGAACTTCCCCTAAAACTTGGATATTTCCACTGTCTACAGTTCCAACAAACACAACCAATTCACAACTTGCACCCTTTCAAACAACACAATGCAGTTTAATTGAGCAACCAAATAGGACAACAACCAAATAGTTAATAACAAAACCCAAAGCTTCCAGCTTCCAACAACCAAAACAGTGAAGCACTTAGCCAGATAATCAATCAATTGAGCTATGCAATAGTTGAAAACCAAAAGCAATTAAATACCAACTTAATCAATTAATTGAATTAAAGATGAATATTGAAAACAGCTTAAAATAAATTCCGGCAGTATTTCAGCAGTAAATTTGCCTATTTCACAATTTCAATCAATCAATTCAAATTCCATATGAATTCTTTGACAGTTAAAAACACAAAAAATCATAATGAATTCATAGGAAGGAAGTAAATAAGCCAATTCCAGCAAGAAAACATGAGGAAACAATTAAAACCAATCTAACCAGCAAGAAGCAGAGCAGCACTTAGCAGAACAGCAATCAATGGCCCATCTTACAGCACCAAAAACAGTAGAATGAACAAAGGTAATGGATTTAGGCAGCATTCTATTCATTGAAGTCAATAACCATTACACTTGCAAGCAGTAGGGGCATAGCAGTTTATCCATTAATTCAACAGAAAATCAATCAAGTCAAACTAAATGATTTCAGCAACAGATTTATCAATAAAACCAATCTCAGTTCAGCAACCATCATCTATTCCAACACAAACAATAATAACTCATCAGTATTTCCTTTCTCATTGAATTTAACAATCATTCAATAAGCAAGCAATGAGGGGGAAAAATCAGCAGCATCCAACAGCAAGCATAGAGCAGCAATAACAACTTAATGTGAGAAATTATTCAACAAATGCACACACAAATACAAGGATTACTTAAATGACTCATTAAATAACTCATCATGCTTATCCACATAAGTCTGCAGTGAAACCACTTACCGTTTCACTTAAGAGGCTTGTATCAATAGCTTTTTTATCAACTTCTTTCTCATTCTCCCTTTCAGGCTCACTGCCAGTACTGGTAGGAGGTGGAAGTGCTGAAGCACCAAACATAGCTTCGTCATGAGCAGTTTGGATTTGTTCCTCCCTTCTTGCCTTGATAAGAAAATGGATTCGATCTATGTTTAGTCTTCCATACATAGATGATGCATGTATGTTAACAAGGAACAAAATTGACTATTCATGAATATAAGAAGAGGAATATACCTCTATTTTAGAATACTAGAAAATCTGGCCAATTTGCTTGACCAAGGAAGCATCATCTTCAGCCACTGCAGATAGGTGGGCAAATACAATCAGTTTAATTAAGTTTCAGGCTTCAAGCCAAACCCCAAACTATTACTCATTATCATTTATAAGAAAAAATATCATTGTCATTCAATAATTAAAAGAATCACCATGACTAAGCAATGAACAATTAAAATGAACCAAAGATTTCCTCGTCAACAATGCAAAAACTGAAAGTTTACCCAATAAAACATAAGTACTGCAATATTACCCAATAAAACATAAGTATTGCAATATTTCCACGTATGTAGCTACTAGTGGCACAGATATTGTGAACAGAAACACCAATTTCCCCTGCTGATTTGCTAATGACAGCACACTCCTTCAAAGTATCATATATTCCCTCTATACTATCATCTTTCATATATATGAGGAAGCAACTACTCAATTGTCAAGCATATAAAGATAGCTAATTAAATCAGGTCTCCAATGATCAGTTCACCAATAGTGGGAAAAAATAAAACACAGGCTCACAAAAAGACAGGGAAAACCTTACTTGGCGTTGGCTCCTTTTTGCATGGGTAAGTGAGGCGCAGATTTTTCTTAAGCTGGGTGCACTTCCACCAATTCTTTGCTTGCTTTCAACAATGGATGCTATGCTCTAACTATTTCTAACACTATGAAAAAGCTGCTATAGGAAAAACATAAGACGAATTAAAACAAGAAAAAAGAATAGCTGTAAAGGAAGAACAGACGAAATGAACCAGAAACTAGAAACCAGCAACCAAGCGACGCACAACATCTAGGGAACGACAACGCCAAAAACTACCGGGGAGGAAGAACAGCCGAAATGAACTAGACCAGTAGAGGCAAAGGTCCAGGGACCAGAGGAGCAGAAGAGTAGCACAAGCAGAAGTAGTTTCAGTAATTCAACAGAACAAAACAAAACAAAACAAAAGCAGTTTCAGTAATTCAACAGAACAACCAGCAAGGCAGCAACAATGAAATAAACAAGTCAACAACCAGCAGCAATCCATCAAATAGCTTACCATACTAAAGTTCAAAACTGAATCAAGGAATAGCTTACCATACTAAAGAGGTGCGACTAAATCGAGCAACCACAATAACAACACTTGCTACAACAATGGAACGGCTCAGAGCAAGGGGGCAACAGCAGAATGATGGCTCCGACGGTGACGTACGACGGAGCAACTCACGATAAACAATCCCTGGCACAAACAATCTCAGCAACAACTCTTATAGTAACCAGGATTTTGACCGACAATGAGAAAAAACAAGAACAGGGCTAAAGCTTACCAAGGAGATGGCGGCTCCAACGGTGGCAAAACGGCGACAGAGCACAGCTCCTTGAATGGCAGGAGAAGAGGCTCACAGCGGCGGTGACAAGTGGCAATGAGGGTGACGATGGCAGGCTCGCAGCAGA
>NC_029781.3:36346606-36376348 GCF_000817695.3 Arachis duranensis
TTCGGCGGCGGTGACGCGTGATGGCGGTGTGGACAGCTCCTCCCCCAACGCTCTCTTCCTCTCTCTCGGATCCCCCTCTGCTCTCATCCCTTTGCTTATTTTCATTTCTCCTTTTTTTTTCTATTTCAAAGTGTGTGTGTGTGTGTGTTGTGCTGCTGAAGGGGAAAGGTGAGGGTAGTGTTGAGGTGTGGGGGGAGGTTGCAAGGCGGTTAGGGTTAGGTTAAAGGGGTTAGGATTTGTTTGTTTAAAAATGATTTAGAAATTTAGGTAAAATCAAATTAGGAATTAGGGTTAGGGTTAGTTTAATTATTTTTATAATATTATTTATTATTAATTTATACATTATTTTTAAATAAATACTAATTAAAATAAAATAAGAGATACTTAAATTAATTTTTTTCATAAAATTTAAAGTATTGAATTTAAAAATTTTAAATATTTAAATCAAATCATATAAATTTTTTATATTTTTTAACTACTAAAACTTTAAATTATAACTAAAAAAATATTTTGTTTAAATGACTTATTATTTAATTTTTAAAAGAATTTTAAACTCAAAATATCATTAATTTGACTTAAATATTTTTAGTAAAATAAATTTTTGAATATAAAATCTTAAATAATATAATAAATCATAAATAACTCATTATGTTAGTTTTCAAAAATTCAAAGTCTTACATTTAATATGTTAAAATAAAATTTTTTATTAGTTGCAAAAAAATCTTTGAATTTTGTGACAAATTAATAACTTGTTACAAAAATATTGTATTTTGTGACAAATTAATTTTTTGTTACAAAATATTTAGACCTTTTGAAACAAATAGATATTTTATTACAAAATATTTTGAATTTTTGCAACAATATAATCTTTTGTTACAAAATATTATAATATTTTGCAACAAAACAACAGTTCGATATGAAAGCCAACATAATTTGTAACAAAAGAAATTACGTTGTTACAAAATATTGAAATATTTTGTAACAAATTTTCTTGTTGTTACAAAATATTCTTATTTTGTAACAATAACTAATTATTGTTACCAAAAAATATAATTTGTAACAATTTTAAATTTGATACAAATTTTTTGTTACAAATGTTCCATTTTCTTGTAGTGAATTAAAGGATGTCATGTTACACATTTTTATTGTTAAATTAGTAATTAATCATTGATATCGATAATGATATATAAAATAGATAGAATGGTTGAAGGAATGAAAGAGATAGAGAAAGGAAGATGGAGGAGGGGAGAATTCTTTAATTTTGGAAGGAAAGATTTGATTTCAATTGCAATGAGAGAGTGACATGTGGCACATTTTAGATGTAAAATTAGTAGGGAGGAGGGAAGAATTCTTTAATTTTGGAGAAAAATATTTAATTTCAATTACAATGAAGGAGTGACATATGACACATTTTGGTTGTAAAATTAGTAAGGAGGAGAGGAAGATTTTTTAACTTTGGAGGAAAATATTTGAATCCAATTGCAATGAGAAAGTGACGTGTGGTACATTTTGGTTGTAAAATTAAAATATATAATAGATAATAGATAATAGATAATATATATAATACATACATTCTTAATTAATTATTTTTTAAAAAAAATTATTCAAAATACTAGACAACTAAACTTTTTTTTAAGGTTTTAAAACGGGTTTGCATCAGCTGGTCAGACTAATCGAACTGTGAACCAAAAAAAAAAAATAATTCGGTCAATAAATATAACCGCCTATTTTATAAACCGTTAAACTAGAACTCGACTGGTTTTCACATTTGAAGCTTGAACGACGTTGTTTCCTTCATTAATTAGAGAAAAAAATTGGTAACACATGACCCTAAAGGCCTAATCCCCTAAGGCAAACCTAAGGTTCAGTGGTTCCACTTCCATGCATTTTCTTCCTTGCACCCAAACACCACACATCCCTCTACCACCGTCTCGCCTCCCCTTCATCAGAGAAGCCCCTTCCATCTTTGTCTTCACTGCTCCTTCCATTATCGTCTTCTTCTTAGTTAGCTTCTATGCACGATACCTTCCATTATTTATTTTTTTTGTTGTTAACCTTCTGCCTTCTTTTTTATTTATTTGGCTTGAGGTCAGAAAACTGACCTAGCCCAGAATAATCAGAACCCCTGCCAGCTCCAAATGCTTTATCTTTTTATCTTTTTCATCTCGCTAGCATCCCTAAATATCTTCCAAGATACTCCCAAGACGCCATACTAGTGATCTCTTCTATATTCAGCCTACTCTAAATAGGTACCTAGGTTCCAAAATTTAATCCAGACTTCTCAAAGTTAATTCTCTGTCCTAAAGCATCTGTATATTTGTTTATAATTTGAATGAGTTGATAAATTTCTTTTTCTTTCGCTCCTGCAAAAATAATGAAATCATCAACAAATAATAGATGAGTTATGATCGGAGCTATGGGAGCTAATCTAATTTCTGAAATTCGATTATCTCTCGCAGCTTTTTCCATAAGTATAGTGAAACTTTTAGTAGCTAAAATAAAGAGATAGGAAGATAGAGAGTCTCCTTGGCTAAGCCCTCTTTGAGGACTTATCTTGCTAGAAAGCTTCCCATTTATTTTAAATCTATAATTAGAACTTTCACACAAGCCATCATCAACTTTACCCACTCATTACTAAATTCAAAAGCTTCCTAGATACTTTTTAAAAAATTCCATTCCAATCTATCATATGTATTATTCATTTCAAATTTGATAGCTATGTCTCTGCTTCCATTACTTCTTTTTTTATTTAACCTCTGAAAAGCTTCTTGTACTATTATTATATTATCCTGTATGAATCTACATCTGACAAAAGCGCTTTGAATCAAAGATGTAATATTATCTTGCATTTTTCTAAACCTTTCTACTAAGACTCTAGATATAATCTTGTACACAAAATTACAACGACTTATAAGTCTAAGTGATGCCAGGGCATCTAGGCCAGTTTCACTGACCTTTTCCTTACTGTTTTAGGGTAGTTTCATGCATTTTCCTAGTAAACAAGGCAAGTTTTGGATGAAAATACACTTACACCTTCATTTAAGCAACTATTGTGAATTTTGCATGATTTCATGAGATTTTTGCCAGAATTGCATGATAATCTAATGATGCATAATCTCATGACTTTGGCTAGAGCTTTGATACACTTTAATTGCTTGATTTCAGGACAAATGAAGCATGAAAGAATCACGTTAGCATTTAGGTTAACTTAGTTAACGTGACTACTAACGTGGGATGGCAAATAGCTTGCAACGTTAATGAGAAAAGTGATCACCAATAACGCCTGTGAAGCCATTCATAGCCTACGTTAAGAGCCACGTTAACTAAGTTAACGTGGTACTTAACGTAGAAGAAAAAGAGGACTCCACGTTAATGAGAAATGTGAACTCCAATAACGTTTCTCCTCAACGTTAGTGGTAAAAGTGAACACCACTAACGTTGGAAAACTAGGCAATGCCCCACGTTAAGAGTCACGTTAACTAAGTTAACGTGAACTCTAATGTGGAAGAGGATCAACAATGCCAACGTTAGTGACATTCACTTTTGTCACTAACATTGGATCATTAGCATTGCCTACGTTAACTCTCACGTTAAGATCGTTAACGTGAAAGTTAACGTGGAGTGGAGTTCAAAGAGCCAACGTTAGTGACACTCACTTTTGTCACTAACGTTCGGAGATGGCTTCATTACTACGTTAAGAGCCAGGTTAACTTAGTTAACGTGGGTTCTAACGTAGGGGCTTAAGGCAATTAGAGTGTTAGTGACAAAGATGAGTGTCACTAACGCTCTCGAAGGTGATAGATGCCCATGTTAAGAGCTACGTTAGCTAAGCTAACGTGAGACCTAACGTAAGGGGCACGAGGCAAGTAACGTTAATGGGAAAAGTGATTCACATTAACGTTTGCGAAAAGGGGCACAAGCCAACGTTAATGGGAAAAGTGAGTCCCATTAACGTTGGCCAAGAATTGAGAAGGAACGTTAGAAGTCACGTTAAGACTTCTAACATTGAGAATAACGTGGGCATATAAGGGTGGAACGTTAGTGGAAAAGGTGAATGCCATTAACGTTCTCGCACCCAGAAATGTATTCCACGTTAATCTCACTAAATGTCCAAGCCTAATTCATATTTCTCTGCAAGCTAGGCCCACTAAAGATGAGAATTGCTTCAACTTAAGGTCCAAAGCCCACATCCAAGACTTGAAAAACTCACTAGAAGATCATGAAGAGTAGTATATATAGGAGTAATTTTGAACTAAATAGAAGCTTTTTGACTTTTGGGAACTACTCTGTGCAATTTTACTTTTCTGTACTTCTAGCATTGATTCTTCTTTTCTGCCAATTTTGATTCCTAGAACTATGAACAACTAAACCCCTTTCATTGGGTTAGGGAGCTTTGCTGTAATTTGATGGATCAATATTAGTTTTCATTCTTCTTCTTCTATCTTTTCTCTTGATTTTACTAGAAAGCTTTCAATCTTAATTCAACTAGTTAGTTGTCTTGGAAAAGAAACTCTCCATAATTGGATCTCTTCGGAACCTTGGAAGAGGAATGAAGAGATCATGCTAGAAATGCTTTCTCATGCTGGACCAATTTGGGTTTGGATGGATATGTGACTATAATCCTACCAATACTTGATTTGGGAAATGTATGTGGTATAATCAGTGACCATACTTCATATCTTCTCATGAGCAATTGACCAAGGAATTGGCTATTGATCAAGATTTGAGAGATTGGATTACCAAGGAATTGGAATCCAATCACTTAAGATTGCCAAGGAGATCAATGAATACATTGATTGAGGAAGAGATGAGAATGAATTTGATCCAGAGAATTGCAACATCTCCTAAACCCAATGATATCCCCATTTCTGATCTTACCCATTCTCTTTAATTTTTGCCATTTACTTTTATGAGCATTATCCTAATTCCCCATTTAAGATTTTGCACTTTAATTTCTGCTATTTAATTTCAAGTCATTTAAATTTCTGCATCTCAATCTCAATTCTGTTTAGCTCAACTAGCATATTCTTCTAACTAAAGTTGCTTGACCAATCAATCCTTGTGGGATTCGACCTCACTCTATAGGAAGTTTTACTTGATGATAATTCGGTATACTTGCCGAAGGAAAATTTGTTGAGAGACAAGTTTCCATGCATCAAGTTTATGGCGCCGTTGCCGGGGATTGATTTTGAATCAACAATGATTAAGCTAGAAGATCACTAGATTAAGCATTTTTTTTATTATTTTTCGTTATTCCTTTCTGTATTCAGTAATTTACCTTAGTTTATTTTTAATTTCTTCCTCGTCCCCTTTACCCTCTCTATTTTCTGGTCTCTTTTTCTTAGTTTATCATAATTCAGCTCACTAACCCACTAACTGTTTGATAAATTGCATCACTCATACTAACAATCATTCTAACAAAAATAGTCTTCACTATATCTCATGTTGTGCATTCTGTTTGTTGTATGACACGGAGAAGAGAAGGAATCTCAACATCCTTTGATTCAGAACTTGAGAGAACCCTTTGGAGACAAAAAAGGGAGGCAAGAGGAAAAAGAATTATTGGCACTGAGGAAGAGGAAGAGTACTTTGAATCCAACATGGAAGAGAATTTGGAGAACAATCATGAAGAGGAAGCTCATAATCATGCCAGAGAAGGCCATGCAAACTGGGCTGGGCATGAAAGGAGGGTCTTAGGATCCTATATCAATCCTAATCCAGGAAACTGTGGAAGCAGCATTCAGAAACCCACCATACATGCCAACAATTTCGAGCTAAAACCTCAGCTCATCACTTTGGTGCAAAATAATTGCTCATTTGGAAGAGGTGCTCAAGAAGACCCTAACCAACACTTGACCACCTTCTTGAGGATTTGTGACACGGTGAAGTCCAATGGAGTCCACCCCGATGTCTATAGGTTGCTCTTGTTCTCCTTTTCACTCAGGGACAAGGCAACAAAGTGGCTGGAATCCTTCCCAAAAGAAAGCCTGACAAATTGGGAGGAGGTAGTGAACAAGTTTTTAGCAAGATTTTATCCTCCTCAAAGGATTAATAGGCTAAGAACTGAGGTGTAGACTTTCAGGCAACAAGATGGTGACACACTTTATGAAGCATGGGAGAGATTCAAAGACTTGACAAGGAGATGCCCACCAGAGATGTTTAATGAGTGGGTCAAACTTCACATCTTCTATGAAGGTCTTTCCTATGAGTCAAAGAAGGCTGTGGATCATTCATCAGGAGTATCTTTAAACAAGAAGAAAATCGTTGAAGAAGCCATAGATGTCATTGAAACAGTTGCTGAGAATGACTACTTCTATGCCTCTGAAAGAAGTAACACTAGAGGAGTAATAGAGCTGAACCACATGGATGCACTGTTAGCCCAAAACAAGATGATCACCAAGCAGCTAGCAGATCTTACCAAGAAGGTGGAAGAGAACCAAGTTGCAGCAGCTATCACCTCATCACCAACTCATGAAGGAGTAAATATAGAAGAAGAAGGTGACTGGGAGCAAGCCAACTATATGGAAAATTCACTTAGACAAGTCCATGATCCATACTCTAAAACCTGCAACTCTGGATGGAGAAATCACCCCAACTTTGGATGGGAAAACCAATAAGACCAAGGACAAGATCGGAGATGTTCCAACTTCAACTCCAACAACAATGCCACTCATCAAAACACTTCACAGAGATATTACCAACATCCATCTAACCAACCTTCTCAACCACCTAATCTCAACCCACCATCATTCACAGATGATAGGCTTTCAAATATTGAGGCTCTACTTGAAAATATATGCAGAGAAGTCCAAGACAACAAAGTGTTTAAGGAAAAGTGCGAGCCAACATCAAGGACCAAAGAGAAAACATCAAGAGATTGGAATCCCAAGTAGGTTATCTATCTCAACAAATTCCCAAACCCACTGATGGATTCCCCAGTGATACAGAAAAGAATCCAAGAGGAGAACCAAAGAAAGTGAGATGGGAAGAATGCAAAATGATAACCACAAGTGATGACGGGAGTATGAATGGAGTAGAACACCTCCAAAATAACCAAAGGGAAATTCAATAGGAAGGAAGCTATGCAACTCCACTCACATCCAAGGAAGAGCTAAAGAAGAAGGACGTATTGAACCCATATGCACCTTTTCCCCACAGGCTTAAAAGTGGTGTAGCAGGGAGAATGTACTCAAGATTTCTTGTTATGTTTGCATCTTTAGATGTAAATATACCATTCATTAAAGCCCTCCAACAGATGCCCTTCTACATTAAGTATATAAAGGAGCTACTAGCCAGAAAAAGTCCATTGAAGGGTGGACAAACAATCAAGATGAACAGAGATTATAGTGCTCTCATTTAACCAGGACCACCCACAAAGAAGGAGGATCCAGGAAGCTTCCACATTCCTTGTGCCATAGGAGAAACAATGATTGACAAAGGGCTTTGTGACTTAGGAGCAAGCATCAACTTAATGCCTCTCTCTCTCATGAAGAAGCTCTAAATCAATGAACTAACTCCTACTAATGTAATTATCAGATTGGCTGACAAAACCCAAAAACAAGCAGTAAGAGTAGTTGAAAATGTGCTAGTAAAGGTTGGGAGCTACTATCTTCCCACAGATTTTATCGTTCTGGAAATGGATGAGAATCCTATCTACCCCATCATTCTGGGAAGACCATTTCTAGCCACAGCTAGAGCACTCATAGATGTAGAACGAGGAGAGTTAGTGTTGAGAATACATGATGAGCAGCTCACTTTCAATGTTTACAACCTCTCACAAGGAGCAGATCACAAAGACAATAAGATGATAGAAGAGCCAAACGAGGAAGCACAAACAACACAATTGGAAGCCCCATTGGTTGAGGAGCATAGTCAGGAAGAACCATGTTCAAAGGTGATCCAAGAGGAACTAGAACCACCAGATTCATGCAAGATCAATAACAAGAATCTCCTAGAGCAAGAATCCATAGAAAACAAGAAAACATCAATGGAAACAAGGAAAAGAGTTCCAAGGGGATGGAGAAATAAGAAAATTCCTACAGACAATTTCTCACCAGGTGATGAAGTTATTTCTACATATTTCCATCTATACCACCTCACCTACCCACTATTCCATCTCAGCTACCTCTTGTGTATACTATCAATAAAATCTTATCCTTAGAGCACTTGGAGCTCGTCAACAAAGCTAACGGATATAGATTCATTACAAGAGGAGAGGACTTCAAGCACTATCAACCACCTTGACAAAGAACCAACGTCAAGCTAGCGATGCTAAAAGAGCGCTCTGTTGGGAGGCAACCCAACCTGAGGTAGTTTCCTTTTCATCTTCACTTCAATAAAGATCACAAGTTGTTTCCCCTGTATTGTGAGGAGCTAAGTTTGGTGTTCCACACCAAAACAATCCAAGAGTGAAAGTGTAATTCTAAGTTTGGTGTCCCACCAAAGATATTAGTTAGAATCACACTACACCCCCAAAACACATTGCTAGCTCCAACCAATCAAGGGAACCACTTACCTGTAGTTTAGTTTCCAGTTAGGAATCGTTTTGTTAACAACATGATATAAGGTTCTCTGCATGTATGTAAACTTTTGTACTGGGCAAGGAACTAAGTTTGGTGTTCACACACCAAATTCAGTTCAGAAGTTCACAAGCATACATGCAAGCTAACTATTTCTCAAGTGTTTCGGGAACAAGCAACTTCCAATAACTTTGTAGGAACCTTATGAGGAAATGGTGCACCTTCATCCAAGGAGGTAAAGTAGCAAAGACTATGGATGATGACAAAGAGGAGGACAACTAGAAACCATCACCCGAAGGTTGTATTGTTACTTAATTCCATATGCTGAGAATGTTAAAATTGGAAGTTCAAATGCACCTTTGATTAATAGTTGCTCGTTAGTTGGAACCTTTTCAATTCTGTCTTCAATTCTCCTTGCTTAAGTCTATGTTATTGAGCCTAATGTCTTGAATGTTCACTTGCACCTTTCTTACATGTATGCTTGTCTCTTTAAGTTAATCAAAAAGAAAATGTTATGAAAAGAATGATAGTGGAGTTATTTTGTAAAGTGCATTCTGAATGTTTGTGGTAGGATGATTAGTAAGCTAAGTTGGTTCACCAAGAAAGGAAAGAAAGCAACTATCCGTCCTAAGTCCTAAGTTTGAGACACATTCCTTGAGGCTAGCTAAATAATAAGATCCCAACAAGAAAAGAAAAAGAGTAATGCAAGTGAAAATAAGAAAGGAAACACAATAAGAAACAATGCTAGGCACCAAGGGTTTTGAAACTAAGGCATGTGTTTGTGGTGTTTATGTACAAGGGATATACTTGGATGAATAAGCTTTTAGGGGTGCCTTATCACTTGGTAACTTGGATTAACTAATCCGGGATTATCAGCTTAAAGTCTACTATCAAGAGTAACCCTTGTTACAGAGCACTTAGTAACCCAAAGAGGTGCTGGACACCAAGGTCTTAAGAAAGAAAGAATAACAAACCATGTGCCTGTGGTGTGTATGTATGAGGAAAAGAGACTTGAGGGAGTAAGTCCTTAGGGGTGTCTTAACACCTAGCACCTTAAAACCAACTGGTTTGGGAGTGTTGGCTGAAAGCTTATCATAAAAAGTCGCCCTCTTACAAAGCACCTAGCAAAAAGAAAAATAAACTTTGAAAAGAAAAAAAAGAAGGATCAATAAGAAAGAAGCCTCAAGGGATGCAATCATGAGAGTGACTAGGGATTTGATAAAGGCTTGAAACCTAAAAGGAAAGAACCTAAGTTGCTATGTATGAAACTCCATGAACCATGAATGCTATTTCCATCTTATCTTCTTGTTCTTTCATTTCATTTTTCTTATGCTTCAGTACTTGCTTAGGGACAAGAAAGCTTTAAGTTTGGTGTTGTGATGCCAGGGCATCTAGGCCAGTTTCACTGACCTTTTCCTTATTGTTTTAGGGTAGTTTCATGCATTTTCCTAGTAAACAAGGCAAGTTTTAGGTGAAAATACACTTACACCTTCATTTAAGCAACTATTGTGAATTTTGCATGATTTCATGAGATTTTTGCCAGAATTACATGATAATCTAATGATGCATAATCTCATGACTTTGGCTAGAGCTTTGATGCACTTTAATTGCTTGATTTCAGGACAAATGAAGCATGAAAGAATCACGTTAGCATTCACGTTAACTTAGTTAACGTGACTACTAACGTGGGATGGCAAATAGCTTGCAACGTTAATGAGAAAAGTAATCACCAATAACGCCTGCGAAGCCATTCATAGCCTACGTTAAGAGCCACGTTAACTAAGTTAACGTGGTACTTAACGTAGAAGAAAAAGAGACTCCACGTTAATGAGAAACGTGAACTCCAATAACGTTTCTCCTCAACGTTAGTGGTAAAAGTGAACACCACTAACGTTGGAAAACTAGGCAATGCCCCACGTTAAGAGTCACGTTAACTAAGTTAACGTGAACTCTAACGTGGAAGAGGATCAACAATGCCAACGTTAGTGACATTCACTTTTGTCACTAACGTTGGATCATTAGCACTGCCTACGTTAACTCTCACGTTAAGATTGTTAACGTGAAAGTTAACGTGGAGTGGGGTTCAAAGAGCCAACATTAGTGACACTCACTTTTGTCACAAACATTGGGAGATGGCTTCATTACTACGTTAAGAGCCACGTTAACTTAGTTAACATGGGTTCTAACGTAGGGGCTTAAGGCAATTAGAGCGTTAGTGACAAAGGTGAGTGTCACTAACGCTCTCGAAGGTGATAGATGCCCACGTTAAGAGCTAGGTTAGCTAAGCTAATGTAAGACCTAACGTAGGGGGCACGAGGCAAGCAACGTTAATGGGAAAAGTGATTCCCATTAACATTTGCGAAAAGGGGCACAAGCCAACGTTAATGGGAAAAGTGAGTCCCATTAACGTTGGCCAAGAATTTAGAAGGAACGTTAGAAGTCACGTTAAGACTTCTAACGTTGAAAATAACGTGGGCATATAAGGGTGGAACGTTAGTGGAAAAGGTGAATGCCACTAACGTTCTCACACCCAGAAATGTATTCCACGTTAATCTCACTAAATGCCCAAGCCTAATTCATATTTCTCTGCAAGCTGGGCCCACTAAAGATGAGAATCGCTTCAACTCAAGGTCCAAATCCCACATCCAAGACTTGAAGAACTCACTAGAAGATCATGAAGAGTAGTATATATAGGAGTAGTTTTGAACTAGATAGCAGCTTTTTGACTTTTGGGAACTACTCTCTGCAATTTTACTTTTCTGTACTTCTAGCATGGATTCTTCTTTTCTGCCAATTTTGATTCCTAGAGCTATGAACAACTAAACCCTTTCATTGGGTTAGGGAGCTCTGCTGTAATTTGATGGATCAATATTAGTTTTCATTCTTCTTCTTCTATCTTTTCTCTTGATTTTACTAGAAAGCTTTCAATCTTAATTCAATTGGTTAGTTGTCTTGGAAAAGAAACTCTCCATAATTGGATCTCTTCGGAACCTTGGAAGAGGAATGAAGAGATCATGCTAGAAATGCTTTCTCATGCTGGACAAATTTGGGTTTGGATGGATATGTGACTATAATCCTACCAATACTTGATTTGGGAAATGTATGTGGTATAATCAGTGACCATACTTCATCTCTTCTCCTGAGCAATTGACCAAGGAATTGGCTATTGATCAAGATTTGAGAGATTAGATTACCAAGGAATTGAAATCCAATCACTTAAGATTGCCAAGGAGATCAATGAATGCATTGATTGAGGAAGAGATGAGAATGAATTTGATCCGGAGAATTGCAACATCTCCTAAACCCAATGATCTCCCCATTTCTGATCTTACCCATTCTCTTTAATTTCTGCCATTTACTTTTATGAGCATTACCCCAATTCCCCATTTAAGATTCTGCACTTTAATTTCTGCTATTTAATTTCTAGTCATTTAAATTTCTGCATCTCAATCTCAATTCTGTTTAGCTCAACTAGCATATTCTTCTAACTAAAGTTGCTTGACCAATCAATCCTTGTGGGATTCGACCTCACTCTATAGTGAGTTTTACTTGACGATAATTCGGTATACTTGCCGAAGGAAAATTTGTTGAGAGACAAGTTTCCATGCATCGCTAAGATAATTCAAACATTCCGGTTGGTCAACTTTTGGAATCAAAACAACAGTTGTCTCAGTTATCACTTTCGGTCTGATACCTTTTTCAAAAAATTGTTTAACTATACTACATACTTCTTTACTCAAAATCTCCCAATGTTTCTGAAAAAATAAACCATTTAACCTATCTGGACATAAAGCTTTTAAGTCTCCCATAGTAAAAGCCACTTCCTTAATCTCCTCATTACTGACCTTTGCTAATGAATCCTCAATCATCTCTCTAGTGACTCTCCTAGGTATTTCTCGTATGCACTCCTCCAAATTTCTGACTCCAATGGAGGAAAACCACTAAGTCAAATGTCACACAACTACCTACATCAGATTTTTCTCTCCTTGTATCTATTATCCTGATTCATCTTTTAATTTTTAAATTCTATTCTTATTTCTTCTTTGTATTGTTGTTACATGAAAGAAGGCAGTATTCTTATCTCTCCATTTTAACTATTTTAGCCTTGATCTTTGTCTCCAGTATTTCTTTTCCTACTTTCATAACTCTATGATTTGTCTTCTCAACTTATACTATCTCTTCTAATTTCTCTCATTGATATCAGATTTCTGAATACTTTGTAGCTCTACCTTCTTTTTTTCAATTTTTCTTTCTGCTCTCTTAAACCTTCTCCTTCTCTATTTTGTCAACTCCGTCTTGCATCTATTCCTTTTTCTCATAAATTGATTCCAATGACTTCTATCTTCCCCATTCATTTGCCAACTTTGTTTGATAACCTCTTTACACTTCTCATGATCTTCCCAAAAGTCCTTAAACCAGAATTTCTTTTTTTATCCAAACTAATGGCTTTGTTTTCAAAATTAAAGCGCAATTATCCAAACTTACAGCCAGTGAGGCTTCCAAAATAGAATTCTGATATATTTTTTTCATTTCCAATTTACTAAAACCAAATCCAACTTTTCCCCAGTAATAAAGTTATTTTTTTGGATTACTGAACCATGTAAATTTGTTGCTCTTAAGATTAATGTCCATAAGTCCATTATCATCAACAAATTTTTTAAAAGTTTCAAATAAACCTTCGGCTGAGGATAAATGCCCATATTTTTTATCTTGATTTAAAATATCATTAAAGTCACCCAAATAAGCCTGAGGCTCTTCTTGATTTATATTATTTACAATGAACTCCTGCCAAAGTTTCCTTCCCTTTTTAAAAATTGAATTTTCATAAACAAAGATGTCATGCCAAACCTGTCAATTGTTCATGTTAATACTAGCCTTAATATAATTATCACACCACGCATAAACATTAATATTAGAATTTTATTTCCACATCAAACATAGTCTGCCAGACAAGTCCCGGAGTTCTACACAATATTAATAAAATGAGATTTTTTTTATCCTAAACATTTTTTCTTGTCTAGCCCTAGTTTCTATGAGGAACACTATAAGCAGCTTTACTTTTTTGCATAGATCATATAATTTTCAGATATTGTCGGAGAAGCCACATTTCTCCAATAATTTCAGCTAATGATACTCATGACTGTGGGTGGGGCCTATTCAGGCACGCCTCCTCAACCATTTGTGAACCCCTAAATTGGTCAAAAGCATAATGACCATAAAGAGATAATTCATACTTTCCTGTGTCCAATGCACTGTTATTGTTTTTCATTTTCTTTGTAGCTTTGTCTTTTATGTTTTTTTGTTCATTTTTCTATTCCTCATTAGCAAGCAACTGCACCTCATTATTCTCTCTTTTTCTCTTTAGATTCTATTTTAATTCGATCTGCTTCACTAATTGTGTCTCTCACACAGCAGGTTCCCTCTTTCCATCATCTTCATCTTCATCACTCACGAGTTCTACATAGTAAGCATTCCCTCCTATGATTTGCTTTTGCGTTCTTAATACATCTTCCATGTCCTGTATTTTTTTTACCAGCTCCTTGCTTTTCTCTTCTTCTACTCCTAGCTTTAACATTTTTCTATTTTTATTTATGCTTTTTCTGCCATCAGTCTCATATTTCTCTTTCTTCTTTGATGTCATTAATCTTTTTAGCTTCTGGCCAATAGTTTTCATTTCTACTCCTTTTTTCATGGCCAAAATTCCAGTCCTTTTCTATATAGCTATTAACTTCCACCTTTTCTGATATATAATGTTTCAGCCCACCTCCTAGATCTGTTATATTTATTTTAGCCCTCTTATCTATCCTTGATTGTCTTTATTTATCTTCAAAACTTGTAATTGATCTGCCAGAATATTAGGTCCAACATCTTTATTTGGCCCACATTTGACCACCTCCGGATCTCCCTTCATCCTTCTTCTCTTTTGGGTTTGTATATTGAAAGTTCATTCATTATTTTTCTCTCTTATCTTTCTAATAAGGTTTTTAAATTTATAGGTTGTCCTTAGGTCAAATTACTCCTCTTCATATCCCTGAAAATCAGGGGTTTTTTACACTTCCCTCACCTATTCTCCTACATCAGCCATCTCTTTCTCTTTTCCTATTTGATTTTTTCAAATACTTTTCTCCCCGATTTTATGCTGTAGAATTTGTTCAGCCCTTATCTTGCTTTCTTCAGTGTTTTGCTCTTCAACATTCTCTTTTTCAAGACTTTGTTTTTCACGTACCTGCTCCTCCTCCTCTTCTCTCCATCCCTGTTGTTTTGAATTACCTCCTCCCATGGCTAAAACTGGTTGAACTTGGCTTACTCCTAGTCCTGGTGAGTATTTTTTTTTTGGTTGGATCCTAACACGCCATGCCTATTTCATTCTTGTATATCTTCTTCTCATGTCTTATTATTCTACAATTAGAATGGTGGCAGCTTCACTCATTCTAACTAGAAATCAATAGACAGTGCCTTGGTAATATTGATTCCAACTTTAATCCTTGGGAATGATCTCTTAAGAACTCCATCCACTTTTGGGTCCTCAACCAAAACCCTCAGTATTCCTCTAATAATGACTACAGTCTTCTTATTCATATGATCAAGTGGGATGTCGTGGACTTGAATTCAAAACTCCATAAAGTTATGATCAACTTCAAAAACAGATTTTCCTTTAATCCATAATCTAAGGTTGATCGAATTTTCTCTAACATTCCCCGGACCATTTTGAATAATTAGAAGCCTTCTTTTTTTATCTCCGAAGCTTAAAAACATCTTCTTTAGCCCAATATTGACTGCAACTCCCTGTAGGTTCTCCCATATTTCCAATAAATCATTCTTCTATTTTTTGAAACTAACCTCTTTATCACTTATTATCTTTTCAATCATATTCATAAAGTCCTTCTTATACCTCGAATCTCTTTACTTATTAAGTTTGATGACTTTTTTTCTATGGTAGTTGTTCCGAGGGTTACCTAAAACTGTAGGTCGATCTCGGATGAGATCTTCTGTGCTGGTCGGCACGGTTGTGTCCAACTTGCTGATGGTGGCCGGGGCCGTCGTGTCCGACTTGTTGGGCTTGGTGGTGCTGCTGATCCTTCGTCACCGGAGGGTGGTGGTACCTGTAAGGGACTCCGATGCTTAAGTTACCAAGGGGATTAAGCAGGTTTTTAGTAGAATCAGAGTATGAGTTATACCTGGGTGCTCTAGTATATTTATAATGGTGTGGAATGACCTTTTTAGATAAGATAAGTTAGTTATCTTATCTTATCTTATCTTATCTTTGAGTGAGGTCTTCTTATCTTCTAGGGAACCACCTTTATCTTTTCTGGGCTTTAGCTACCTTTAGATTGGGATGTGTTCCTTCGTTTGGGCCTACTTGGGCCTCTGTGGCATTTTGTCTGAGCCATTTGTTGTGAAGAGGTCGGACATTGGCCGAGCTCTTTGAGAAGAGATCGGGTAGTCTGACCTGAAGAGGTTGGTCGGCTTGTCGCTAAACATCCCGGGTCAGACAGTTTGAGCCAGGGTATGAACAATGCCCCTGCTTGAGTTTGATCTTTCCGTGAGATCGTGCTTTTCAGAGCTTCGATCTCTTTGGAAGTCGTGCTCAAGCATCTGTCTGGCTTGTTTCTTTATTGCTTTGCAATCTTTGCAGATTTTCTAGAGGTTTGGTACTTCACAGTCCAACCTCTTTTGACTGGTAGTGTGGGTTTTCTACCCTTGCCTTCTGGATCACGCCTTGCTTTAAGTTTGTGTTGACAATCCCTCTGCTTTGGCAAAGTTATCCTTGCGGCTTGACGTCCGGGCTTTTAGTGACTTGTCCAATGACTTTTTGGTGTTCTTTATATAAAACCTTTTTTAGTATCGGATGACGTTCGTAGCCCTGTTTGAGATTGTGCCTTCTTTGAGTGGAGTTGTGTCCCTTTTGGCTAAGCACATTTGAGCCTTAAGTTGTTTCCCAACCTTTTGGCTTGTTTTTTTTTTGAGATCGTACTTGCACATCTTCTTTAGCTGACGTCGACCTGTATGACTTTGCCCCTGCTTGAGTTTGGACTTTTCCGCTAGATCGTGCTTTCAGAGCTTCGATCTCTTTGGGGAAAGTCGTGCTCAAGCATCCTGACTTCGGTCGATCTTGAGTAGTTTCTCCTTGTGCGAGTCTGGTATTGCCCTTTTTAGTTTGTTGAGAGGGCTTTTCAGCCTTTCTTCTGACTTGTTTATCTTCACTGCTCGAGCTTTTTAGTCATAATCCAATAACTTTTTAGGTAGTGTTCCGGTGGGGAACCTTTTTATAGTTTGTTTGGATGAGTTTTTAGCTCCGTCTTTGAGACCGTGCTTTTCGCTTTTTAAGTAGTGTCTTTTTTCAAGACTTTGTACTTTTCAGCGAAGCACTTCTGGCTTTGGTCTTTTGACCTTTCCTTGGACTTTGTGAGATGTTTATAGAGTGTTAGTACTTTGCTGTCCAACCTCTTTTTTATCAGATCTTGTTTTCTCTGTCTCCTGTTTGGTCGAGGTGGGATGACCTTTGGGGCTAACTTGTCCGACAACTTTTTAGTGTTCTCGTAGAACACTTTTTTAGTAAATCTGAACAATTTTGATAGCCTTGTCGTGGAGTTGTGGCTTTTTGGGCAGATCTGTGTCCCTTTTAGCGCACGTCTTCTGTTGGTCGACTTTTCTTGTTGGATCTCCTCGAGTTATTTCTAGTAATCTATTTTTATTTGGACCTCGTTGGATCTCTTTTTATGGATTTACTTTTCATAACTCTGTCACTTTAATCGGCTTGGGTCGACTTCTTGACATTGGTCCCTTCCCGAGTCATTTCTAGTAATCCTCTTTTTTGGACTTTTGTCAGGTCTTTTTCAGGGATTACTTTTTATAACTTTGTCGCTTTAATCAGCTTGGGTCGACTTCTTGATGTTGGTCCCTTCCCAAGTTATTTCTAATAATCCTCTTTTTTTGACCTTTGTCAGGTCTCTTTCAGGGATTACTTTTTATAACTTTTTTGTTTGTGGGAGTCTGACTTCATCATGTCAAGCTCTTCAAAGTTATTTCTGTAATCCTCTTTCTTGGACCTTGTTCAGGTCTCTTTCAGGGATTACTTTTATAACTTGTTTGTGGGAGTCCGACTTCATCATGTCGGGCTCTTCTAAGTTATAGTAATCCTCTTTTATAAGGCTGGCCAGACCTCTTTCCAGGACTTTACTTATAACTTCGGTTACTATGACTGGTCCGACTTCTTTACGTCGGCCAGTCTTTAAGTTATTTTATAGCAAACCATTTTATTAGGACCTCGTCAGGTCCTTTCTATGGATCACTTTCTATAACTTCTTGCATTATTCTGTTTTCATCTTTGTCAAAATCAAACGATGAATTCGGTTTTCATCGTGGTCGGGCGGTGAAGTTGGTTTTCACCTTGCCGACCTATCGCTTTGAAATCGTGCGTCTTGGTAGAAAACTTTTTAGGAAATCTGCAATCTTTTAAACAATAAAATGAAGATAAGAGTGTGTACATGTTAGTACTTACCCTTCTATGTCGGGCAATCTATTTGGATCTCGGCCTGGCGCCCTTTTTAGATTGCAGGCATGCCATGACCTTGGTAGCTTTTACCCCTTGAGGTTGGATACTTTTGTCGTAGCCTTTTCCCAGTACCTCCGTGACTCGGTAGGGTCCTTTCCAATTAGCTGCTAGATTTCCCTTTTCTGGTCTACTTGTTCCGATATCATTTCGGATTAGGATGAGGTCATTATTGGTGAAGCTTCTCTGCACTACCTTTGGATTGTACCCTAAGGCCATGCGATGTTTTAGCGCTTCTTCCCTGATCCGAGCTCTTTCTCGGACTTCTGGGAGTAGGTCGAGCTCTTCCCTTTGAAGTGGGGAGTTGGCTTTTTCGTTGTAGATGATCGTTCTGGAAGATCCTTCTTCGACTTCTACCAGTATCATTGCCTCCATTTCATAAGCCAATCAGAAAGGTGATTCCTTTATGGTAGAATGTGGAGTTGTTCGACATACCCATAGGACATGTGGGAGCTCTTTAGCCCAAGCTCCCTTTGCATCTTGTAGCCTCCGTTTTAACCTGGCTAGTGTGACTTTATTGGCAGCTTCTGCTTGTCCATTAGCCTGTGGGTGTTCTATGGATGTGAATTAGTGCTTTATTTTCAAGTCAGCTACCAACTTTCTAAAGCCTCTGTCTGTGAATTGAGTGCCATTGTTTGTGGTAATGGAGTAAGAAATCCCACACCTTGTAACAATGCTTCTGTGCAAGAATTTCTGACTTTTTTTGAGTAGTGGCATTAGCTAGGGGCTCTGCCTCAATCTATTTTGTGAAGTAATTCACCCCTATGAAGAGAGAACTTTTGCGTGGTCTAGAGAACTTTATTCAATTTAAATTCCTACTTTTCTATCATCCCATGTTCCCATAAAATTCCCCACACTTAAATTTTACATAATATCTATCTTAAGCTAACCAAGGATTCAACTTGGGATTTTTATTTTATTTTTCTGCTTAAGGCTAGTAATGTGGTTATAAAACAGAAGGGGATTAAAAGCTCAAGGGGGCTAACAAGGATGGCATAAAAGGTAGGCTTTATTTGGGGTAAGTGAGTTAATAATCAAATATGGCCTCAATCATATCTTGGTATGTATCTATATTCTATAATCGGACATATAGATTAAAACAAAGCAAAGAACATTAGAATGAAAAAGAAGGGCAAAACACACAGGAATGAAATTTATGGTTTGAATGTAACCATACAATCAAGCTCAAGACTAATAGGCTGTGTGTTCTAAAACTCATAAATCATATATCAGTTATACATGTCATGCAAGTAGAAATTAAGAGTTCACATTATTCTCAATGTAAAATTTATTTGGGTGGCTTTAAAGTTTTAGTATTCCTCTTTGATGAAATGTTGTTAACTAACTAACATGTAATGCTATATATACAAGGGGTGTGGATTGTTTTGATTTTGTTAAAGTCTCTAGCTTACTTCCTTTTTATTTTCAATTTAAACCAAACTATCATATGCTAAAAAGGGTAAACTATACTAATTAATCCACATATTCTATGACTAATGAGTTAGAATTGCAACTAAACTAAATGGCTAAAATATGAACTAAAGTGCAAAATGTAGAAAATAGAGTAAAACACATGAAAAGAACAATGTATAAGTTCTGAAAAAAATAAAAAATAAAAAAAGATAAAAATACAGAAAAATAAGCAAAATAAAGTAAAGGAGTCTGTAGTGGTTCACCAAAAAAAAAATATATGCCAGAGATGGCGATCTCCCCACACTTAAATAATAGCATCGTCCTCGATGCTCACTCAAACTGGGTGTGAAGACGTGTCATCTCTGGAAGGATGGGCTGCTGGTGTATTGATGGTAGGCTGAGGATCTGCAGATTGGATGAAGGTAGGAGGATCTGGATGCTGCAGAGGAGGCTCTGACTAGATAGGAATCTCATGATCTGTGGCCTGTATCTGGTGTGGCACCTCAGGATATGGCGCAGGCTGCTCCGGGCCTGCCTGCTCAGCCTGGGTAGGTGTCTCCTCCTCATGAACGGTCACCTCCGCCTCAGATGTGTCAGAAGGGGTGTCATGCTCAGAGGGGATGTCGTCGATGGACCAGATCATCAACTTGAAGTGCTCATAGCGTCGCTTGTTGCGACGCTCCACACGGTCCAAGCGAGCGAAGAGTCGATGCACCAAATGTTAAATAGGCTCAGGAGCAGCTGGAGGTGCGATAGGCGGGGCAGGTGCAGCAGTGGAAGAAGAGGGGGCAGCTGAAGGTGTGGCTGTCTCATCAAAAGAAGTAAGGAATGGAGGTCTGTAGCCTAAAGCCAGAAAGTTTCTGCTATGAAGAATGATCTTCTTGCAGTCCGCAGCAGGTGGCTTCTCATCAGCATCCTCCCAAGGCACGTCAGCTCGACAGCCTAGCTAGGTGACCAGATAAGGGAAGGGGAGGGTGCCTCTGATATGGACCCTGGCCATATAGTGTCGGATGAATCGTGGCAGGTACAGGTCCTTACCCTCCATCACACACCAGATGAGGGTGATCATAGCAGCAGGTAGCTCTGTCTCATTAGTGCCCGGCATATTAAAGTTACTCAAGATCTGGTGCCAGAGTCGAGCCTCATCATTCAAGTATATCCACTTGATTCCTTTAGGCATGGTGGTGTTCGTACCCATGACCCATGGGACAGTAGGGTCAAGGGCTATTATCTCCCGACAGCATCCCAGTCAAATCTCAGAAAGCGCATGTCCTCTTTAGCCTTTTGGTAACCGTCAGGCTGATCTAACTTATGCTGAAGGTGCAGAATATCCTCAATGGCCTCTTCAGTGACCAATATCTGTTTTCCTCTGAGGTACACTGCATCCAGGGAAGTCTTGAAATAATTGTAGTAAAACTCTCTTACCCAAGAAGCATTTACCTCAGTCAAGTTTCTCTCCAAGAAGAACCAGCCTCTTTGTTTGATCTGATCGGAGGTGTACTGCTGTAGTTCTTCTGGAATTTTCAAAGTCCTTTCCAGGTACAGATTTCTGGAGGTAGCAAACACTGGAAACTTCAGCTCACAGTACCGGTTTGCAAACTTAATTGGATCATTAGCAGGGAGGAGGTGGTCAGCCTTCTCCTGCGCAGTAAAGTGCTTGTCCCGCCAGGTTTCATCATGCAGAAGTTCTAGGAGAGACATAGAGGATTCACCTCTTTTCCGTTTGCCAGTTGTTACCTGTCCTTTTCCCTTTCGCTGAAGGTCAGACATTCTGAAAAAAAAAACAGAAATCTAAGATATAATAAAAATAGAAAACAAGGAGGCAAATAACAAGATAAGCACGAAGTGGCAAAGGAGCAGTAGAAAAATGAAATGAGTTAAATAAATGTATATTTTGGATTGTTTTGGAGTTGAAAAGTTGAGATGAGAAATCACATTCCAAAATATGTTAGAAGTGGAAAGCCTGTTAATTAGGAAAAGCAATAATCATGCCATGAGGGAAATTAATTTAAATAAGTTAGAAAGTTAAAAGTGGGTAAGATTGAAAAAGAAGTTAGAAAGCGAAAATCAGCGAGTTAGTAAAAAGGAGGTCAGAGTAAGTGGCATGAGGATTGGTTTCTAAGTAACAAGAATTTCACAATTTTAAACGACAGTCAACTCATAATCAAGTAGGGATAACAGGGTATTAATGATGATTCATAGAGATACAAAAGTAGCAAAAATTAAAATCAAATCATCAATAATCTAATTGATGAACCAGGAAAGCAAAAGTAAGAAGAATGCTGGCCCGTGCATTCAAGAATTGGTTTGGTATTCGTGGAGTAGTGCAAAATTGAGAATTGCCAAAATCAATACTTGAATGTAAAAAGGAAACAATTTGCAGAAAATTGGGCAGCATTCCGGCTAAAATCGGATGTTCCCGGAAAACAAATAGCAAGAACAATTCACATGAATTGAAATAAGGCTGCACAAATAGCAAGAATAAGAAATAGTAGTGTAACAACAGCATGAAACAGTTAAGAGCAGCATATGAACAGTATGAACATCACAGCTAGATTAAAATTGCAGAATAGATAAAACAAGTAACAAGTACGGTGCAATTATCAGGCCTAAATCTACTAACCAGATCCTAGCTACCTAACCAACTAGAATCCACTACAAACATGCAACTCTATCTAGCATATTCGGAACAAAAATTGGAAAACGAACTAAAGAGTCGAAAGGAGGGATCGCTGTATGACGGAACCTGGTGTGTAAAGGGCAATGAGATAGAACAGAGATGAGGGCAGATAGGTGGTGATGCGGTGTGGCAGCACCGGGAGGATCACGGTGGCGCGGTGGTGGAGCAGGGTCGGTGGTAGGGTGCAGGATAGGGTTGAGGGGTATGGTTGAGAAGAGGGGTTTAAGGTTGGGGCGGTGGCCGCCGTAGGTGGCTACGGCTATCGAAGGGTTGCGGCGGTGGGGCAGTGGCGGAGGTGAGAGAGGTCTGGGTGGTCAGAGGTGGTGTTGGTGGTGGCTGGGGGTGATTGAGGGAGAGGGAGAGTTGCAGAAGAGAGGAAGGGGGGATTGGGGTTAGGGAGCGCGATGGGTAGGGATTCGCATGAGTGGGGTTAGTGATCGCAAATCCACGCGAACGCGTGGGGTGCGCGATCGCGTGACTAAGGTGAAATGGGGTTGACGCGGATGTGTGGTTGATGCAATCGCATAGGTTGGGAAAAGATAGATGACGCGGACGCGTGAAGCATGCGAACACGTCGCTGAAATTTGTGCTAGACGCACGATTCCAGCGTCGTTTTAGCGCAACTCTCTGTTCGATATAGGGGGTCATAATAACCGCGCGACGCGATCGCGTCGCTCACGCTTTTGCGTGGGATGGGTGTTGTGCAAGTGACGCGTTCGCATCAGGGACGCGCACGCATGGGTCGTTCTGTGATAAACGCACACTAGCCGCACGATTCCAGCCCAACTTTCTGGGCGTTGGATCTTTACGCTGATATCCAGATCACGCATTCGCATAAGGGACGCGGTCACGTGGGAGGCATTTTTCGCAACTGACGCGATCACGTGGGGTACGCGGTTGCATGGAACAATTTGTGCCAAAGGCACGCCTCCAGCCTCGCTTTAGCGTGATTCTCTGTTCACTTTCTTTGTCTTTTAACGTACTTGTGACACGGACGCGTCAACGATGCTACCGCGTCGCGTGCTTTCTTTCTCTTTTTTTTTGTGCAGTATGTAGAATGCAAAATGCAATGAATGTCATGTAGAAATTCAGGTTCAAACAAAATTCAAAAACATAGTAGAATGGAGAAAGAACAATCATACCATGGTGGATTGTCTCCCACCTAGCACTTTTAGTTAAAGTCCTTAAGTTGGACGTTTGATGAGCTTCCTGCTATGGTGGCTTGTGCTTGAATTCGTCCAGAAATCTCCACCAGTGTTTGGAATGCCAACATTCTCCGGGGTCCTAAACAAGGTACGTAAAGCCCTTAGGTGAGTTCAAAAAGGCCTCAAGGCTCCCGGAGTGTTGAATGTCGGAATAGATTCTAGGATCCCAAACTCTACTTTTACACCCGTTTTTGTCTTGATCTGTATTTTTCCAGTTGGGTGGTGAGTAGTCTGGATTCTCACTGCAGTGACCAAACAGCTTCTGAGATCCTTCTAATTGAGCTTGACACCAATCCTTGCACCTCAAATTGAAGTGTGAAACCTCATTGAATCTTGCATACTAGCTCTGAGCGCGAGTCATTTCCCTTTTGCTCTTAAAGCCGCAGAGAGCTCTAAGCTGGCCATCTATTTCAAGTAAACCATATTCAAGTGGAAAAGTAAAGATAAAGGTTAAGGATTTTACCCACTTGAATTCTGTATTGGGTGGTAATGGCCTTGGGATAGGTGCTTTCAATGGTTCTGCAAGCTCTACTCCCTTGTGGTTTTCAGTGAATTCTTCCACTTCTTTGCAAACTTCTTCAGCTTCAACCATGTCTTGATCAGAGTCTTCTTGATCAATCATCTTCGTATTCACTTGGGTAAGATTCTTCTATCTCACAAAATTCACTTGCGGATGCAAGTTCATTACTAAGAGAACTTGACTGGTGACTATCATCATCAAGAAAACATGCGTCTTCGGTTATTCCGTCTAGTTCTTCATAAGATATCTGCATTGGAGGCTGTGCAAAATCCTCTTTAGCGTCAATTGTAACATCCTTGACGGAATTCTCTATAACTTTGGGTTCCTGTGGAGGTTCGGCATCTCCTAAATCTTCAACCAACTCTTCTTCTTCTACAATGATAGCGTCCTCTACTTGTTCCAGTACGAAGTTATGCTCTATGCTGTCTACTGGAGTTTCTAGTGTCTTATTCATGCTACGTTCTTCATTAGATTCTCCATATGAAGCCATGGGAGTTTGTTGAGTGTCTGAACATCTGGAAGATAATTGATTTATGGCTTGCTCCAATTGATGAAGGGTTGCATGAAATTGGTCTATTAATTCTTCGAAGCGAACCTGTGATTCATAGCTTGATGGATATGGACATGGTGCATAGGGAAGTGGTGGTTCTTGAGAGTAATTGGATTGGCATCGGGGTGAATAAGGATCATGCAGTGGTGAATGGTGAAAAGAAGCTTGTGAGTGAGGTGGTTCGAAGCTGTGTTGAGAGGATGGTCTCTAGGCATAGGGTGGGGCTTGTTGGTAGCTACAAGGCGGTCCACCATATCTAACAGCTTGGTATGCATTGTAGAATGGTCTTTGTCCATGATATCTAGGAGGGTGTTATTGGCTAAAGGGTTGATCAGATCCTCTTGGCTCCATCCATCTTTGATTACTTAGACCGTGATGCATAGTCCTGCCTCTTTAGTAAACCTATTAGTCTTCAGTTACAAAAGTGAGTGCCTTAATCGCTCACGATTTCTCGTGGATTTTGAAGAGAGAACTTTTGCGTGGTCTAGAATTCAGAATAAATTCCCGTTGCAAGTATAGCTTATAAACCAACAAAAGTTCTTTCTTACAAATGTTTTGGTTATCACAAGTAACAAATCCCTTTAAAATTTATAACCGAGTATTTAAACCTCGGGTCGTCTTCTCAAGGAATTGTAGCGAGGTATGTTCTTATTATTGGTTATGAGTCTTGTAAATTGGGGTTTTGAAAGTAAGGAAGAAGTATGTTAAATGACAAGTAAAATAAATAAATCACTGTAAAATAAACTCATCGCAAGATATGAGAAATTGGAAGTCCTATCCTAGTTATTCTTATCGATGGTGATGAGAATTGAGTTTTAATCCCACTTAGTTAACCTTTACTAAAGCAAAGGAAAGTCAAGTGGACTAATTAGTTTGATCCTCAGGTCCTAATCAATTCCTAAGAAAGGACTAGAGTTATTGGAATTCAATTCAATTAGCAAAAATGGCAATTATCAATCACGATGAGTTTGATAACTCAAGAGTCTCCAACTAATCAATTAAAGCCAAAGAATATAAAAAGCTAAATGAAAAAAATCATAAATCTGAAACACATCAAACTATGTTTAAACATAAATTCAAATCTAACATGGAAATGTTTATAAGCTAAATTGAAAAGATAAATATCAATTAAAATAATAAAATAAGAGTGGAAAATAAATTAAAGGAACATTGAACCTGATGAAGAAGTTGAAATCCTAATCCTAATCCTAAATCCTAAGAGAGAGGAGAGAACCTCTCTCTCTAAAAACTACATCTAAATTATGAAAAGTGAAAAATTGGCCATCTCCTCAATGGATGCATTCTCCCACTTCATAATCTCTAATTTATGCCTCTTGGATTTGGATTTGGGCCAAAAAGGGGCCCAGAAATCGTTGGAAACGAGATCTGCAAATTCTGCAGATCGCGCACGTCACACATCTGCGTGAGTCATGCGGTCGCGTCATCTGGAGTTCTGCTCTTCCACGCGGTCGCGTCAGTTGTGTTTTGCAGGTCACGCAGTCGCCTCATCCATGCGCTCGCGTCGAATCTCTTTTGCGCGAACCACGCGTTTGCGTCGTCCATGCGGACGCGTCACTGCCAGTTTCTCCAAAACTCCAATTTGTGCTTTCCTTCCATTTTTGTATGTTTCCTTTCCATCCTTCAAGTCATTCTTGCCCTATAAAACCTGAAAGTACTCAACACACAAATCACGGCATCGAATGGTAATAAAGGATAATTAAATTTGATAATTTTAAAGCATAAGAAACATATTTTCTCATTTCTCATATCCTAAGGAAGGAATTGTAAAATCATGCAAATCCATATGAATAAGTAGGTGAAGAGATGATAAATCATTCAATTTAAGCACAGAATTTATCATAAAATAGTGGTTTATCACCCTACAATAAGGAACTTTGACTTGTCCCGATTCTTGGGGAAGGGGTCCGAGGAGGTCGAGTCCCCACTTTGCGAACGGCCAAGGTGATGTTACATTGATGAGCTCCTCTGGTGGGGCGATGTAGAAGTTAGCATGCTTTTGATATAAAGCTTTGACATTGTATTTGGGTTTTTTGCTCTGTTGTTGCCTCCAAAGGGTGCCCCTGGACTTTTGTCTAAGTCCTGGGGTTTTCCTTTTACTGTTGTATCTGACACTTGATGTTTTGCTGTTATTGTCCGAGTTGTTTCCTTATTTGTCCGAGATGTTTGGTAATAACCCCATGGTCGACCTATGTCTTCTTGAAAAAAATATTGCTGAGTTGTCTACTAAGATTCCGGATGGCATGTCTGATTGACTGGATTCCATAGTTTTAATGCGTGTTACTGTGGCTAACCCTGAGTACTGTGTGTGACTTATGAGGTTCCGTAGAATTTGTAGGGATAGGAATGAGGAGAAGAATTATGAGTTGGTGTCGCCGGACCATGAGGAGAGGGTTTGTTTTCCTTCCTTATTGTGGTCTTGTAATGTAGCCTAGATGAGGCTTCTGTTATTTCCCCCTGGTTTGGTGTTGGCTAGTTTTGAAAATGCATCAGCTCGGGCATTCTGCTCCGAGGTATGTGTCAGAATTCGTATTTCCCGAATTGTCCGAGCTGTTGGTGCTGGCTGATTTTGAAAGTGCATCAGCTCGGTCATTCTACTCCTAAGGTATGTGTCAGACTTTATATTCCCCGAAATGTCCGAGCTGTTTTCTGTTTTTGTCCAGGGTCACCGAATTGTTTGAGCTGTTCTCTGGTTTTGTCCAGGGTCCCTCGAATTACCCGAGGTATTTTTTCATGGTGGGATCGTCAGCTTGGTTGCTCCCTTCTATTTGTGAGGTGACTACTTGTGAATCACTGGACACGGTAAGCTCCTACCTTCTTAGCTAGCCTTAAACCAGCCAGTAGTGCCTTGTATTCAGCTTGGTTATTTAGCATGATTTGGCTTCCCTGATCGCTTTCTATAATTACACCTGCACCACTCCTGATTTTGTTTAGAAGAGTCGTTCACGTAGAGATTCCATTTTGTAGGAGTTGCCAGGGTGTCAGTGTACTCTGTAATGAAGTCGGCTAGATACTGTGATTTGATGGCTGTCCGAGATTTCATATCAAAGATCAAATTTGGATAACTAGACTGTCCCCTGTGGATTCTTCCAGCTATTTATTGTTTTTTGTAGGATGTCTTTTATGGGCTAGTTTGTCCAAACTCTAATAATGTGAGCTTGAAAGTATGGGTGAAATCGTCAAGAGGTGAGTATGAGGGCGTAGGCAAACTTTTCTATCTTTTGAGAGTTTAGTTCGGCCTCTGATGAGCAGATAATTTATACGCTTTTTGGCATTGTTTTTAGTATGTTTTTAGTATATTTTAGTTAGTTTTTAGTATACTTTTAGTAGTTTTTAGTTAAAATTCACTTTTCTGGACTTTACTATGAGTTTGTGTGTTTTTCTGTGATTTCAGGTATTTTCTGGCTGAAATTGAGGGTTCTGAGCAAATATCTGATTCAGAGGCTGAAAAGGACTGCAAATGCTGTTGGATTCTGACCTCCCTGCACTCGAAGGGGATTTTTTGGAGTTACAGAAGCCCAATTGGCGCCCTCTCAACGGCATTGGAAAGTAGACATCCTGGGCTTTCCAGAAATGTATAATAGTCCATACTTTGCCTGAGATTTGATGGCCCAAACCGGCGTTACAAATTAGCTTCAGAATTCCTAGCGTTTAACGCTGGAACTGGCATAAAAATTGGAGTTAAACGCCCAAACTGGCATAAAAGTTGGCGTTTAACTCCAGAAAATGTCTCTACACATGAAAGCTTCAATGCTCAGCCCAAGCACACACTAAGTGGACCCAGAAGTGGATTTTTACATCATTTACTCATTTCTGTACACCCTAGGTTACTAGTTCACTATTAATAGGATCTTTTGACATTGTATCTGTACCTCATGACACTTTACACGTTTCTTTGTGTACTTCCTACGGCATGAGTCTCTAAACCCCATGGTTGGGGGTGAGGAGCTCTGCTGTGTCTTGATGGATTAATGCAATTACTACTGTTTTTCATTCAATCATGCTTGCTTCCATTCTAAGATATCACTTGTTCCTAAACCTGATGAATGTGATGATCCGTGACACTCATCATATTCTCAACTATGAACGTGTGCCTGACAACCACCTCCGTTCTACCTTAGATTGAGTAGATATCTCTTGGATTCCTTAATCAGAATCTCCGTGGTATTAGCTAGAATTGATGGCGGCATTCAAGAGAATCCGGAAGGTCTAAACCTTGTCTGTGGTATTCTGAGTAGGATTCAAGGATTGAATGACTGTGACGAGCTTCAAACTCCTGAGGGCTGGGCGTTAGTGACAGACGCAAAAGAATCACTGGATTTTACTCCAACTCGATTGAGAACCGACAGATGATTAGCCGTGCTGTGATAGAGTGCGTTGAACATTTTCACTGAGAGGATGGGAGGTAGCCATTGACAACGGTGAAACCCTACATACAGCTTGCCATGGAAGGAGCCTAGCGTGCTTGAAGAAGAAGACAGTAGGAAAGCAGAGATTCAAAAGATAGAGCATCTCCAAAACCTCAACCTATTCTCCATTATTGCATAACAAGTAATTATTTCATGTTCTTTACTTTTCACAATCAAACTTGATAATTATTGATATCCTGACTAAGAGTTACAAGATAACCATAGCTTGCTACTAAGGTCCTCCAATGTGGCTTCTACTGGCCTACTCTCTATAGAGATGCCCGAGAGTTTGTGCGTAACTGTGACAGCTGCCAAAGAGCTGGTAACTTGCCTCACGGATACGCCATGCCTCAACAAGGGATCTTAGAGATTGAGTTGTTTGATGTATGGGGGATTGACTTCATGGGTCCAACGTATGGGGAATTGACTTCATGGGGCCATTCCCACCGTCATACTCAAACACTTACATTCTGGTGGCAGTGGACTATGTATCTAAGTGGGTAGAAGCAATTGCCACACCCACTAATGATACTAAGACCATGCTGAAATTCCTCCAGAAACACATCTTCAGCAGATTTGGTGTTCCCATAGTCATAATCAGTGATGGGGGTACTCATTTCTGCAATAAACAGCTGTACTCTGCTATGGTCCGATATGGAATTAGCCACAAAGTGGCGACCCCATATCATCCACAGACAAATGGGCAAGCTGAAGTCTCTAACAGAGAGTTAAAAAGAATCCTTGAACGGACTGTAATTGCCCGTAGAAAGGATTGGGCAAAGAGCTTGGATGATGCTCTGTGGGCATACAGAACAGCATTTAAGACCCCAATAGGAACCTCACCATACCAACTTGTGTATGGCAAGGCCTGTCAT
>NC_029781.3:36376538-36379464 GCF_000817695.3 Arachis duranensis
ACTGAGGCTGGAATAATCCTCAGTGAAGGTCCAGCTAAAGACAATAAAGAAGCACTTGCTGGGAGGCAACCCAGTCATTAGAAGGTTATATGTTTTGTTTCTACAAGGGCAAGTATCAAAAATGAAGGAATTCACAGAGTTACAGAAGGATTCAGTGCAAAAAGCAGAGAAAAAGAGCTTACTGGCAAAAAAATGCCAGTGGGGGGTACTTTGGGCGTTAAACGCCAGAATGGGCACCATTCTGGGTGTTTAATGCCAGTAAAGGTGCCATTTTGGGCGTTAAACGCCAGAATGGGCACCATTCTGGGCGTTTAACACCTGGTGTGCAGCATCCTGGGCGTTTAGCAAAACGCCCAGTGACAAAGGGAATTCTGGCATTTAACGCCAGCCAGGATACCTGGCTGGGCGTTAAACGCCCACAATGGCCAACAAATGGGCATTAAACGCCAGAATGGATACCATTTTGGGCATTTAACGCCAGAAAGGTGGGGGACTGAGATTTTGCTTTCCGATTAAATTTTTTTCAAACTTTCCTTTTTTGATCCATACCTTTCTACATAAACACATTTCAAACTTTCATCATTCACCTTCAAATTTTCAAAAATTAAAATCAATCTTCAAATCTCTCTCAAATCCATCCCAAATCTTCTTCAAAAACTCAAATTTCTCTCAAATTCTCTGCATATCTTCTCAAATCTCCTTCAAAATTTTTGAAATCTCTCCCCCCTCCCTTATAAATACACGTTCGGCCACCCTATTTCCCCACACCATTCGAATTTGCTCTCCTCATTTCTCTCCTCTTTCCTTTCTTTTGCTTGAGGACAAGCAAACCTCTAAGTTTGGTGTGCTTTTCCGTGATCACTAAGCCAAGATTCATCAAGATCATGGCTCCTAAGGGAAAACAAACCAATTTAAGAGGAAAGAAAGAGAATAATCCAAAGAATCTTTGGAATCAAGAGAAGTTCTTAACCAAAGAACATGAAGACCATTATCACAAAATAATGGGTCTGAGGTCAGTGATCCCGGAAGTCAAATTCGATCTGAAAGAAGATGAATATCCGGGGATCCAAGAGCGAATTCGAAACAGAGGATGGGAAGTTCTAACCAATCCTGAGATAAAGGTTGGAAGAAATATGGTTCAAGAATTCTACTCAAATCTGTGGCTGACAGATAAGCAGAGAATGACTGGAACTGCTTTCCATACTTACAGAACCATGGTCAGAGGGAAAGTTATCTACTTCCATCTGGACAAAATAAGAGAGATCTTCAGCTTGCCTCAACTGCAAGATGATCCTGAATCCTTTAATAGGAGAATGGTGAGAGCAGATAAAGGGTTGGATCAAGTTCTAGAGGACATATGCCTCCCTGGAACTAAGTGGATAACGAATTCAAAAGGTGTCCCAAACCAACTCAAGAGAGAAGACCTCAAACCAATTGCAAGAGGTTGGCTAGACTTTATTGGGCGTTCCATATTGCCCACTAGCAACCGTTCTGAGGTCACTATCAAGAGAGCAGTGATGATTCATTGCATTATGCTTGGAAAAGAAGTGGAGGTTCATCATCTGATTGCTTGTGAGATCTACACAATTGCAAATAAGAATTCTACTGAAGCCAAACTGGCTTACCCAAGCCTGATCTCCTTGCTCTGTGAAGAGGCTAGGGCAAGCTTGATCTCCTTGCTCTGTAAAGAGGTTGGGGTAAAGATGGGAGTAGATGAATTCATACCCATTGAACATCCAATCACCAAGAAGTCAATGGAAGGACAAATGCAAGACAACTCTATCAAGAGGAGGGCGCAGGAATTCCTCCCTGAATTCCCTAAAATTGACTACTGGACCAGCCTAGAAGCATCTATCACCAAGTTTCAAGAAACTATGGAGCAACTTAAGGAAGAACAGCAGAATCAGAACTGCATGCTCTGCAAATTGCTGAAGGAACAAGAGAAGCAAGGGCATGAACTTCAAGAATTGAAACGCCAAAAGTTCTCCCTTCAATTTGAGGGAGCATCCACTTCTCAAAATCAAGGTTGTTGAGTCCTAACTCTGTGAAAACCTCTATCATTAGGAGCCTATTTAAATTTTTTTAGTTTTCTATTCTTACTAGTCTCATCTTATATCTATTTTTGAGTCTTGTTCTTAATTCATAATTAATAAAATTTAAAATTCATGTCTTAAAGCTATGAATGTCCTATGAATCCATCACATCTCTTAAATGAAAAGTGCTTTAATCACAAAAGAACAAGAAGTACAGGATTTCGAATTTATCTTTGAAACTAGTTGAATTAGTTTGATGTGGTGACAATACTTTTTATTTTCTGAATGAATGCTTGAACAGTGCATATGTCTTTTGAATTTGTTGTTTTAAGAATGTTAAAATTGTTGGCTCTTGAAGAATTATGGAAAAGGAGAATTGTTATTGAGAATCTGAAAAATCATCAAATTGATTCTTGAAACAAGAAAAAGCAGTCATTCAAAAAAAAATGAAAAAAAAAGAAGAGATAGAAGAAAAAAAAGAAATAAAGTTGTGATCCAAGGCAAAAAGAGTGTGTGGCATGTATGTATCCGGTGGTAATACTAGAAGACAGAGTGCCTTGGGCCACAGCCAAGACTCATGCAATAGCTATGTTCAAGAATCATTATACTTAACTAGGAGAATCAATAACACTATATGAGTTCTGAGTTCCTATAGATGCCAATCATTCTGAACTTCAAAGGATAAAGTGAGATGCCAAAACTGTTCGGAAGCAAAAAGCTACTAGTCCCGCTCATCTAATTGGAGCTAAGTTTCCTTGATATTTTGGAGTCTATAGTATATTCTCTTCTTTTTATCATATTTTGATTTTCAGTTGCTTGGGGACAAGCAACAATTTAAGTTTGGTGTTGTGATGAGCGGATAATTTATACGCTTTTTGGCATTGTTTTTAGTA
>NC_029781.3:36379515-36379928 GCF_000817695.3 Arachis duranensis
TTTTTAGTATATTTTAGTTAGTTTTTAGTATACTTTTAGTAGTTTTTAGTTAAAATTCACTTTTCTGGACTTTACTATGAGTTTGTGTGTTTTGCTGTGATTTCAGGTATTTTCTGGCTGAAATTGAGGGTTCTGAGCAAATATCTGATTCAGAGGCTGAAAAGGACTGCAGATGCTGTTGGATTCTGACCTCCCTGCACTTGAAGGAGATTTTTTTGAGCTACAGAAGCCCAATTGGCGCGCTCTCAACGGCGTTGGAAAGTAGACATCTTGGACTTTCCAGAAATGTATAATAGTCCATACTTTGCCCGAGATTTGATGGCCCAAACCGGCGTTGCAAATCAGCTTCAGAATTCCCAGCGTTTAACGCTGGAACTGGCATAAAAATTGGAGTTAAGCGCCCAAACTGGCAT
>NC_029781.3:36380213-36383697 GCF_000817695.3 Arachis duranensis
TTAATCAGAATCTTCGTGGTATAAGCTAGAATTGATGGCGGCATTCAAGAGAATCCGGAAGGTCTAAACCTTGTCTGTGGTATTCTGAGTAGGATTCAAGGATTGAATGACTGTGACGAGCTTCAAACTCCTGAGGGCTGGGCGTTAGTGACAGACGCAAAAGAATCACTGGATTCTACTCCAACTCGATTGAGAACCGACAGATGATTAGCCGTGCTGTGACAGAGTGCGTTCAACATTTTCACTGAGAGGATGGGAGGTAGCCATTGACAACAGTGAAACCCTACATACAGCTTGCCATGGAAGGAGCCTAGCGTGCTTGAAGAAGAAGACAGTAGGAAAGCAGAGATTCAGAAGATAGAGCATCTCCAAAACCTCAACCTATTCTCCATTACTGCAGAACAAGTAATTATTTCATGTTCTTTACTTTTCACAATCAAACTTGATAATTATTGATATCCTGACTAAGAGTTACAAGATAACCATAGCTTGCTTCAAGCCGACAATCTCCGTGGGATCGACCCTTACTCACGTAAGGTATTACTTGGACGACCCAGTGCACTTGCTGGTTAGTTGTGCGGGATTGCAAAAGTGTGATTGCAATTTCGTGCACCAGCCTCCTGTAGAGCTTTGCTGATGAAGTAGACGGTTTGTTGCCAACTTTCGTCTTCTCTGACTAGTGCTGAGGCTATTGCCCGACTTTCCACTGCGAGGTATAATATGAGTTCTTCACTTTCCCCTGGTCTGGTAAGAATGGGTGGTTGCCCCAAGAAGTTTTGAAATCTCGGAAGGCTTGTTCGCACTCCATTGTCCTTTTCAAAACTCTCTCCTTTCCTTAATATACCTCTTTGAGGTGTCTTTTGCAAGATGATTTAGAGATCCCTCCTCCTGCGAATCCTCCATGAACATGTCTCTCTGGGGTGTGAGGTGGATGTTCAACTCGTCCGACCTCTTCGGTGTGAGGTGGATGTTCAACTCGTCCGACCTCTTTGGTGTGAGGTGGACCTTCAACTCGTCCGACCTCTTCGGTGTGAGGGGGACATTCAACCCGTCCGACCTCTTTGGTGTGAGGTAGACCTTAAACTCATCCGACCTTTTCGGTGTGAGGGGGACGTTCAACCCGTCTGACCTCTTTGCTGTGAGGTGGACCTTTAACTCGTCTAACCTCTTTGGTGTGAGGTGGACTTCAACTCGCCCGACCTCTTTGTTATGAGGTGGACCTTCAACCCGTGCAACCTTTTTGTTGTGAGGTGGACCTTCAACTCGTCTGACCTCTTTGGTGTGAGGTGGACCTTCAACTCGTCCGACCTCTTTGATCTTTCTGCTTTTGATTGGGCTAGGTGGTGAAATATTCTCAGTGTTGCGTATTTCTCGTTAAACATCCACAAGAGATAGTTTTCTCAGTTGGTTGGTCTTCTTTCTTCCCAGTTTCTTCGTCCTTGTCCTGTGGTGGTTTAGGAGAGTCCGATTTTTGAGCTCTCTCCTAGTTGAGAGTTCTCCTCCATGTTGATGTATTTTTCTGCCCGTTCTTGTACCTCGTTCAGAGATGTTGGGTGTTTCTTGGATATTGAGTGGCTAAAAGGTCCTTCTCGTAGACCATTGATGAGACCCCTGATAGCTGCTGTTCCGAGGGTTACCTGAAACTGTAGGTCGATCTCGGATGAGATCTTCTGTGTTGGTCGGAGCCGACGTGTCCGGCAGGTGCACGGCGGCCGGAGCTGGTGTGTCCGACTTGTTGGACTTGGTGGTGGTGCTAATCCTTCGTCCCGGAAGGTGGGGGGTACCTGCAAGGGACTCCGATGCTTAAGTTAGCAAGGGTATTAAGCAGGTATTGAGTAGTATCAGAGTATGAGTTATACCTGGGTGCTCCAGTGTATTTATAATGGTGAGGAGTGACCTCTCTGGAGATAAGATAGTTATCTTATCTTATCTTATCTTATCCTTGAGTGAAGTCATCTTATCTTTAGGGGAACCGCCTTTATCTTTCTGGGCTTTGGCTACCTTTAGATTGGGTTGTGTTCCTTTATTTTGGGCCTGCTTTGGGCTCCTTTGGCGATTTGACCGAGCTCTTTGAGAAGAGGTCGGATAGTCTTACCTGAAGAGGTCGGTCGGCTTGTCGCTAAACATCTCGGGTCGGACAGCTTGACCTAGGGTATGAACAGTGCCCCTGCTTGAGTTCGATCTTCCCATGAGATCGTGCTTTTCAGAGCTTCGATCTCTTTGGAAGTAGTGCTCAAGCATCTGTCTTGTTTGTTTCTTCATTGCTTTGCAATCTTGCAGTTTTTCTAGAGGTTTGGTACTTCACAGTCCAACCTCTTTTGAGTGGTAGCGTGGGTTTTCTACCCTTGCCTTCTGGATCACGCCTTGCTTTAAGTTTGTGTTGACAACCCTCTGCTTTGGCGAAGTTGTCCTTGCGACTTGATATCCAGACTTTTAGTGATTTGTCCAATGACTTTTTAGTGTTCTTTATATAGAACCTTTTTTTTAGTCTTGGATGATGTTCGTAGTCCTGTTTGAGATTGTGCCTTCTTTGAGTGGAGTTGTATCCTTTTTGGCTAAGCGCATTTGAGCCTTAAGTTGTTTCCCAACCTTTTGGCTTGTTCTTTTTTGAAGTCGTACTTGCGTCTCTTCTTTAGCTGATGTCGACCTGTATGACTTTGCCCCTGCTTGAGTTCGGACTTTTCCGTGAGACCGTGCTTTCAGAGTTTCGATCTCTTCGGGGAAGTCGTGCTCAAGCATCCTGACTTTGGTCGATCTTTGAGTAGTTTCTCCTTGTGCGAGTCTAGTATTGCCCCTTTTACTTTGTTGAGGGGACTTTTCGGCCTTCTTCCGACTTGTTTGTCTTTGCTATTCGGGCTTTTTAGTCATAATCCAACAACTTTTTAGTGTTCCAATTGGGAACCTTTTTACAGTTTGTTTTGGATGACTTTTTAGCTCCGTCTTTGAGGTCGTGCTTTTCGTTTTTTAAGTAGTGTCTTTTTTCAAGACTTCGTACCTTTTAACAAAACATTCATGGCCTTCCTCTGGCCATTTGCGAGATGTCTTTATCCGTTTTTGTGGATCTTTGTAGAGTGTCGGTACTTTGTTGTCCGACCTCTCTTGATCACTTCTGGTTTCGTCCACTTTCTGTTTGGTCGAGGTGGTCCTTGGGGCTAACTTGTCCGACGAATTTTTAGTATTCTCGTATAATACTTTTTAGTCAGTCTGAACAATTTTGATAGCCTTGTCGTGGAGCCGTGGCTTTTTGGGCGGAGCTACGTCCGTTTTAGCGCACGTTTTTCGTTGGTCCGACTTCTTCTTGTCGGACCAAGCTGTAGCTTTCGTTGGTTTGACTTCTTCTTGTCGGTCCAAGTTGTAGCTTTCGTTGGTCCGACTTCTTCTTATCGGTCTAAGCTGTAGCTTTCGTTGGTCCGACTTCTTCTTGTCGGTCCAAGCTGTAGCTTTCGTTGGTCCGACTTCTTCTTGTCGGTCCAAGCTGTAGCTT
>NC_029781.3:36383756-36393893 GCF_000817695.3 Arachis duranensis
AGACCGACTTCGTTAGGTCGATCTCTTCTAAGTTATTTTTGTAATCCTCTTTCTTGGACCTTTGTCAGGTCTCTTTCAGGGATTACTTCTATAACTTTATTATTGTAGGAGACCGACTTCGTCATGTCGATCTCTTCTAAGTTATTTCATAATCCTCTTTCTTGGACCTTTGCCAGGTCTCTTTCAGGGATTACTTTTATAACTTTGTTTTGTAGGAGACCGACTTCGTTAGGTCAATCTCTTCTAAGTTATTTTTGTAATCCTCTTTCTTGGACCTTTGTTAGGTCTCTTTTAGGGATTACTTTTATAACTTCTTGCATTATTCTGTGTTCATCTTTGCCGATTTGTAGATGGTGGTTTCTGTCCTGGTTTGATCGTCCTTTAGGTGAATCGCGTTTTCACCTTTATCGGACGATTATTCCTATCGAGATCGTACAGTGAATCTGTTCTTCACTTTCTGTCGATCTGTTGCTTTATAATCAGACGATGAATGCTTCAGATTAATGCGTCTTGGGAGTTTATAGAGCAGTGAATTTTGGTTTTCACTTTGTCAACCTTTGTCAAAATCAAACGATGAATTCGGTTTTCATCGTGGTCGGGCGTTGAAGTTGGTTTTCGCCTTGCCAACTTGTCACTTTCTAATCGGACGATGAATTTGGTTTTTATCTTGCCGACTTTGTCGTGATCGGGCGGTGAATCTGGTGTTCACCTTGCCGACCTACCGTACTCGGGCGTCTTGGTAGGAAACTTTTTAGGGAATTTGTAATTTTTTAATAAAATGAAGATAAGAGTGTGTACATGTTAGTACTTACCTTTCTAGGTCAGGCAATCTTTTTGGATCTCAGCCCGGCGCCCTTTGCAGGCATGCCATGACCTTGGTAGCTCTTGCCCCTCGAGGTTGGACACTTTGTAATAACCTTTCCCCAGTTCTTCTGAACAACTTGGTATGATCCTTTCCAGTTGGCTGCTAGCTTCTCTTCTCCTGACCGACCTATTCTCTTCCTTGGTCCGAGCTCTTTCTCAAATTTCTGGAAGTAGGTCGAGTTCTTCCTTTTGAAGTTGGGAGTTGGCCTCTTCACTGTTGTGGATCAGTCTGGGCGATCCTTCTTCAACCTCCACTGGGATCATTGCCTCCATTCTGTAAGCTAATCAGAAAGGTGATTCCTTTGTGGTGGAGTGTGGAGTTGTCTGATATGCCCATAGGACTTGATGGAGCTCTTCTGGTGGGGCTATGTTTTTTATGTAAAGTTTTGACTTTGTAGTTGGGTTTTTGCTCTGAAGAACTTTGGTTCATTCTACAAAAAGCTTGCGTCTTTGATAGTTTGTTATGACTTTTCTTTTGTCATTCGCCTTTGAGAAGAATGTGGGCTTTTAGGGTTTTGTTGCTGTTCCTGTTTCTTTTCATCGTTGCCTGACTCCTTCTGTATAAAAGTTCTAGCTTTTGTTTTGACCTTTTGTCTGAGAGGTGTTCGGACTATTTGGGTATAGATTGTCGGCTTCTCTTTTCTGTGTTCTTGCCCTGTTGTTGCCTCCAAAGGGTGCCCCTGGACTTTCGTGTGAGTCCTGGAGTTTCTCTTTTACTGCTGTATCTGACATCTAATGTTTTTTTGTTATTGTCCGAGTTGTTTCCTTATTTTTTCTGAGTTGTTTGGTAATAACCCCATGGTTGACCTATGTCTTCTTGAAAAAATATTGCTGAGATGTCTACAAGATTCCGGACGGCATGTCTGATTGACTGGATTCCATAGTTTTAATATGTGTTACTATGGCTGACCCTGGTACTGTGTGCGACTTAGGAGGTTCCGTAGAATTGGTAGAGATAGGGATGAGGAGAAGAATTATGAGCTGGTGTCACCAGACTATGAGGAGAGGGTTTGATTTCCTTCCTTGTTGTGGCCTTATAATGTAGCATGGATGAGGCTTCTATTATTGCCCCCTGGTTTGGTTTGGCTGATTTTGAAAGTGCATCAGCTCGGGCATTCTGCTCCCGAGGTATGTGTCGAACTTTAAATTCCCCGAATTGTCCGAGCTGTTGGTACTGGCTGATTTTGAAAGTGCACCAGCTCGGGCATTCTGCTCCCGAGGTATGTGTCGGGCTTCATATTCCCCGAAATGTCCGAGCTGTTTTCTGTTTTTGTCCAGGGTCCCCCGAATTTTCTGAGCTGTTCTCTAGTTTTGTCCAGGGTCTCCCGAATTACCCGAGGTATTTTTTCATGGTGGGATCCTCAGCTTGGTTGCTCCCTTCTATTTGTGAGGTGACTACTTGTGAATCACTGGACATGGTAAGCTCCTACCTTCTTTAGCTAGCCTTAAACCAGCGAGTAGCACCTCGTATTCAACTTGGTCATTTAGCTTGATTTGGCTTCCCTGATCGCTTTATATAATTACGCCTGCACCACTCCCGGTTTTGTTTGAAGAGTCGCCCATGTAGAGTTTCCAATTTGTAGGATTTCCCGGGGTGTCAGTGTACTCTGTAATAAAGTTGGCCAGATACTGTGATTTGATGGCTGTTTGAGCTTTATGTCGAAGATCGATTTTGGATAACTTGACTGCCCACTGTAGAATTCTTCCTGCTAAGGCTGTTTTCTGTAGGATGCCTTCTATGGGCTGGTTGGTCCGAACTCTGATAGTGTGAGCTTGAAAGTATGGGTGGAGTCATCGAGAGGTGAGTATGAGGGCGTAGGTGAACTGCTCTATCTCTTGATAGTTTAGTTCGGCCCCTTGTAGAGCCTTGATGATGAAGTAGACGAGTTGTTGCCCACTTTTGTCTTCTTTAACTAGTGATGAGGCTATTACCCGACTTCCCACTACGAGGTATAATATGAGCTTTTCACTTTCCCTTGGTTGGGTAAGAATGGGTGGTTGCCCCAAGAATTTTCAAAATCTCGGAAGGCTTGTTTGCACCCCGTAGTCCTATTCAAACCTCTCTCCCTTCCTTAATATACCTCTTTGAGGTGTCTTTTGCGAGATGATTTAGAGATCCTTCCTCCTGCGAATCCTCCATGAACATGTCTCTCAGGGGTGTGAGGTGGACGTTCAACTTGTCCGACCTCTTTGGTGTGAGGAGGACCTTCTATTCGTCCGACCTCTTTGGTATGAGGTGGACCTCCAACTCATCCGACCTCTTCGTCTCTTCTTCTCTTTCTGGGATCATCTGTTTTACTGGCTAAGTGCCGATCTAGTCTTTGGTGTGAGGTGGACCTTCAACTCATCCAACATCTTTGGTGTGAGGTGGACCTTCAACTTGTCCGACCACTTTGGTGTGAGATAGACCTTCAACTTTGTCCGATCTCTTTGGTGTGAGGTTGACCTTCAACTTTGTCCGACCTCTTTGGTGTGAGGTGGACCTTCAATGCGTCCGACTTCTTTGGTGTGAGGTGGACCTTCAACTCGTCTGACCTCTTTGGTGTGAGGTGGACCTTCAACTTGTCCGACCTCTTTGGTATGAGGTGGACCTTCAACTTGTCCACCACTTTGGTGTGAGATAGACCTTCGACTTTGTTCGACCTCTTTGGTGTGAGGTGGACCTTCAACGCGTCCGACCTCTTTGGTGTGAGGTGGGCCTTCAACGTGTCCGACCTCTTTGGTGAATGAATCTTGGTCCTTGCAGGAGCTATCCTCATGAGAGGATCGATTAGCTTTGGCCTTGAGATCGGCTTCGAGTTTTACGAGTTTGTCCTCCAATTCCCGGCGTCGCTTTATCTCCCTTTGTAGGTCTCTCTCAACCAGTCGTTGATGTAGGACTTCTTCTTCCAGTTATTTTAAACGGTCTTGAAGTGCCTCCATGGCTTCCGCATTTGGAGAATCCTTTTCGTTGTTAAGTTGAGGAGTATCCTTTGGTGTAGTATCCGCGTTTTTGTGCGGCGTTTTGACTTGTTGGACTTGGTGGTGGTGCTAATCCTTCGTCCCGGAAGGTGGGGGGTACCTGCAAGGGACTCCGATGCTTAAGTTAGCAAGGGTATTAAGCAGGTATTGAGTAGTATCAGAGTATGAGTTATACCTGGGTGCTCCAGTGTATTTATAATGGTGAGGAGTGACCTCTCTGGAGATAAGATAGTTATCTTATCTTATCTTATCTTATCCTTGAGTGAAGTCATCTTATCTTTAGGGGAACTGCCTTTATCTTTCTGGGCTTTGGCTACCTTTAGATTGGGTTGTGTTCCTTTATTTTGGGCCTGCTTTGGGCTCCTTTGGCGATTTGACCGAGCTCTTTGAGAAGAGGTCGGATAGTCTTACCTGAAGAGGTCGGTCGGCTTGTCGCTAAACATCTCGGGTCGGACAGCTTGACCTAGGGTATGAACAGCTGCTTTTGTTGGTAGACTTTGTATGCCTAGACATGTTTTGTTGAATCTTTTCATGTAGTTGCGAAGGCTCTCCCGATCTCCTTGCTTGATCCCTAATAGGCTCGGTGCGTGTTTGGCTTTGTCCTTCTGGATGGAGAATAACGGATTGCATCTGAGGCCTTCGGGAGATACATCCTGCTTCTGAAATTGCTAAGATGATGGCTTGGATCCGATGTGCCGTCGTACGGAGTCATGTCAGGAGTTTTGAAGTCCTTTAGGACCTTTAGCTTTCATGATCTCTTTGGTGAATGGATCTTGGTCCTTGCGGGAGCTATCCTCATGAGAGGATCGATTAGCTTTGGCCTTGAGATCGGCTTCGAGTATTAGGAGTTTGTCCTCCAATTCTCGGCGTCGCCTTTTCTCCCTTTGTAGGTCTTTTTCGGCCTTTCGTTGATGTAGGGCTTCTTTTGTTTTAAACGGTCTTGAAGCGCCTCCATGGCTCCCGTGTTTGGAGAATTCTTTTCGTTGTTAAGTTGAGGAGTATCCTTTGGTGTAGTGTCCGCATTTTCGTGCAGCGTTATATCCTCTATATCTGAATCGTGGTCGTTGTCATGGTCGTCAGCCATGGTGATGGGATGACTTCCAGGTTCCCCGGCAACGGCGCCAACGTTTTGAGGGTTACCTGAAACTATAGGTCAATCTCAGACGAGATCTTTAGTGCTGGTCGGCACGGTTGTGTCCGACTTGCTGATGGTGGCCGGGGCCGCCGTGTCCGACTTATTGGGCTTGGTGGTGCTGCTGATCCTTCGTCACCAGAGGGTGGTGGTACCTGCAAGGGACTCTGATGCTTAAGTTAGCAAGGGGATTAAGCAGGTTTTTAGTAGAATCAGAATATGAGCTATACCTGGGTGCTCCAGTGTATTTATAATGGTGTGAAATGACCTTTTTAGATAAGATAAGTTAATTATCTTATCTTATCTTATTTTATCTTATCTTTGACTGAGGTCATCTTATCTTTTGGGAAACCGCCTTTATCTTTTCTGGGCTTTAGCTGCCTTTAGATTGGGCTGTGTTTCTTTGTTTATCTTATCTTTAGAGCACTTTTTTTATTATATTCATTGGATATCGGATTAGGCCCAATTTATTGTTACATTCTTTTTTTTTGTGATTATATTCTTTACATAAAAATTTTATCATTCACTTATATTAAAAAAAATTATCACTTATATTTTTAAAAAAAATAAAAAANAAATAAAAAATTATTAGGTATTACTATTATTATTAAATGATAAATATTTTAGTTGTTCTTTGATTATTTCACAATATATTATATAATACAATAATATTGTATATATTATTCATTTTATTTTAATATAATTTGGTTGATTATCAATTAAATAAATTAAACAGTTTAATTAAACTTTTGAATTGGTAGTTTTAACAATTTAATTTCTAATTTAACTTTTAAAGTCGTGAGAGTTTTAATTTATATATTTTTAGAATTTATATTAGAATATATTTATATTTAAATGTGTTTGTTTATAATTTTATATTTAAATTTAGTATAATTTGATTATTTTGGTTGAACCACAATTAAATCGGTTAAATTATGGTTAAACTTATAAAATTGTGAACCAATAACTAAAAGAGTTTGAGTTTAACTAAGTTAATTTTATGTATGCATTTTTTACATTCTCATTCTCATTCTCGTTCTCGTCCTTCTTTTTTTTCTTCCTCCTCCTCCACTTTCATTATCATCATCATCACAATCCTGTCCTCTGATCTTCTTCCATCTCATCCTCCTCCTTTTTTCTCTTTTTTCTTCTCTTTCTCCTCCTCAGCTCTTCCTTTTTTTTCTAGTTTGATTTCTTCTTCTTTTTCTTTACAATCAGTTTAACGATAACAAAAGTGACACAAGAAATTTTTATTAGTAATACAAAATTTTCATAAATAACACAAGAAATCTTTTAAAGGTTTTGGGGTCAAAATTATGAAATTTCTTCTGTCACGATTAAAATGTTTTACTGCTACTTCTAATAAAGTTTACAGAAGTCAAAACCTTCTTCTTCTTTTTCTGCTTCTTCTTGTTTTACATTCTCATCATTCTTTTTATTTCACCCTCTTAACAAGAGCTTGTGTCTCGATTAAGAACTTTCAGTGTCAAAATTAAAAAATTTCCTGTGTCACGGTTAAAATTTTTGATACTATTTTTCTGATAAATTCTACACAACTCGAATCTGTCCATCCTCTTCTTCTTCATCAACTTTTTTCTCTTTTTCATATTCATTTTCTCCTTTTTATTTCACCTTATCAGCATTCTTCTTGTTTTATCTTTTTAATAAGAATAAAAATTAAAAATTAAAAAAATAAAAAATACTACAATAATTACTAGGAGGATGAGGAGTAGTAATAGAAGAAAAAATAGAAAAGAACACAATAACATCAACAATAAAAAAAATGATGATAAAGAGAAAATACGTAAAAAGAAGAAAAAATACAAAGAAAAAAAAGTATATGATTCACGTATACTAGGGTTGGAAATTTATACCCTATCTGCGGGTACCCAATTCAGACCAATCCGTTCTGGTAGTTTGTCTATCCTACCCGCTGCGGGTAGGGTAAGGTGCGGTGCAAGTTCACCTGCAGGTAGGATAGGGTATGACTTCAGGGTATATCCTACCCGACCCTACTTACACCCCTAATATATCATATAATATATATGTAAAAGTTATTGTGTAAAAAATCTCCAATAAGCTTTTATTGTGCCTATTAGGATTGGCTGGTGCTCTACTAGGGTTTCATTGTGCTTATTAGGGCGGCTGCTACATGACAAATTTCACACCAAATCAATCACCAATCATTGTGATGCAACATGGATGACATGCGAAGAGATCCTAATATAGAGAACATTGGCAGTGGGGGAAGTGAGGAAGATATAGTAGTGCTAGAAGAGACGGATATTTCTCATGGTGTAAAGGCATGCACAAAGAGCTTAACAGGTCGAATTTTTTCAGCACGAAAATTCTCTGCGGGTACCATAGAGAATGCACTGTCTGCAATTTGGGATAAACCAACAGGGTTCAGAGTAGTCAATCAAGGGATTAACCAGTTTCAGTTCTTCTTTGATGTGCAACAATGGATTGACACACGAAATTCTGAAGAGAATTCAGATTCAAAATTCCCTATTTGGGTGCAATTTTGGGGTGTCCCTGAATGTTATAAGACGTTGGACGTTCGGCGAAAACTTGGTGAAAAACTGGGAGAACTTATGGAGATAGGAATTGTTCATACCCTGGGTCAAGCTGTCCGACCCGGGATGTTCTACAGACAAAGCGACCGACCTCTTCAGGTCAGGCCGACCCGACCTCTTCTCAAAGAGCTCGGCCAAGTCTCCAGGAAAGCCCAAAGAAGGGCCCTAATGGAGGACCGCGTACCAAAGCCCAAGGCAGTCCAAACCCGCAGGGAGAAGGGCGGTTCCCTTGAAGATAAGATGACCTCACTCAAAAGATAAAGATAAAATAAGATAACTAACTTATCTTATCTAAGAAGGCCACTCTACACTATTATCAATACGCTGGAGCACCCAGGTATAACTCATACTCTGATTCTACTAAAAATCTACTTAATACCCTTGCTAACTTAAGCATCGGAGTCCCTTGCAGGTACCACCACCCTCCGGTGATGAAGGATCAGCACCATCACCCAGTTCAACATGTCAGACACAACAGCTCCGACCAGTACAGAAGATCTCATCCGAGATCGACCTACAGTTTCAGGTAACCCTCGGAACATTGGCGCCGTTGCCGGTGAACCTGGAAGTCATCCCATCATCATGGCGGATGACCATGACAACGACCACAATTCAGATCTAGAGGATAGAACACTGCACAAAAAATGCGGACACCACACCAAAGGATATGTTCTGAGGGTTACCTGAAACTATAGGTCGACCTCGGATGAGATCTTCTGTAGTCGTCAGAGCTACTGTGTCCGACTTGTTGGACTTGGTGGCAGTACTGATTCCTTCGTCCCCGGAAGGTGGGGGGTACCTGCAAGGGACTCCGATGCGTAAGTTAGCAAGGGTATTAAATAGGTATTTAGTAGAATCAGAGTATGAGTTATACCTAGGTGCTCCAGTGTATTTATAATGGCGTAGAGTGACCTTCTTAGATAAGATAAGTTAGTTATCTTATCTCATCTTTATCTCATCTTCAAGCGAGGTCATCTTATAGGGGAACCGCCCTTCTCTCTGTAGGCTTGGGCTGCCCTTGGATTTGGGTCATGTTCCTCTATTTGGGCCCTTTATTGGGCTTTCCTAGTAGTTTGGCCGAGCTCTCTGTGAAGAGGTCAGGTTGTCACGACCTAAAGAGGTCGGTCGCTTTGTCTGTAGAACATCTCGGGTCAGACAGCTCGACCCAGGGTATGAACAGTGCCCCTGCTCGAGTTCGGTCTTTATTTGGAGGTATAGTTGATGGTGTTTTTGTGGAAAAACGAATTTCCAACACACAAATCCAACCGGCAAGTGTACCGGGTCGCATCAAGTAATAATAACTCACAAGAGTGAGGTCGATCCCACAGGGATTGATGGATCAAGCAACTTTAGTGGGTGATTAGTTTAGTCAAGCTAACATTGAGTGAATTGTGTGAGGTTGATCAACAGAAAGTAAATTGCAAGGAATTTAAAAGATGCAGAAAATAAAATTGCAGGAAACTTAAAGAACAAGAAAATAAAAGAGCTGAAACTTAAATTGCACGAAATGTAAATTGCATTAAATGTAAAGGGGATTGGGAACAAGGAGATTAAAGCAAGCAGCAAGCAGAACCTGGAACAATTGCATAAGAATTAAATTGCATGAAAAGTAAAAGGACTTGGGTGCTGGGAACTAAAATTCAACAAGAGAATGCTCACTGAAATTTTGCAGAAGAATAACAAGAGAAATCTTAGACCAAGAGGGAAACAGAATTCCTTCACTCTTAATCCCCGATTTAAGACAGAAAAAACTAAAGGAGAGAACTCTCAAATCCTAATGCTCTCTAGTGGAGCTTGCCTTTCTAATTCAGCTCCCCCCTTTTCTGAAATGAGAGTGATGCCTTTATATAGGCTTCTTACAAAATGAAAATAAAATGAAATTGAAATTAAAAACAAATTCACAAAAATGAAATTCCTAATCTAGCTTCTCTGTGTGCCTTTGAGTCATGTTGAGAGGGCTTTTGCTTGCTTTGGATTTGAGGGAGAATGGGTCTTGGATGGCCTTGATTCAATTTAGTGAGGACTTGAATTAAATTGAATTTTGGCCCATATGTTGCTCCCAGGAGGCTGCCCTGCCCTTGTGGAGGGCAGAGCAGGGAAATTGTGCGTGCGACTCATTGCGTGCGAGCTTGTTGTGTGAGGATGCTGCCCTGCCCTTGTGGAGGGCAGGACAATGTTGCCTTGGTGTGTCTTGTGCGCGCACCACGTTCCTTGACCGTGCCATGATGCGCTTGTGTGCGCCAAGCCTAAGCCTTTACTTCCTTGAAGGTCTTGTGTTCGAAACTTGGTGGAGGAAGTTGTTGCAATTTTTCCTTGAATTTTCATGAATAGAACACGACATTGCCCTCCAAGAAGGCATTCTGCTCTCCTTGAGGGCAGACTTCCTTGGTTTCCTTGTGTCTCCCTCTTCGAGCCTTGGTGGAAGCATTTTGGTTTATTTTCACTTGTTTTTGGCCCTTAAAGATGCCTTTCGTTCCTGCCTTAATTGTACGCCAAATATGGTTTGCTATATATCGTTGGAAAGCTCTGAATGTCAGCTTTCCAACGCAACTAGAAGCACATCAATTGGACGTCTGTAGCTCAAGTTATAGCCCTTTGAAGGAG
>NC_029781.3:36394703-36398550 GCF_000817695.3 Arachis duranensis
TATTTGCTTCTTCAAGGTTTTCATGATTTCAAAAGTTTTCACAAAATGTACTAGATGAAAAACTTCAATTAAATAAAATCCAATGCAACTGAGCAACAATCAAACATATTAGCTTTCCAATACTTGTATGCACATGCTAAATTCTTCTTTAATTCCTTGTTTGTTTATGATCATGATGCTTTTTTGCTTTTGAATTCACAAAACTCAAGTTGGTAGTCATAATGTCACAACAACCTATTTCAAATCAGATTCAAGCTATGCTTAGTCATACCACACATGTATACAGAAAATATAAAGACAATCATGCAATTTAAAATGATGGAAATAAATGAGAAGAAAAGGAACTCTACAACCTTGTAGTTCATCTTCATTACTGTTGTCCTTTTTCTCCAATTCTTCCCTTTCCCTTGCCAAACTTAGAGTGCTTGCTCATCCTCAAGCAACAATTAGAACAATGGCTATGGGGCTAAGATGGATCATGAATGTCTTATGCAATGAAATGTTAGCATTACATGTTGCAAGCAAGCAAAAATGAAAAATAATAATCAAGGCACAAGAGACAGCGACATTTTGATTGCAAGCATAAGAAGGTGTGCACAATACTTTGCATAAAGAATAAGTGGCACACCAAACTTAGTGTGACACTTTCACTTGGAATTGATGCAAGTATTCAGTAAAGATTTGAAGCAAATTGTGTTGCATAGCAACACCAAACTTAGAATGCAATCCTATGTCCACTTATTTGAATTAAAACCAAGCAAATGAAACTGTTATTTATTAATTACAATCACCAAGCTAAGAATCTGTCATTAATAAAGCTCTCTTGGTAATGTATTAACAAACACAATAAATAAGCAAACTAAAATGAAAGCATTAAAAACAAAGAATTAACTAAAGTAAACAGAATAACAAAATATCAAACCAAAAGAAAATTAACACTGCAAAGACATTATGGTTATGCAGACAAGTGGTGTTGTTGAATGATTTGCATAGAAAAATAGGTGGCACACCAAACTTAGAATCTTGGTGAGTCACTTTCATTTTTTGATTTGATGCAATCATCCAAAAAGATTGAAAACAATGTGTTGCATGGCAACACCAAACTTAGAATGTAACTGTTCATACCCTGGGTCAAGCTGTCCGACCCGGGATGTTTAGCGACAAGACCGACCGACCTCTTCAGGTCAGACTATCCGACCTCTTCTCAAAGAGCTCGGCCAAATGCCCGACCTCTTCTCAAAGAGCTCGGCCAACACGCCAAAGGAGCCCAAAGCAGGCCCAAAACGAAGGAACACAACCCAATCTAAAGGCGGTTAAAGCCTAGAAAGATAAGGGCAGTTCCCGGAACACAGCCCAACCTAAAGGCAGCTAAAGCCCAGAAAGATAATGGCGGTTCCCTTGAAGATAAGATGACCTCACTTAAAGATAAGGTAAAGATAAGATAAGATAACTAACTTATCTTATCCACAAGAGGCCACATCTCACCATTATAAATACACTGGAGCACCCAGGTATAACTCATACTCTGATTCTACTCAATACCTGTTTAATACCCATGCTAACTTAAGCATCGGAGTCTCTTGCAGGTACCCCCCACCCTTCGGTGATGAAGGATCAGCAGTGCAGCCAGTCCAACAAGTCGGACATGACAGTTCCGGCAGTCTCCCACCAGCCGGACACGTTAGCACCAACCAGTACAGAAGATCTTGTCCGAGATCGACCTCCAGTTTCAGGTAACCCTCGGAACATTGGCGCCGTTGCCGGGGAACCTGGAAGTCATCCCAACACCATGGCGGACGACCATGACAACGACCATGATCCAGATCTAGAGGATAGAACGTCGCATAAAAATGCGGACGCCACCCCCAAAAGCACACCCCAAAACGGGAGAGATAAGTAACCTACAAAACACAGAAATCATGGAAGCACTACAAGATTCAACAAAATATATCTGGACATACAAAGTCTGCCAACAGAAGCAGCTATCAGGGGTCTCATCAATGGTCTATGAGAAGGACCTTTTAGCCACTTAATATCCAAGAAGCACCCAAACATCTCAGAATGAGGTACAGGAACGAGCAGAGAAATACATCAACATGGAGGAGAACTCTCGACTAGGAGAGAGCTCAAAACTCGGATTCTCCTAATCCACCACAGGACAAGGATGAAAAAACCAGGAAGAAAGAAGACTAACCAATTGAGAAACCTATCTCTTGTGAATGTTTAACGAGAAATACGCAACACTGAGAAAATCTCACCACCTCTCCCAATCAAAAGCAGAAAGGCCAAAGAGGTCGAACAAGTTGAAGGTGTACCTCACACCAAAGAGGTCGGATAAGTTGAAGATCCACCTCACAACAAAGAGGTCGGACGTGTTGAAGGTCCACCTCACACCAAAGAGGTCGGGTGAGTCGAAGGTCCACCTCAGACCAAAGAGGTCGGACGAATTAAAGGTCTACCTCAGACCAAAAGAGGTCGGGCAAAGGCCCACCTCACACCAAAGAAGTCGGACGCGTTGAAAGGTCCACCTCACACCAAAGAGGTCGGGTGAGTTGAAGGTCCACCTCAGACCAAAGAGGTCGGACGAATTAAAGGTCTACCTCAGACCAAAGAGGTCGGGCAAAAGTCCACCTCACACCAAAGAGGTTGGACAAAGGTCCACCTCACACCAAAGAGGTCGGACGAGTTGAAGGCCCACCTCAAACCGAAGAGGTCGGACAAAGGTCCACCTCACATCAAAGAGGCCGAACAAAGTTGAACGTCTACCTCACACAAAAGAAGTCGGACAACTTGAAGGAAGAGGTCGGACGAGTTAAACGTCCACCTCACACCGAAGAAGTCGGACGAGCTGAACTTCCGTCTCACACCCCTGAGAGACATGTTCATATGATAAATGGAGGATTCGCAGGAGGAAGGATCTCTAAATCATCTTGCAAAAGACACCTCAAAGAGGTATCTTAAGGAAGGAAGAGAGGTTTGGAAAGGACAACGGAATGCGAACAAGCCTTCCGAGATTTCAAAAATTCTTGGGACAACCACCCATTCTCACCAGACCTTGGGAAAGTGAAGAACTCATATTATACCTCACAGTGGGAAGTCGGGCAATAGCCTCAGCACTAGTCAGAGAAGACGAAAGTGGGAAACAACCAATTTACTTCATCAGCAAAGCTCTACAAGGGGCCGAACTAAACTATCAAAAGATAGAAAAAGTTCGCCTACTCCCTCGTACTCACCTCTCAACAAACTCCACCCATACTTTCAAGCTCACACTATCAGAGTTCGGACCAACCAGCCATAACAGGCATCCTACAGAAAACAAACTTAGCTGGAAGAATCCTATAGAGGATAGCTCGGATAATTCGGGGAACCCTGGACAAAACCATAGAACATCTCGGACAATCCAGGGGACCCTGGACAAAAACAGAAAACGGCTCGGACAAATCGGGGAAAATGAAGTCCGACACATACCTCGGGAGCAGAATGCCCAAGCTGATGCATTTTCAAAACTAGCCAACCAAGGGGCAATAACAAAAGCTTTATCCAGGCTACATTACAAGACCACAACAAATCGATCTCAAAGGCGGTATAAGGAATGTACTCAGGGTCAGCCACAGTAACACGCATTAAAACTATGAAATCCAGCTAATCAGACATGCTGTCCGAGATCTTAGTAGACATCTCAAAGACATAGGTCGACTATGGGATTACTACCAAACACCTCAAGCAAATCAGGAAACAACTCGGACAATAACAGCAAAACATCAAGTGACAGACATGGTAGTAAAAGGGAAACCCCAGGACTCACACGAAAGTCCAGGGGCACCCTTTGGAGGCAACAATAGGGCAG
>NC_029781.3:36398637-36421262 GCF_000817695.3 Arachis duranensis
CCCCCCACAAGCCAATGGACAAGCAGAAGCTACCAACAAAGTCATACTAGCTAGGTTAAAATGGAGACTACAGGACGTAAAGGGAGCTTGGGCTGAAGAGCTCCCTCAAGTCCTATGGGCATATCGGACAACTCCACATTCCACCGCAAAGGAGTCACCTTTCCGATTAGCTTACGGAATGGAGGCAATAATCCCAGTGGAGGTCGAAGAGGGATCGCCCAAAGTGATCCACTACAGTGAAGAGGCCAACTCCCAACTTCAAAAGGAAGAACTCGACCTACTTCCAGAAACCCGAGAAAGAGCTCGGATCAAGGAAGAGGCGTTAAAGCGTCAAATGGCCTCAAGATATAATCGGAAGGTAATCTAGCAACAAACGATCTCATCCTAATCCGAAATGACATCGGAACAAGTCGACCGGGAGAAGAGAAGCTAGCAGCCAAAAGACCATACCAAGTTGTTTAGAAGAATTGGGAAAGGTTGCTACAAAGTGTCCAACCTTGAAGGGCAAGAGCTACCAAGGTCATGGCATGCTTGCAATCTAAAAAGGGCGCCAGGCCGAGATCCAAAAAAGATTTCCCGACCTAGAAAGGTAAGTACTAACATGTACACACTCTTATCTTCATTTTATTGTTTAAAAGATTGCAGATTCCCTAAAAAGTTTCCTACCAAGACGCCCGACTACGGCAGGTCGGCAAGGTGAACACCAAATTCACCGCCCGATCATGACAAAGTCGGCAAAGATGAAAACCAAATTCATCATCCGATTACTTTAACTTAGAAGGGCCCGACATGACAGAGACGGCCCAAAATGAAAAGTTATAAAAGTAATCCCTGAAAGAGGTCTGACAAAGATCCAAGAAAGAGGATTACAAAAATAACTTGGAGAAGGGACTGACGTAAAGAAGTCGTCCCATAAACAAAAAAGTTATAAAAAGTAATCCCTGAAAGAGACCTGACAAAGGTCCAAGAAAGAGGATTACGAAATAACTTAGAAGAGATTGACATAAAGAAGTCGGTCTCCTACAACGGACAATTTATAAAAGTAATCCCTGAAAGAGACCTAACAAAGGTTCAAGAAAGAGGATTACAAAAATAACTTAGAAGGGCCCGACATGAAGAAGTCAACCCGAGCCAATTAAAGCGACAGATTGGACCGACGAGAAGAAGTCGGACCAACAAAAGCTACAGCTTGGACCGACAAGAAGAAGTCGGACTAACAAAAAACGTGCGCTAAACGGACATAGCTCCGGCCAAAAAGCCACAGCTCCACGACAAGGCTATCAAAAATTGTTCAAAAGTGACTAAAAAGTGTTCTATGAGAACACTAAAAAGTCGTCGGACAAGTTAGCCCCAAGGACCACCTCGACCAAGCAGAAAGTAGACAAAACCAGAAGTGATCAAAAGAGGTCGGATAACAAAGTACCGACACTCTACAAGGATCCACAAAGGGGACAAAGACATCTCGCAAACGGCCAAGGAAAGGTCAAAAGACCAAAGCCAGAAGTGCTTCACTGAAAAGTACGAAGTCTTGAAAAAAGACACTACTTAAAAAGCGAAAAGCACGGCCTCAAAGACGGCGCTAAAAAGTCATCCAAACAAACTATAGAAAGTTGTCGGATTATGACTAAAAAGCCCGAGCAGTGAAGACAAACAAGTCGGAAGAAGGCTGAAAAGACCTCTCAACAAACTAAAAAGGGGCAACACCAAACTCGCACAAGGAGAAACTACTCAAGATCGACCAAAGTCAGGATGCTTGAGCACGACTTCCTCAAAGAGATCAAAAATCTGAAAGCACGATTTCACGGAAAGATTCGAACTCAAGCAGGGGCAAAGTTGTACAGGTCGACGTCAGCTAAAAAGAGGCGCAAGTACGATCTCAAAAGAGAACAAGCTAAAAAGTTAGGAAACAACTTAAGACTCAAATGTGCTTAGCCAAAAGGGATACAACCCCACTCAAGGAAGGCACAATCTCAAACAGGGCTACGTACGTTATCCGAGACTAAAAAGGGTTCTAAAAAGTCATTGGACAAGTCACTAAAAGCCCGGATATCAAGCCACAAGGATAACTTCGCCAAAGCAGAGGGTTATCAACACAAAAGCAAGGCGGGACCCAGAAGGCAAGGGTAGAAAACCCACACTACCACTCAAAAAATGACGGACTGTGAAGTACCAAACCTCTAGAAAATCCAGATTGCAAAGCAATGAAGAAACAAGCCAGACAGATGCTTGAGCACGACTTCCAAAGAGATCGAAGCTCTGAAAAGCATGATCTCATGGAAAGATCGAACTCAAGCAGGGGCACTGTTCATACCCTGGGTCAAGCTGTCCGACCCGGGATGTTTAGCGACAAGACCGACCGACCTCTTCAGGTCAGACTATCCGACCTCTTCTCAAAGAGCTCGGCCAAATGCCCGACCTCTTCTCAAAGAGCTCGGCCAAATGCCCGACCTCTTCTCAAAGAGCTCGGCCAACACGCCAAAGGAGCCCAAAGCAGGCCCAAAACGAAGGAACACAACCCAATCTAAAGGCGGTTAAAGCCTAGAAAGATAAGGGCAGTTCCTTAGAAGATAAGATGACCTCATTCAAAGATAAATATAAGATAAGATAAGATAACTAACTTATCTTATCTAAGAAGGTCACTCTACACCCTTATAAATACACTGGAGCACCCAGGTATAACTCATACTCTGATTCTACTCAATACCTGTTTAATACCCATGCTAACTTAAGCATCGGAGTCTCTTGCAGGTACCCCCCACCCTTCGGTGATGAAGGATCAGCAGTGCAGCCAGTCCAACAAGTCGGACATGACAGTTCCGGCAGTCTCCCACCAGCCGGACACATTAGCACCAACCAGTACAGAAGATCTTGTCCGAGATCGACCTCCAGTTTCAGGTAACCCTCGGAACAGTAACCATATGCCAATTTATTGAATTTAAACAAAGTAAAGAAAGAAAACAAAGCAGAGAAGAGAAATTATACCTACGGTTGGGTTACCTCCCAACAAGTGCTCTTTTAGTGTCATTAGCTTGACATGTTATTCTTCACTTTCTTCCTTTTCTTCCAGTTTGTTAAGAGGAATGACCTCAAAGGAGGAGAAGTTCCAGCTATTGTCCCCTTTCTTGGTTTCCTCTCAGCAAGCTTTCTTTTGAAATTGGCTTGATTGAGCTTGCTTGCTTGATCAGGGGCATGATTGGTGCTCTTGTTAGTTGCCTTCACTTCTTTGGATTCATGAATTGGTTGCTGTGTGATTTTTGGAGTTTGATCTTCATCCAGAGCCTTTTGAATTGGTGGTTCAATGAGCTTGTCCTTCATGTGCCTCTCTATTTCCCTTAAGTTTGGACGTTCTTGATTGTCCTCCTCACTAGCTTGTTCTTCCACTTCCTATTTTACACTCAATATTTGCTTTAATAGCTCTTTCATGGAGGAGGTTTGTTGATCTTCCCAAGCTTTCTTCATCTCCTCTTCATACCTTTCAATCATGGATTCAAGTGTTGAGGTATTTTGGTCCAAGAAAGTTTGTGAGAGTTGTGAGTTGTCATGTGCTCTTGTCATCTCAAGTGGCTTCTGTGAATATGCAAGTTCAGGTTCAAATGTTTCCACCACCTCTTTTTTCTTCACTAAAAATTCACTTGACTCAGTAGCCTCTTCCTCTTGTTTTTCCTCCTTCTTCGTTGCACTCACCAATTGAGCTAGCTGCACTTCCATATTTTTGAGGGAGTTTTCTTGTTCTTTCCAAACTTTTGTTGTTTCCTCCTCATATTTTTTGAACATGGACTCAAGCTTTGAGAACCTTGAGTGGTTCATGGAAGTTTGTGTGGGTGGTGAGTTTTGAAAGGGACTTTCTATTGAAGTATGGTCAAGTGATGATGTCTTTGGATGAATATCATATGGAGCACTAGAATTCCCTTCCTAGCCACCATTAGAATCATGACTTGCATCATTTTGTGGTGGAGGGAAATATCCCATATGATTTTCTTTCTCATCTTGTGGTTCTAAAGCATAGCTCCATGAATTGGAGTGCCTAGAATTTGAAGTTTCTTGGTGATATTCCCAACCACCATTAGAGATTGGTGATGGTGGGTGATATCCCATAAAATTTTGTTTGACCATAAGATGAGTTGAACTCCATTTGTATTTTGTAAACATCAATGAAATTTGAAATTCATGTCATAGAGAAAGAATTTCTTAGTGAGGCAATCACTCAAACACCTTGGTTTTAATCTACAGCAGAAAACAAAAATAAAGAAAATGCTTGATCTAGACTTCTCACCCACTTAATCATTGTTGATCTAAATCAATCCCCGGCAACGGCGCCAAAAACTTGATGGTGTTTTTGCGGAAAAACGAATTTCCAACACACAAATCCAACCGGCAAGTGTACCGGGTCGCATCAAGTAATAATAACTCACAAGAGTGAGGTCGATCCCACAGGGATTGATGGATCAAGCAACTTTAGTGGGTGATTAGTTTAGTCAAGCTAACATTGAGTGAATTGTGTGAGACTGTAGCCAATAGAATGTAAATTTACAGGAATTGTAAAGTGCAGAAAGTAACTTGCATAGAAACTTAAAGAGCAAGAAAAGTAAATTGGCAAAATCTTAAATGACAAGAAATGTAAATTGCATCAAATGTAAAGGGGATTGGGTGCAGGGAATTAAAACTTCAACAAGAAAATGTAAAGTGCAATCAAGCAAAGAAGTAAAAGATGAAGTACGTGCAGCAGATTCATACAGAAATGAAAAATTGCTTGAAGAATTAAAAATAGAAAGCGATGCTTAATTTGCAGTAATTTAAATGAATGTTGAAGATCTCAGGGAATCAATGAGACTAGAAAACAAGTCTAGATCTCAAGCCCTTCCTTGATTCAACAGAAAACAAGTTTGTAGAAGAAAGAAGAAATGAAGCAGCAAATGAAAACTCAAATTCAACTATCAATTCTCTGAAATTATGCAGAAGAACAACCAAGAGAGATCTTAGACCAAGAAGGAAACAGAATTCCTTCACTTTTCAATCCAAGATTCAGATTTAACAAGGAAAATTAAAAGAGAGAGCTATCTACTACTACTACTCCCTAATGGAGCCAGCCTCCTCTCTTTTCTGAAATGAGAGTGATGCCTTTATATAGGCTTCTTACAAAATGAAAATAAAATGAAATTGAAATTAAAAACAAATTCACAAAAATGAAATTCCTAATCTAGCTTCTCTTTGTGCCTTTGAGTCATGTTGAGAGGGCTTTTGCTTGCTTTGGATTTGAGGGAGAATGGGTCTTGGATGGCCTTGATTCAATTTGGTGAGGACTTGAATTAAATTGAATTTTGGCCCATATGTTGCTCCCAGGAGGCTGCCCTGCCCTTGTGGAGGGCAGAGCAGGGAAATTGTGCGTGCGGCTCATTGCGTGCGAGCTTGGTGTGTGAGGATGCTGCCCTACCCTTGTGGAGGGCAGGGCAATGTTGCCTTGGTGTGTCTTGTGCGCGCACCACGTTCCTTGACCGTGCCATGATGCGCTTGTGTGCGCCAAGCCTAAGCCTTTACTTCCTTGAAGGTCTTGTATTCGAAACTTGGTGGAGGAAGTTGTTGCAATTTTTTCCTTGAATTTTCCTGAATAGAACACGACATTGCCCTCCAAGAGGGCATTCTGCTCTCCTTGAGGGCAGACTTCCTTGGTTTCCTTGTGTCTCCCTCTTCGAGCCTTGGTGGAAGCATTTTGGTTTATTTTCGCTTGTTTTTGGCCCTTAAAGATGCCTTTCGTTCCTGCCTTAATTGTACGCCAAATATGGATTGCTATATATCATTGGAAAGCTCTGAATGTCAGCTTTCCAACGCAACTAGAAGCACATCAATTTGACGTTTGTAGCTCAAGTTATAGCCCTTTGAAGTAGGCATGGTCATGCTGTGAACGGCCAGATTTTAACTTAGCGAAAATTTGCTCCAACCTCACTTTGTTTCATCATGATTCTGCCCTGCCCTTGGCAAGGGCAGGGCAGTGTGCGTGCTGGTTGTTTTCTTCTTTGATTTGGTCATGGGCCATGCTTTTAAAAGCGTGGCCTAAGGCACCAAAGTGTACCCCAACTTCAAAGTGTACCCCAAAGCTCTTTTTTTCTCCTTTTTTTGTGCTTCTTTGCTTCTTTTTCTTCTTATATCCTACAAGATTTATAAAATTAAAAGATCAAGGAAATATTCTAATTAAGTACAAAAGAATGCAATATTTAAGCACTAATCATCAATTTCTTGTATGAATAAGCATAGAAAAATAGGTATATGATGACTTGTCATCAATAGTCTTAGTTTTTAAGACTTCGAACCTTCTCGGGTGAAGCCAAACTCGAGCATTTTGTCGACTTTATATTTGTAGAGTTCCTTTTTGAATGCGGAATGTTTCGCTTCCTCTGAGAGCACACGCTTTTGTATTAGCGTCCTAGCCTTGGGAATGTGCGAGGGTTTTAATGCCCCTATTAATTGGTTTTTAATGCCCCATTTTCTTTCAGTTTCCTTTATTCAAATTTTGTATCCAAGAGACGGTTTTTCTTTTTCCTGTAACTTCCCTTCTTTTTTTCCGTTTCCTGTCCTGCATTTCTCGTTTTCTTTCTGTGACGTTTTGGCATTCGCTTGCTGCTTCCACTTCGTGGTTGATTCTTCGCTGCTCTTTTTCTTCCAAAGCTTTTCTTCTCTCTTCCAGGTCGGTTTTTGCTTTCTCTTCACTGTTTATTTCTGGTGCTTTGTTTTTGGTTCTTTTGATGATGTTCTGATTTTGTATGTTGGGAAGTTTGAACTTTTCCCTTGTTTCCTGTACTTGGTTTATCACTGTGATGCCCTGTTTCCTGATTTTCTTTCGTTTTGGGTGATTTTCCTGATTCTGATTTTCACTTGGGGCTTTGTGTGTTGTTGTTTGATTTTTGTACTGTAGTTTTGAAAAAAGGTTGCTCCTTTGATAAGTTTTTTGCATTATTGATGATTTTTGCTACACTAGTTGATGATTTTTCTTCGACTCTTCATCTTTTTTCTCCTTGGCTTTTTTCTCAGATTTCACTCACTCATTGCCTCCAAAGGATGCCCTTGGACCTTGGTGTGCATCTTGGGGTTTTACTTTTACTATTTTGTGTGCTTAAGGTTGCGCTTCGTCCGAGTTGCTTCCATTTTGTCCGAATTTGTTTCTGGGTTAGTAACCCATTTCCTTTTGTTTGTAGGATTAGTTGGCCATGTCATCTCGCAAAAATATTATCGAGACGTCCTCTAAGGTTCCTGAGGGGATGTCCGACTGGTTGGACTCCCTGGTGTTGCTGTGTGTATCCCTAGCTAATGTAGAATTCTGTGCGGAGCTTAGGAAACATCATCGGATATGTAGTAGTGAGACTCAAGAACGCAATTATGAGTTGATGGCACCCGATTCTGATGATAGGGTTTGTTTTCCTATTCCGACCCAGGGGGAGCGTCCTTTCTTCTATGCATACGATTTCTTCTTTAGCCAGATAGATATTACCCTTCCCTTTAGTTCTTTTGAGACAGACCTGTTGTGGTCTTGTAACATAGCCCCATCTCAGCTTCATCCAAATTCTTGGAGTTTCATTAAGATTTTTCAGATGGTTTGTCATGAATTCGGTGTTAAGCCCTCTTTAACCCTTTTCTTGTATCTATTTGTGTTGACCAAGCCTGGAACTACCAAAAAGAAAGCTTCTTAGATTTCTTTTAGGTCAGCCCAGGGACATAAAGTCTTTTCCATGTATGATGAGTCTTTTCGCGAATTTAAGAATTACTTTTTCAAGATCCGAGCTGTTGAAGGAGCTCGTCCCTTCTTCCTAGATGAGAATGGCGAGCCTCGTTTTTCTTTCGAGTGGCAAAGAAATGTAGTTGTGTCTAGGTATACCTGGGAGATGTTAGACGAGGTCGAGCAGGCCTTTGTCACTACCTTGGAGGATATTTGGGGGGAACCTCCTCATCTTAAGACCAAGAAATTTCTGGGGGATCCATCCTTGATCCGTGCTGTGCTGGGTATTTCAAAAACTGTGTTCCCATGTCTTTTGTTTTCTGCTTTCTTTTCTGGATATTGATAAGTCATTGTATTTTTTCTTCTTTTTCAGAGATGTCAAAGAATAATGACTCGCTGAAGGCCTTTAAGAAGGCGAGGAAGGATACCGCGGCTCAGAACGTCCCGGCCAAGGTTGTCGGAGAAGGGTCCTCCCAGGTTTTGTCGAAGTCGTCTGTCCCGAGCTCTCCTGGGCCGAGGAAGATGATCCCGACTCCTCGGGTTTGTTTGGTCGATCCACCTCAGACTTCGGTTGGTACCTCTGCTCCTTCAGTCGCTCCTCCTCCAAAAAGACCTCGGACTGTCGAGCCATTTAACCTTGGTGCTCCCAACTTTGATGCAGTTGGGTTTGTAGACCAACAGATTGCTCCCTATGGTGTCATGCCTACCGACGATGTATCCATTCTTCATCATTTAGATTTTTATTACTCGGAGTGGTATTACACTGGCACACATGGGAGCGACTTTATACCGAACTGCTCAAGATCTTCCTATCCATGCTACCAAGGCTTTTATGGAGGAGGCAAAATTAGAGTTTGACCGAATAAAGGGTTTGAAGGAGGAGCTCAAGGTGGAAGTGGTGACCGAGCCGAAAAAGGAGCTGAAGGGGGAAAAGGCTCGGGCTGTTGGTCTGGCGGCTACCGTGCAACTGGCCGAGGATACGGCTCAAAAATATAAGGATAGCTATGTTAATACTTATAGAGAGATGATGGAGCTCAGGAGTAGGTTAGAATCTGTTCAGGCCGATTACTCCAAACTTCAAAGTCATCTTGTAGGTAGTGTTACTACGGCTTATGAGAATGTGAAAGAGCAATTCCGAGTTCTTGCACCAGATCTCGACCTTTCCCTTATTAGCCTGGACAATATTGTTAGGGATGGTAAGATTGTCCCTGATGGTTCCGATGATGATGATGATGATCGTCCCTCACTGCCTGCTGCCAAGACTTCTGTTGTGCCAACTACTACTGCTGGGATCAGTCATCCAAAAGGGGAACCGGATTGCCAAATCCTGAACCGAGATGATGGGACAGCAGACGCAGTGCCTCTTCAGACTCGTTCTCCTTCACCCCGAGTTGATGCTGCTGCGAAGTCTTCTAATGTTGACTGATTTTTCTTCCTGTTTAATGTAGATAGCCCGACTTGTGGGCTTTTGAACTCTTTCTCTTTGTAAATGGTGTTTTGCTGACTGTTGATACTTTTTTGGGTTGCTTGTTTAGCAACTTTTATTTTGAAAAACAAAGTAGTTTCCGAGCTTCCGGGGCTGATTTTGGTGGCCTCTGAGGCTTGCTATTATCATAACTTAGTAGTTTTTATATCATGACTGCTTGCACTCGTCTTGTACCTTCGTAGGCTAGGATTTTGTCCGACATGATCATCTTGACTCTTTGGCTTGGTTTTGTTTGTAATCCTCCTTTTTGGACCTCATTTTAGGTCTCTTTTGGGGACTATTGTTGTAATTTGTATCCTGAGCCTGCTTCATCATGTCGGGTCCTGTCGAATTACTTGGTAATCCTCTTTCTTGGACCTTGTTCAGGTCTCTTTCGGGAATCACCTTTGTAACTTATCTTTTTGGGCCGACTTCGTCTGTTCGGGCCCTATCGAGTTACTTGATAATCATCTTTCTTGGACCTTGTTCAGATCTCTTTCAGGGGTTATCTTTGTAACTTGTCTTTCTGGGCCGACTTCGTCATGTCGGGCCTTGTCGAGTTACTTGATAATCCTCTTTTTTGGACCTTGTTCAGATCTCTTTCAGGGATTATCTTTGTAACCTATCTTTCTGGGCCGACTTCGTTGTGTCGGGCCCTGTCGAGTTACTTGATAATCCTTTTTTTTGGACCTTATTCAGATCTCTTTCAGGGATTATCTTGTAACTTTTTGTAGGAGTCTGACTTCCTCATATCAGGCTTTTTGAAGTTATAGTAATCCTCTTTTATACGGTTGGCCAGACCTCTTTCCAGGGCTTTACTTATAACTTGGGTTGTTGTGGCTGGTCCGACTTTATGTGTCGGCCAGTCTTTAAGCTATTTTATAGCAATCCATTTTATTAGGACCTCGTCAGGTCCTTTCTATGGATCACTTTCTATAACTTCTTGCATTATTCTGTTTTCATCTTTGCTGATTTTGTAGAATTTGGGTTTTAACCCTCGTTTTTATCGTGATCGCGCAGTGAATTTGGTTTTCACTTTCTGTCGATCTGTAGCTTTATAATCGGGTGATGAATGTTTCAGAATAATACGACTTGAGCATTTGTAGAGAATCTGAAAATTTTATTAAAAAGGAATGCGAATATACATGGAGGGTTAATTTCCTAAGTCGGGTGATTTGTAGGTCTTGGCTGGGCGCCTCGTTAAAAAACCTTTTTCAAGAAAAATAGTGCGCCTTGTCCAAGATCTTTTATCATCCTTAGCTATAGTACCTTCTTAGGTTGCAAGTGTGCCATGACCTAGGAAGCTCTCGCCCGTCGAGTTCGGAAAGCCTGTAGTAGCCCTTCCCCAATACTTCTATGACTCGAAAGGGTCCTTTCCAGTTTGCTGCCAGCTTTTCTTCTCCAGGTCGAGTTGTTCCTATGTTGTTTCGGATTAGGATGAGGTCGTCTTCAGCAAAGGCCCGCTGTATTACTTTTCGGTCGTATCTGGAGGCCATTCGTCATTTCAACGCCTCTTCCCTTATCCGAGCTCTTTCTCAGATTTCCGAAAGTAAGTCGAGCTCTTCTCTTTGCAGTTGGGAATTGGCCTTTTCACTAAAATGGATTACTCTAGGTAATCCTTCTTCGACCTCAACTGGGATCATCGCCTCTATTCCGTAAGCTAATTGGATAGGTGACTCCTTTGTCGTGGAATGTGGAATCGTTCGATATGCCCATAGGACTTGCGGGAGCTCCTCAGCCTAGGCTCCCTTTGCATCCTGTAATCTCTGTTTTAACCCTGCTAATATAACTTTGTTAGCAGCTTCAGCTTGTCCATTGGCTTGGGGGTGCTCAACAGAGGTGAATTGTTGTTTTATATTCAAGTCGGTTGCTAGTTTTCTGAAGCAGGCGTCTGTGAACTGGGTACCATTGTGACGATATTTCTATAAAGAAATTTCCGACTTCTTTGAGCTGTGGCATTGGCTAGGGGTTCTGCCTCGATCTATTTTGTGAAGTAGTCTATTCCTACTATGAGGAATTTGACTTGTCCCGATCCTTGAGGAAAAGGTCCGAGGAGATCGAGTCCCCACTTTGCGAATGGCCAAGGTGAGGTCACGCTGATGAGTTCCTCTGGCGGAGCGGTGTGAAAGTTGGCATGTTTTTGACATGGTGAACATGTCCTTACAAATTTTTTGGCTTCTTTTTGTAGAGTTGGCCAATAAAATCCTGTCCGAAGTACTTTTTTGGCGAGTGCCTGCGCTCCGAGGTGATTGCCACAAATGCAACTGTGTACTTCTTCTAGGACATCTTTTGTGTTGGAAATCAGCACGCATTTTAGCAGTGGTATTGAAATCCCTCTTTTGTATAGAGTATTATTTATGATGCTATAGTATTGTGCTTCTCATTTTAACCTCTTTGCCTCTTTCTCATCTGTGGGGAGAGCTTCTGTTCTGAGGTAGTTAATTTTGGGAGTCATCCATCCCTGATCGCGACCTGTTATGGCTATGACTTTTTCTTCTTCTGAGATTGATGGATTCTGTAGAATTTCTTGGATGAGACTTCTATTATTGCCTCCTGGTTTGGTGCTGGCTAGTTTTAAGGGTGCATCGGCCCGGGCATTCTATTCTCAGTGTATGTGACGAATCTCATACTCTCTGAATTGTCCAAGTTGTTCCCTGGTTTTGTCCAATTACTTTCTCATAGTGGGATCTTTGGGTTGGTAGCTTCTTGCTATTTGTGAAGTAACTACCTATGAGTCGCAGAAGATGATAAGTTTTTGAGCTCCAACCTCCCTAGCCAGCTTCAAACCAGCTAGTGGTGCCTCATATTCCGCTTGATTGTTTGAGGCAGGAAACCCGAATTTGAGGGAGAGTTCGATTTGGGTCCCCTGGTCGCTTTCAATTATTACGCCCGCGCCATTTCCTGTTTTATTTGAGGAACCATCCACATATAGATTCCATTCTGTGGGGATTTCCGGTGTGTCCATGAATTCTGCAATGAAGTCGGCCAGATATTGAGATTTGATTACCGTCCGGGCTTCGTATTGAAGGTCGAATTCGGACAACTCGACTGCCCATTTCAAGATTCTGCCTGCCAAGTCTATTTTCTGTAAGATCCTTTTATGGGCTGGTTGGTCTAGACTTTGATGGTGTGCTCCTGGAAGTATGGGCGAAGTCGTCGTGATGTTAGTATGAGAGCGTAAGCGAACTTTTCTATTTTCTGGTAATTCATCTCGGATCCTTGCAATGCTTTGGTGATAAAGTATATGGGTTGTTGCCCGCTGTTGTCTTCTCGGACCAGTGCTGAGGCTATTACCCAATTTCCCACCGTGAGGTATAATATGAGTGGTTCTACTTCCCGTGGCTAACTTAGTATAGGTGGCCGTCCCATGAATCTTTTGAAGTCTTGAAAAGCTTGCTCGCATTCTGCTGTCCATTCAAACTCATTTCCCTTCCTTAGAGTGGCGTAGAAGGGGAGATATCTTATTGCTGATCCGGCCAGGAATCTGGACAAGGCTTCCAACCTCCCATTGAGTTGTTGTACCTCTTTGACGCAAGTCGGACTTTTCATGTCGAGTATGGCCCTGCACTTATCCGGGTTTGCCTCGATTCCTCTCTGTGTGATCATAAAACCCAAGAATTTACCAGCTTCTACTGCGAAGGTGCATTTTGCGGGATTGAGTCGCATGTTGTGTCGTCTTATGGTGTTGAATACTTGTGTCAGATCGGATAATAACATCTCTTTGTTTTGCGTCTTTACTAGCATGTCGTCCACGTAGACTTTCATGACCTTTCTGATGTGATCAGAAAAAACCTTGTTCATTAATCTTTGGTAAGTGGCTCCCGTATTTTTAAGGCCGAAGGGCATAACAATGTAGCAGTAATTTGCCTTTGGGGTTAAGAATGAGGTTTTTTCTTGGTCGGGTGGGTACATTGGGATTTGGTTATATCCCGAGTATGCATCCATGAAGGAGAGGTATTTATATCCGGAGGAGGCATCTACCAGTGCGTCGATGTTTTGGAGCGGATAAGGATCTTTTGGGCAGGCTTTGTTGAAATCGGTATAGTCAGTGCACATTCTCCATTTCTCGTTTGACTTTTTTACCAATACGACATTGGCAAGCCATAGCAGATATTTGACTTCTCTTATGAAACCTGCCTCCAGTAAAGCTCGTACCTGTTCTTCCACAGCTTGAGAACGTTCTGGTCCTAGCTTTCTGGCACATTAGCTTGGAATCTATGCCTGGCATGTCTACGGCCTTCCATGCAAAGAGGTCGACGTTGTCTCGTAGAAACTGTATGAGTGATTCTTTGATGTCACCTTTTAGGAGTGTGCCGATATTGGTTGTTTGGTCCGGGGTATCCCCGATCTGGATTTTCTCTATTTCACCTTCAGGTTGTGGGAGGAGCTCTTCCCGCCTCTGAACTCCACCGAGCTCAATTGTGTAGAATTCTTCTCCTCTGCCTCTGAGGTTTAGACTTTCATTGTAACAGCGGTGCGCCATCCTCTGATCTGCTTTTATCATAGCTATTCCTCCTGCAATTGGGAACTTCATGCATAGATGCAGAGTCGAGACTATTCCGCCAAGCTGATTTAACGTTGTCCAACCTATTAGGGCGTTGAAGGCTGAACTTACGTCGACTACGATGTAATCTATTTTGACTGTTCTTGACTGACTTCCTTTTCCGAAAGTCGTGTGGAGTGAGATATATCCCATTGGTTGAACTGGGGTATCTCCTAGCCCGAATAGGATGTCTGGATACGCTCTGAGTTCTTTTTCTTCGAGGCCGAGTTTGTCGAAAGCCGTTTTGAATAATATGTCGGCAGAACTCCCCTGATCTATCAGTGTGCGGTGAAGATTTGCGTTTGCCAGTATAATAGTGATGACCATGGGATCGTCATGTCCTGATGCGATGCCAGATGCGTCTTCCTTTGTAAAAGTGATCGCCGGGATGTCGAGTGCTTCCTCTATTCCTGCAACGTGATATACGTCTTTAAGATGACTTTTACGAGATGATTTGGAGATTCCTCCCCCGGCAAATCCGCCGTGTATCATGTGGACATGTCTTTCTGGCGTTCGAGATGATCACGGTTTGTCTGACATCTTCTGTTCTTCTTCTTTTTCTTTGTTCATCATCACGGGTGGCCAGATATCGTTCTAGCTTTCCTTCTCGTACGAGCTTTTCTATGACATTTTTTAAATCGAAACACTCATTGGTAGAGTGCCTGCGGATCCGATGGTATTCACAATATTCTGCCCGGTTTCCTCCTCCTTTTTTGCCTTTGAGTGGCTGAGCTGGTGGTAGAGCGGTGTAATTGTGGTATTTTTTAATTTTCTCTCCATGTCGATATTCCTTCTTTCTGGAATCTTTGTGATTATCCCGGGGGTGAACCCGGCCTTTGATGTCTCTCCTAGTCGGGAGTTTTCCTCCATATTGATGTACTTTTACGCTTGTTCCTGTACCTCGTTCAGAGATGTGGGATACTTTTTTGATATAAATTGACTAAAGGGCCCATATCGTAAGCCATTAATGAGGCCAATAGCGGCTTCTGTTGGCAAGTTCTGTATATCCATGCATGTCTTGTTGAATCTTTCCATGTAGTTGCGCAGGGTTTCCCGTTCTCCTTGTTTGATTCCCAGTAAGCTCGGAGCGTGTTTAGCTTTGTCCTTTTGGATGGAGAATCTAGCCAGGAATTTCATAGCCATATCATCAAAACTTGAGATGGACCTAGGAGGGAGGTTGTCGAACCATCTAATTGCTGTTTTTGTTAAAGTAATTAGAAAGGCTTTGCAACGAACTGCATCTAAGGCGTCGGTGAGAGACATTCTTGCTCCTTTCGTGCATTATTTTCGGGAGTGGATCGGCTAGCTTTGGTCTTGACATCGGCTTCAAGTTTTAGGAGTTTGTTTTCCAATTCCCGGCGTCGCCTTATTTCCCTTTGTAGCTCCTTCTCGGCCTCTCGTTAACGTAGGGCATCTTCCTCAAGTTGTTTTAACCGGTCTTGAAGTGCATCCAAGGCTCCCTCGTTTGGGAATATCATCGAATCCGCGGGCATTCCACCAATGAGTGTTTTGATTTAAAAAATGTCATAGAAAAACTAGTAAGAGAGGGAAAGCTAGATCGGTATCTGGTCACCCGGGACGATGAGCAAAGAAAAAGAAGAAGAGCAGAAGATGTCAGACAAACCGAGCGATCACCTCGAACACCAGAAAGACATGTCCACATGATACACGGCGGATTTGCCAGGGGAGAAATCTCCAAATCATCTCGCAAATGACACCTCAAAGACGTATATCATGTCACAGGAAAAGAGGAAGCACCCGACATCCCCGCGATTACTTTCACCAAAGAAGATGCATCTGGCATCATAGCAGGACACGACGATCCTATGGTCATCACTGTTATACTTGCAAACACAAATCTCCACCGCACACTGATAGACCAAGGGAGCTCCACCGACATCTTATTCAAAACTGCCTTCGACAAGCTCGGCTTGGAAGAAAAAGAGCTTAGACCATATCCGAACAGCCTGTTCGGACTAGGAGACACCCCGGTTCAACCGCTGGGATACATCTCGCTACACACAACTTTCGGAAAAAGAAACCAATCAAGAACACTCAAGATAGATTACATCGTGGTCGACGTAAGTTCAGCCTACAATGCCTTAATAGGTCGGACAACATTGAATCAGCTCGGTACAACAGTCTCGACTCCACATCTAGGCATAAAATTCCCAACTGCAGAAGGGATAGCTACAATAAAGGCAGACCAGAAGATGGCAAGCCGCTGTTACCATGAAAGTCTAAACCTCAGAGATAAAGGAGAAGAATTCCACACAATCGAACTCGGTGGAGTTCAGAAGCAAGAAGAACTCCGACCACAATCTGAAGGTGAAATAGAAAAAGTCCAGATCGGGGACACCCCGGACCAAACAACCAATATTGGTACAATCCTAAAAGAAGACATAAAGAAATCATTCATACAGTGCTTACGAGATAACGTCGACCTCTTTGCATGGAAGGCTGCAGACATGCCAGGCATAGACCCCAAGTTAATGTGCCACAAGCTAGCAGTCTACCCGGGATCTCGGCCGGTACAACAGAGGCATAAAAAGCTCAGCTTAGAATGCTCCCAAGCTGTAGAAGAGCAGATACAAGCTCTACTGGAGGAAGGATTCATAAGAGAAGTCAAATACCCACTATGGCTGGCTAACGTCGTCTTGGTGAAAAAATCAAACGGGAAGTGGCAAATGTGCACCGATTACACTGATCTCAACAAAGCCTGTCCAAAAGATCCTTACCCATTCCCAAGTATCGACGCACTGGTTGACGCCTCCTCCGGATATAAATACCTCTTGTTTATAGACGCATACTCGGGATACAATCAAATCCCAATGTATCCACCCGACCAAGAAAAAACTTCCTTCTTGACGCCAAAAGCAAACTACTGCTACATCGTCATGCCTTTCAGTCTTAAAAATGCGGGAGCTACTTATCAGAGATTAATGAATAAGGTCTTTTCAGATCACATCGGAAAAATCATGGAGGTCTACGTGGACAACATGCTAGTAAAGACACAAAATGAAGAGATACTGTTGTCTAACCTGACCCAAGTATTTGACACTATAAGACAGCATGGCATGCGACTCAATCTTGCAAAATGCACCTTCGCAGTAGAAGCCAGAAAATTCCTGGGTTTTATGCTCACACAAAGAGGAATCAAAGCAAACCCGGATAAATATCGGGCCATACTCGACATGAAGAGTCCAACTTGTGTCAAAGAGGTACAACAACTCAATGGGAGGTTAGCAGCCTTGTCTAGATTTCTAGCCAGATCGGCAATAAGATCTCTTCCCTTTTACGCGACTCTAAGGAAGGGAAAGAAGTTTGAATGGACAACGGAGTGCGAGCAAGCCTTCCAAGATTTCAAAAGCTTCCTGGGATAGCCACCTATCCTAACTCGGCCACGGGAAGGAGAACCACTCATATTGTACCTCATAGTAGGAAGTCGGGTAGTAGACTCAGCACAAGTCCGAGAAGACGACAGCGGGCAACAACCCGTATACTTCATCAGTAAAGCACTACAGGGAGCCGAGCTAAACTACCAAAAAATAGAAAAGTTTGCCTATGCTCTCATACTAACATCTCAATGATTTCGTCCATACTTCCAAGCCCACACCATCAGGGTCTGGACCAACCAGCCCATAAAAGGGATCTTATAGAAAACAGACTTGGCAGGCAGAATCTTGCAATGAGCAGTTGAGTTATCCGAATTCGATCTTCAATATGAAGCTCAGACAGCCATCAAATCACAATACCTGGCTGACTTCAATGAAGAATTTACAAACACACCGGAAATCCCCACAGAATGGAATCTCTACGTGGACGGTTCCTCAAATAAAGCTGGAAGCGGCGCGGGTATGATAATTGAAAGTGACCAAGGGACCTGGTGCACAAAATTGTGATCATCAATGGCGCCATCAACATGGTACGCTCAATTGCAATCTCAACTCTTTATCACAACTTCGCACAACTAACCAGCAAGTGCATTGGGTCGTTCAAGTAATAAACCTTACGCGAGTAAGGGTCGATCCCACGGAGATTGTTGGTATGAAGCAAGCTATGGTCATCTTGTAAATCTCAGTCAGGCGGATTCAAATGGTTATGAAGGATTGATAATAAAACATAAAATAAAGATAGAGATACTTATGTAATTCATTGGTGAGAATTTTAGATAAGCGTGTGAAGATGCTTTGTCCCTTCCGTCTCTCAGCTTTCCCACTGTCTTCATCCAATCCTTCTTACTCCTTTCCATGGCAAGCTGTATGTTGGGCATCACCGTTGTCAATGGCTACAATCCTGTCCTCTCAGTGAAAATGTTTAACACGCTCTGTCACAGCACGGCTATTCATCTGTCGGTTCTCGATCATGTCGGAATAGAATCCAGTGATTCTTTTGCGTCTGTCATTAACGCCCCACAATCGCGAGTTTGAAGCTCGTCACAGTCATTCAATTCTTGAATCCTACTCAGAATACCACAGACAAGGTTTAGACTTTCCGAATTCTCAAGAATGCCGCCATCAATTCTAGCTTATACCACGAAGATTCTAATTAAGGAATCCAAGAGATAAACATTCAAGCCTTGTTTGCTTGTAAAACGGAAGTGGTTGTCAGGCACGTGTTCATAAGTGAGAATGATGATGAGCATCACATAATCATCACATTCATCATGTTCTTGGGTACGAATGAGTATCTTAGAACAAAAATAAGCCGAATTGAATAGAAGAACAATAGTAATTGCATTAATACTCGAGGTACAGCAGAGCTCCACACCTTAATCTATGGTGTGTAGAAACTCCACTCAATTTTTGATCCCAGTAATTTTGTGGAGGAAAGTGCATCCCTTGAGGCATCTCAGGGATTTCATGATGAGTGGGATCTCTTGTTTGCTCCATCCTCTTCTTAGTGATGGGCTTGTCCTCATCAATGAGGATGTCTCTTTCTATGTTAATTCCAACTGAATAATAGAGGTGACAAATGAGATGAGGGAAGGCTAACCTTGCCAAGGTAGAGGACTTGTCCGCCACCTTATAAAGTTCTTGGGCTATAACCTCATGAACTTCTACTTCTCCTCTAATCATGATGCTATGAATCATGATAGCCCGGTCTATAGTAACTTCGGACCGGTTGCTCGTGGGAATGATTGAGCGTTGGATAAACTCCAACCATCTCCTAGCCACGGGTTTGAGGTCATGCCTTCTCAGTTGAACCGGCTTCCCTCTTGAATCTCTCTTCCATTGAGTGCCCTCTTCACAAATGTCTATGAGGACTTGGTCCAATCTTTGATCAAAGTTGACCTTTCTAGTGTAAGGGTGTTCATCTCCTTGCATCATGGGCAAGTTGAATGCCAACCTTACATTTTTCAGACTAAACTCTAAATATTTCCCCCGAACCATTGTAAGCCAATTCTTTGGATCCGGGGTCAAACTTTGATCATGGTTCTTGGTGATCCATGCATTGGCATAGAACTCTTGAACCATTAAGATTCCGACTTGTTGAATGGGGTTGGTAAGAACTTCCCAACCTCTTATTTGGATCTCATGTCGGATCTCCGGATATTCACTCTTTTTGAGTTTGAAAGGGACCTCGGGGATCACCTTCTTCATGGCCACAACTTCATAGAGTGGTCTTAATGCACCCTTGAGATGAATCTCTCCATCTCCCATAACTTGGAGGTGGAAGCTTTTGCCTTCCCTTTCCTCTTTCTAGAGGTTTCTCCGGCCTTAGGTGCCATAAATGGTTATGGAAAAACAAAAAGCAATGCTTTTACCACACCAAACATAGAAGGTTTGCTCGTCCTCGAGCAAAAGAAGAAAGAAGAGAGTAGAAGAAGAAGAAATAGAGGAGATGGAGGTGGCTCTGTTTTTTGGCCAAGGGGGAGAAGTAGTGTGTAGGTTGTGTGAAAATGAAGGAGTGAAGATGGGTTTATATAGGGGTGGAGAGAGGGGTAGGGTTCGGCCATTATAGGTGGGTTTGGGAGGAAAAGTGATTTGAATTTGAATGGTGAGGTGGGTGGGGTTTTATGAAGGATGGATATGAGTGGTGAAGAGAATGGTAGGAATTGATAGGTGATGGGTTTTTGGGGAAGAGGTGTTGAGGTGATTGGTGAATATGTGAAGAAGAGAGAGAGTGGTGGGGTAGGTGGGGATCCTGTGGGGTCCACAGATCCTGAGGTGTCAAGGATAATTCATCCCTGCACCAAGTGGCAAGCAAAAATGCTCCTTTTGCCAATCCTGGCGTTAAACGCCGGGCTGGTGCCCATTTTTGGCGTTTAACGCCGGCTTCTTGCACATTCCTGGCGATAAACGCCAGTCTGGTGCCCCTTTCTGGCGTTAACGCCCAGAATGATGCCAGACTGGGCGTTAAACGCCCATTTGCTGCCCTTACTGGCGTTTAAACGCCAGCAAGCTTTTCCTCCAGGGTGTGCTATTTTTCTTTCTGTTTTTCATTCTGTTTTTGCTTTTTCAATTGATTTTGTGACTTCACATGATCATCAACCTATAGAAAACATAAAATAACAATGGAAAATAGATAAATATAACATTGGGTTGCCTCCCAACAAGCGCTTTTTTAATGTCAGTAGCTTGACAGTGGGCTCTCAGGGAGCCTCGCAGATGTTCAGAGCAATGTTGGAACCTCTCAACACCAAACTTAGAGTTTGAATATGGGGGTTCAACACCAAACTTAGAAGTTGGTTGTGGCCTCCCAACACCAAACTTAGAGTTTGACTGCAGGGACTCTGTTTGACTCTGTTTTGAGAGAAGCTCTTCATGCTTCCTCTCCATGGTTACAGAGGGATATCCTTGAGCCTTAAACACAAGGGATTCTTCATTCACTTGAATGATTAATTCTCCTCTGTCAATGATGTGTGGAAAACGATCCAACACAAAACTCACCGGCAAGTGTACCGGGTCGCATCAAGTAATAAAACTCACGGGGTGAGGTCGATCCCACAGGGATTGAAGGATTGAGCAATTTTAGTTTAGTGGTTGATTTAGTCAAGTGAATCAAGTATTGGTTGAGTGATTTTGTATCCAACAGTAAGCAAATAGCAGGAAATGTAAAGGGAGAGGGATGAATTGCAGAAATTAAAGAAAATTGAAAGTAAAGGTGCTGAATCTTAAAGAACAAGAAATTAAATGACTAAAACTTAAAGTGCAAGAAATGTAAATTGCGGTAACTTAAAGTGCAAGAAATATAAATTGCTTGAATGGAAAAGGGATTTGAGGACTGGAAATTCAGAATTTAAGCAAGGAAAATTAAATTGCAGCAGTTAACAAAGCAAGAGATGAATTGAAATTGACTAGATCTTCAAACAGAAAGTGAAAATGTAATTGCAGCAGTGGTTCAGCAAAAGAACCAAAAAGAGAAGATCAGATCTCAGGATTCCAGAGACTAGATAGCAGAGTCTAGATCTCAATTGCCTTCCCAGATCCAAGTTCACAAAGCAATTAAAGAGAAATTTAAGATTGCAGCAGTAAAGGAAATGGAATTGAACTCAATTATGTAGTAGAAAAATCAAAGAGATCTTGAAGGGAGATTGAGACAGAAATTTCTCAATTCTTCACATTCAAGACTCAAACAAGACCCATTAAAGAAATCCAAAAGATCAGAGGTAGAAGAAATGAATTCTCTCCTCCAATTGCCGAAAACAGAAAAATGGAAAGTGAGCTCTCAAGTTGACTAAAGATGAAAATTCAAAAATGAAAGTAAGCTCTCTCTCTCAAAGGAACTCCCATTCTAATCCTAACTAACACCTATTTATACACTTTCTATTTTGGATCTAAGAATTTTGAGTGGGCTTTTTGATTTGGTGAAGAAATGAATTAAGTTGGATTTTTGTGTCAAATTTAGCCCATGTTGCTCCCAGGAGGCTGCCCTGCTCTTGTGGAAGGCAGAGCAGGGAAGTTGTGTGAGGAAGCATGTTGCGTGCCAAGTGTGGGAGAGGCATTCAGGATGCTGCCCTGCCCTTGTAGAGGACAGGGCAATGTTGCCATGGTGCGCTTTGCCTCCCTGCCCATGCGTCCAAGCTGCGCGCCAATGTGTGCGCTGGCCGTGCCAAAATGCTGCGCCATGCACCAAGAAATGCTGCCCTGCCCTCCACAAGGGCAGGGCAGCGCAGGCTTTCCTTGTTCTTGGGTGAGGTCCCAAGTACGAAACTTGCTGGATGGCTTTTGTTGCCTTTTTTTCTTAGGTTTCTTGGCACCAAAGTAGCGCCTAGTTCTTTGCTTCCTCAAGGTGCTATGTTCAATCCTTGGATGTTGAAAACAAACCAATTTTTGCTTGTTTTCCTTGTATTTGAGCGCTACTTCTTTCCTTCTTGTTCTTGCGTTCGAAACCCATGGGTGGCACTTGGAGGCAATTTCCTTTGATTTATTTTGGTGAGAGCCCGATATTGCTCTCGAGGAGGGCAGGGCAGAATTTTTCCTTCCTTTGTTCCTTGGCATAGAGTTGTGCTCCGCTCTTATGGAGGGCAGGGCAGTGATGTTTTTGAAGCTTGGTTCATTGTTGTGCTCCCTTGGAGGGCAGTGTGCTTGATGAGCGGATATTTTATACGCTTTTTGGGGGTAATTTCATGTAGATTTTAGCATGTTTTAATTGGTTTTTAGTAGAATAATATTAGTTTTTAGGCAAAAATCATATTTCTGGACTTTACTATGAGTTTGTGTGTTTTTTTGTGATTTCAGGTATTTTCTGGCTGAAATTGAGGGAGCTGAGCAAAAATCTGAGTTAGGCTGAAAAAGACTGCTGATGCTGTTGGATCCTGCCCTCCCTGCACTCGAAATGGATTTTCTGGAGCTACAAGAGTCCAATTGGCGCGTTCTCAACGGCGTTGGAAAGTAGACATCCAGGGCTTTCCAGCAATATATAATAGTCCATACTTTGCGCGAAGAAAGACGACGTAACTTGGCGTT